>NC_053025.1:183034159-183334159 GCF_003073215.2 Triticum urartu | reverse complement strand
CAGACAAGTGCCCGACTAGTTATGTTATATTACATGGTTAGTAAGAAACATCTTCCAGGGAGAATAGTTTTGTTAGGGGTTCCTTTCCCTGGGAGGCATGCCCTAAAGTGCAAGCCCATTCTGCGAAAAAGACGCAGGAAAAAGCATCTGGGGGCACATAAATAAATAAGTAAAAAGATCATCTTTTAGGTCACTGACCAAATATTCCCTTAAGAACGCTAGCTTTCGGCTTCACCTAGTCTGAGGTACACATCCGGCTGATCCGGCAGTAACAATCGCAGAGGTGCTCCCTTTACCGCCTAGCCGAATAATCGGGAACGTAGGGGTAAGCACAGGAGCCAGGCAACCCAGCTTGGCCAAAACTTAAGTCATATCGATGCATCTAATCGTGAAATAAAAGGTACATGCGGAAGTGTCACACATGTGTTGGGCATGAAGCCCGTATAAATAAGCTTCTGGTAAAAGAAGTCCCCAGGTTTAATGAGTGCGAATAGTACGTCATTTGATGAGCCTTTAAAGGCTATAAGAGAAAGGAAGGGAAGAAGGAGAGAAATGTAAGACAGACAGTATATAAAAAATGGACAGAAGGAGACGAACACAGAGTCCGGCGCTAGGCATAGAATCTTCGGAGACGGTCTGCGTTCCATGGGTTCGGCTCGAGTCGGTTATCCGTTGCATCTCGCAGGCGGTATGCTCCACCAGTCAGGACTTGGTCAATTATGAGCGGACCTTCCCACTTGGGCTTGAGTTTGTCCTTTTTCTTGTCCGGCAGGCGTAGAACTAATTCGCCAACGTTGTAATTTTTGGCCCATAGTTCTCTGCTTTGGTATCTTCGAGCCTACGGTTGATAGAATGCGGAACGGGCTTTTGCCACGTCAAGCTCCTCCTCCAATGCGTCCAAACTGTCCTGCCGATCGAGCTCGGCTTCTCTTTCTTCGTACATGCGCACTCGAGGTGAGTCATGAATTATGTCGCAAGGCAAAACTGCCTCTGCGCCGTACACCATAAAGAATGGTGTGTATCCGGTGGTGCGATTCAGCGTGGTCCGCAGCCCCCAGAGTACGGAGTCGAGCTCCTCTACCCAGTGCGTGTTAGATTCCTTGAGGGACCACACTAATCTGGGTTTGATGCCGCTCATGATAAGAACATTTGCACATTCGACCTGGCCGTTAGTTTGTGGGTGATAGACGGAAGCATAATCGACCTTGATGCCCATGTTTTTGCACCAGAGTTTTACCTCGTCGGCCGTAAAGTTCGTGCCGTTATCAGTGATGATGCTATGGGGGACGCCGTAACGGTGTACAACCCCGGATATAAAGTCTATCACTGGTCCCGATTCGGCCGTCTTAACAGGCTTGGCTTATATCCATTTGGTGAACTTATCCACCATGACCAGTAAGTATTTTTGCTTGTGGGTTCCGCCTTTAAGGGGTCCAACCATGTCAAGCCCGTAGACCACAAAGGGCCAAGTGATGGGGATAGTTCGGAGGGCGGTGGGTGGCATATGGCTTTGGTTTGCAAAGAGCTGGCAACCGACGCATCGTTGGACTAAGTCCTGGGCGTCTGCCCGGGCCGTCGGCCAATAAAAGCCTGTACGGAAGGCCTTGCTTACAAGGGACCGAGCTGCAGCGTGATGACTGCCGAGTCCGGCATGAATTTCAGCCAGGAGGTTCCGCCCTTCCTCTTCGGAGATGCACCTTTGAAGGACTCCGGTAGTGCTTTTCTTATAAAGCTCTCCCTCGTGGACTTTGTAGGCTTTAGATCGCCGCACTATGCAGCGTGCCTCATTTTGGTCCTCGGGGAGTTCCTGCCTAGTAAGGTAGGCGAGGAATGGTTCTGTCCATGGGGCGATGACGGCCATTATTACGTGGGCTGAAGGTGTTATTTCATTGGCAGAGCCTCCGATTGTGTCAGAATGTTCGGTGTCGGGCAGTGTGGTTGGGTCCGGGCTGTTATTGTTCGGCTCCCCTTCCCATACTACGGATGGCGTGAACAACCTTTCCAAGAAGATGTTGGGGGGTACTACATCGCGTTTTGCGCCGATGCGTGCCAGGACATCTACCGCCTGATTATTTTCCCGGGCTATATGGTTAAATTCAAGCCCTTCGAACCGAGCTGACATTTTGAGAACGGCGTTGCGGTAGGCTGCCATTTTTGGATCCTTGGCATCGAAGTCTCCATTTATTTGGGATATTGCGAGGTTCGACTCCCCGTGCACCTCTAGGCGTTGAATTCCCATGGATACTGCCATCCGGAGACCATGTAGAAGGGCCTCATATTTGGCTGCATTGTTGGAGTCTGTGTACATAATCTGGAGTACGTATTGAACTGTGTCTCCTGTGGGGGACGTCAAAACAACGCCAGCCCCTAGTCCGGCCAACATCTTGGAGCCGTCGAAATGCATGATCCAATTTGAATATGTGCCGTACTCTTTAGGGAGTTCGGCCTCCATCCATTCTGCGACGAATTCAGCAAAAACATGCGACTTGATGGCTCGCCGATGCTTATAAGTTATGTCGAACAGGAGGAGCTCAATGGCCCATTTTGCAATCCGGCCCGTTGCGTCACGGTTGTTTATAATATCGTTAAGTGGTACTTCCGAGGCTACTGTTATTGAACACTCTTGAAAGTAGTGTCGTAGCTTCCGGGATGCCATGAATACCGCGTACGCAATCTTTTGATAATGCAGGTACCGTGATTTGCATGGAGTGAGGACAGTGGACACATAATAGACTGGCTTTTGAAGGGGGAGTTTGTGTCCGTCCGTTTCTCGTTCGACGACGAGCACTGCGCTTACAACCTGATGTGTTGCTGCAATGTACAATAGCATTGGTTCGCCAATGTTTGGCGCGGCCAGGACTGGGTTTGTTGCCAATATGGCTTTTATTTCGTCGACTCCGGCCGTGGCTGCATCCATCCATTCGAAGTGTTTGGTGCGCCGAAGGAGGCAGTAAAGGGGTAGGGCCTTTTCTCCCAAGCGAGAGATAAAGCGGCTTAGAGCCGCCACGCATCCGGTTAACTTTTTGTATTTGTTTGAGGTCCTTTGGGATACCCAATTGTGACAGAGCTCGGATCTTGGCTGGATTTGCTTCAATTCCTCTACCGGATACAATGAAGCCCAAGAACTTTCTAGCTGGGTCGCCGAAAACGCATTTTTCTGGGTTGAGCTTGATGTCGTATGTTCGGAGGTTATCAAATGTGAGCCTCAAGTGGTCTACTAGAGATTCGACATGTCTTGTTTTGACGACCACATCACCTACATATGCCTCCACTATTTTGCTGATCTGGTTTGCCAGACATGTCCGAATCATGCGCTGATATGTTGCGCCGGCGTTTTTGAGCCCAAAGGGCATTGTGTTGAAGCAGAATGGGCCGTATGGTGTAATAAATGCCGTTGCGGCTTGGTCTGATTCTGCCATCTTGATTTGAGGGTAGCCGAAGTATGCGTCGAGGAAACACAACGAATCGTGTCCTGCGGTAGCGTCGATAATTTGATCGATGCGGGGGATGGGAAGGGGTCCTTTGGGCAAGCCTTGTTAAGGTCTTTAAAATCAAAGCATAGGCGCCAGGATTTGTCCTTCTTTGGTACCATCACCAGGTTTGCTAGCCAGTCCGGATGTTCTATATCTCTGATGAATCCGGCCTCCAATAGCTTTGCTAGCTCCTCTCCCATAGCCTGTCTCTTAGGTTCGGAAAAACGCCGAAGAGCTTGTTTGACAGGTTTGAATCCTTTTAGGATATTTAGGCTCTGCTCGGCCAGTCTGCGTGGGATTCCTGGCATGTCTGACGGCTGCCAGGAGAAAATGTCCCAGTTCTCTCGTAGGAACTCTCGCAGTGCGGCGTCTACATCAGGGTTTAACTGTGCCCTGATGGAAGCTGTTTTATTGGGGTCCGTTGGATGGACCTGGAATTTGACTATTTCATCCGCCGGTTTAAAGGAGGTGGACTTGGATCTTTTGTCGAGTACCACATCGTCCCTATTCACCGTGGAGTGCAGCGCAGTTAGTTCCTCAGCCGCTAGGGCTTCAGATAGTGCCTCAAGGGCTAGTGCGGCTGTCTTGTTTTCGGCGTGGAGTGCTATGTCCGGATCACTAGCGAGAGTGATGATCCCTTTAGGCCCGGGAATCTTGAGCTTCATGTACCCGTAATGGGGTATTGCTTGGAAGATTGTAAACGCTTCCCGCCCTAACAGAGCATGATAACCACTGCTGAACGGAGCCACATGGAACGTGACCTCTTCGGACCTGTAATTATCCGGCGTGCTGAACACCACATCTAGTGTGATTTTTCCTGTACAGCGCGCTTCTCGACTGGGGATTATTCATCTAAAGGTTGTGCTGCTTCGCTCAACGCGGTTCCAGTCTATTTCCATTTTTTGAATGGTTTTCTCATAAATGAGGTGCAATCCGCTGCCGCCATCCATGAGTACCTTGGTAAGACGAAAGCCGTCCACTATTGGACTGAGGACCAATGCGGCTGGTGCTCGGGCTGTTCGGAATTTAGGTTCATCACTGGCGTTAAAGGTAATAGCCATGTCACTCCATGGGTTTATTATTGCTACTTGGTAGACTTCGGCAAGGCTGCGGAGTGTCCTTTTTCGCATATTATTTGATGCGGAAGTCTCGAAGACTGTTAATACTGTATTGGTGTCTCTGGGGTGGCTTTCCGTGGCCTCCGGAATTAGGAGATCTTCACCAATTTTGGCCACCTGCCGGAGTATCCAACATGCTCTAAGGCTGTGAGTTGGTGTGGTGTCCTTTGTACTGTGAATTTACAGGGTCCATTAAGCCATCCTTCCAGTACGGTTCCATGCCCTGTAGAGGGTTTTTGCTTTTTGGTGTTTGACCCGGGTGTCTGGCGATGATGCACCCTTTTATTTCGGACTGGGTTTGTATTCAGGGCCGGATCGTCCCAAAATTTTATTTTAGTTTTCTAGGCGCTTTCCATCGCACAGTATTTTCGTACAATGGACGCCACGTCAGCAAAGCGTGTGATATCACGACGACTTATGGCGTTGAGGATTCCCTTGTCCGTGCAATTATTCCAGAAGATTGAGATTGCGTCTTCCTCGCGGGAGTCCCTTATCCTGTTCCTAACCAGGAGGAATCTGGCCCAGTAATGATGTACTGTTTCTTCGGGCTCTTGCCTGATTTGGGATAGATCGCTTATGTTTGGGTGGGTGGGTGGAATTAGATCCGAAGCCTCACCCCATCTGAGGCTCAGAGGCCGAGGAATTTCCGAACTCGAAAATTTGGATTCCTGGATGTTGTCCAATGAATCCAACCCATCGCCAGACTCTGAGTTCAGGTCTTGAGTGATATCCTCCCCTCCGCGGATATCCGGCTTGGAGGGATCGGGAATCCGGGCGTAGCTAGTCCTTAAGATAGATGAAGGGTCGCCGCATTGTCCCTCTACCACGGCAACGTGATGGGTGACTTGGGGAGAGTTAATCTCTCTCAGATCGGGCTTAGTCCCAATCTGGTCGTAATCCATAGCGACTCCTAGGGCGGCGATGCGATCCAAGAGCTTGTTTATGGAGGAGAGCTCCATTGGATGTGACTGCTCGGCAAGTTCCGAGCTGACTTGAAGATTGTTTTTGATGGCTCGAGAGGTCATCGTCGGCGTAGAAGCCAAACAGGCGGTCATAAGAAAACCACCTAGCCGGAGGGTTTGGCCGACAGCCAAAGCTCCCTTAGCAACGGTGCCGTATTTAAAGACGGGGCGAGGCATCCTTCCTGGTGGCGACAACACAGGGGAACTCTCAATGAAAGCACCAATGTCGGTGTCAAAACCGGCGGATCTCGGGTAGGGGGTCCCGAACTGTGCGTCTAGGCCGGATGGTAACAGGAGGCAAGGGACACGAAGTTTTACCCAGGTTCAGGCCCTCTTGATGGAGGTAAAACCCTACGTCCTGCTTGATTAATATTGATGATATGGGTAGTACAAGAGTAGATCTACCACGAGATCAGAGAGGCTAAACCCTAGAAGCTAGCCTATGGTATGATTGTTGTTCTGTATGTTGTCCTACGGACTAAAACCCTCCGGTTTATATCGACACCGGAGAGGGTTAGGGTTACACCAAGTCGGTTACAATGGTAGGAGATCTACATATCTGTATCGCCAAGCTTGCCTTCCATGCCAAGGAAAGTCCCTTTCGGACACGGGACGAAGTCTTCAATCCTGTATCCTCATAGTCCAGGAGTCCGACTGAAGGTATAGTCCGGCCATCTGGACACCCCCTAATCCAGGACTCCCTCACCAGCTATTGTCAATCTCGAGACCAACGCAGGACTGATCATCCAGGCTGAAGTGGCCTATATTAGGACGCATATTGTGATAGCCTGGGTAGGAACGATAGCAACGTCCAAGGTATAGATATAGTTGCTTCTCATAAATGGTAGTAATGTTGAGTCAATAGTAGCTAGATCGCCTTTCACCATCATTGGATAGTTTTGTCCAAGGAAGAGCGAGTTTTCTCCAAGACTATCAATACTGAACCAGGGAGAAGGTGTTGGCACTAGCACACTAGTATCCATCCCGAATACCCTGCAATGAATGTTGGAATAGGTCCGGAGGGTGCGACCATGGAAGACAACACCTGCTTCTTTAGTAACATCAGAAGTGCCATGGATACATACAGGAAGAGGTGATCCATCGGAATACGTTGCAAGGCACCACTAAGTATATATGCCTTGCTCGTCCTCATGCTCGTGATCATCACCTTCGTCATCTCCCCCTTGGTTATAAAAATGTTCAATTATAGGTGGTGGAATGTTCACAGGACCTTGGAAACGCGAGAAGGTTAATTAGTAAAGGGAAACTAGCTAACCCGCATGCATGTGGATGAAACAATTATAATTACGATGGAAGATAAATGTACCGAAACGATAAGGATTCCATTCAAAAACAGTGCCACAAGTGGTGGTAGCAAACACAAGACCCTCGTATTGAATTGCATCACAGTACTCATCCGTGTACAAAAATTGATTTTTGAGCAATATCCATCGAGGCATGGAAGTAAGGATGGCAACAAGCTTGTCGAAGATAGCAACAACTTCATAGTTCTTGTAATCCCAAGAGCGATCAGGAAATTTACAAATTGCTATCTTTTGTAGACGATAGTCACAATGATCGTAGTTGAACGTACGTAGAATACAGGTGTCCTCAACCTCTGGGCAGTCTGCGATTTTTGGAAGTGGAACCCGGTGACGAGTGTACACATTCACAAGTTCCCACTCGCAGTTGTACCCAATATAAACAACTCAATCTCCATTTGTGCCTGCCCAAGCCTTACCCTCAAGTGATGGCATCTTAACATCACATGTATCATTATCAACCAACATCAACTTGCACAAGGCGATGCATCCATTGTCCGTGCACTAGTGATTAGGGACACGGCAAAGAAAATAGGGGAGATCAAACCGCTCCTGGACCCTTGGGTTCTTTGTAATGATGTTATTAGTTGAGTTGAGAATGGTCTTGAACAAACTTGCCATGCTAGCCGAGGTGATGACGTTGCACCGATCAATGAGTTCCTCCACCACGTCATCTTTCATATTGAGGCAAGAATAAGGGGGTCATTTCTGGCCTGTTCCCTCCATGGAGAAGACGATCGAACAATGGCAGAAGGAAGGGTGAAGGAAAATGGAGGGAGGAACAACATGCGACAGCAGTTCCAAATCAAGAGGGAAAGGTGAAGAGGTGGTGGACGGTTGCCACGGTGAAAGAAGAGGCTAGTTCCTCCTAATCGCAAATAGTTCATTAAACAGAACCGTATGACCTGCATCGCACACGCAACTAAAATCTTAATCGTGTTTGATGGCTCCGCCAACGCAAACGTTTTGCACCTTTTTTGACAGTTTTTTTTACATCCCCATTTGCGATTAATGCATCGCACAAAGTTTCGTGAAAGGGTCTCTGATTATAGTGTCGCGTTAGCAGCATCCCGCAATAGTGTGTGGTGTAAAACCCTACTCCTGCTTTGTGGTGGATTAGCCTCGAGGTGGGCTGAGGATGAACTAGTACAGTGTTAGAATAACCTTAGGAGGTGTGTTCTTGTGTTGGTGAGGGAGGGGATGGTCTGAATGATCCATCCCCGTCTATGGTGGTGGCTAGGCTATATTTATAATGGCCTTGGTCCTCTTCCCCCAAAATGGAGGCGGGAAGGGATCCCACAACGACCAAATTCGAAGGGAGACAACTAGAACATCTTATCTTGATGAAAGGTGGTATTCGCGTGCCAAGCTTCTGGTCGTGACACTGTGGTGGGCTCGGCGATGACCTCCGGCCTATTGTCCTGGTGGTCTTGGTCTTGTTGCATGGAAATGGAAACCTTTGGCTGGTTCCTCGGGACTCCACGCCTATGCTTGCCCCTTTAGAACCGAAGAGGAAATGGTTGTACTGCGCCCGCTGGCACCCGCCTGGCCTTGGTTGTCATGGCTTCCGTTATCCAAACCTCATGAGGTGGAGGCTTGCATAGAGATCTTCGCTCCTCAGGAGTCAGCCTGAGGAGGCCTCTCCTTCTAGAGGTCTTGGCATTGTCTGCCTCGCGAGGCTTGGCCCCTCGCGAGGGTCTTGTGTTGTTGATGCTAACGGCGGGTCGTACCAGGATGTCGAGGGAGCCATGCGGTGGGCCATAGGCAGGCAAGTCTGGGTACCCCCTTCCCAGAACGTCAACAGTAGCCGCCGGGCCCAAGGCGCGCTCGAACCTAGCTTCGAGGCAAAGCCAAAGGGAAAGGGCGGAGCGCCGTAGGCACCAACCGCCTGTGACCTTGGTCGACGCGTGCCGCTTGATGGGACATGGGCATCTCCGCTTCCCCACGCAGCTTCGGCAACCGCCCCGGCCTGACAAAATTGCTGGCGCCTATTGCCAGGTCTTCATTGCGCTCCCTTCGTCTTGCTCCGGATCACCTTCCCTCTCTGCTCTGCATATCTCCAAATCTACCAATCTCCCTCCGGACTTGCTCCCAATGGCGACCGAAAAAGCTAAGTGTGTCGCTCCTTCTGCGTGCCCGGCCCCCTCGTTCAAGTTGGCCCTCAGTGCATCAACTGTCACCGAGGGGAAGCATCTTACCGCTGTCCTCCCGCTGATAGTGAGCGGTGCCAACGAGGGAGGAGAGACGGTGCTTCGAGTCGGCTTAGTTGATCCGGTGACCCTGGGGGAGACTTCCTACCCCTTCTTCCTGCACAGCGTCTTTGCTGGGCTCGTTCCCCCTTTCTCCAGTTTCTTCTATACCATCCTAAACCATTACCAGATCCATGCCCTCCATCTTCATCCCAACTCCATCCTCCTCCTGTCGATCTTCGCCTTCTACTGCAAGGCGTTTGTGGGGGTGGCGCCCTCCGTTCCGCTGTTCTGCCACTTCTTCAGCCTCCGGATGGGCAGCGCCCAGTCCTCTGGGTACGCCTACTTCATTGCTGCTAATTGCAGAAATGTGATCTTGAGGGCTGGGAAGAAGGTGGAGGACTTATGGCACAAGTGGATCTTCATGGACGCCAAGCACTCCCACGCGAGGCTGGAGTCGCAGACCGCGTTGCCGGCGAAGCTGGATCGGTGGGCTCACGAGAAGCTCACCGACCCCCGGGCGGAGCAGCTGCTGGAGAGGATGACGGTGGACCTAAAGGCAGAGAAGCTGACTAGGGCAATGATCGATTTCCTGACACAATGCCTGGCTCCGATCCAGGTGCACTCGTGCCCACTGTGGAGCCTTAAGGGCATGGACGACGAACTCCGGCTGCGCCCAGGCAACCTGTTTGACGAGGAGCTGAGCATGGCTATGCACACCCTGCTCGTGTAGGAACAGGGCGTCCTCCCAGCGGCATACCTCCCGCTGAACCGTCGCGACGATGGAGAGAAGGTAGCCACTGCCATGCCCGTCTTCAACGAGCGAGGGCTCGTGCCGCCACAGCCTTCCCAGCCCCCGAGCTCCCCGATGCTGGTGTCCTCAGGAGAGCACTCCGAGGAGGAGGAGAGGGACATGGAGGCGACCTTGGAAGGGGTGGGGGCGACCTCTCCCCCACGGCAGAGCGACCTCCTCCGCGTCCTCTCCAACGATGACGATGTCAGTGAGCACCCAATCAGGGAGTCGCCGTGCTCCACTGGATTTGCCATGAGGTCCTGGGGGACCCCCCCCCCCCCCGAGGAAGCCGAAGCAGGGACCCCGAAGAAGGGTGGGATGGTGTCGCTCCCCCGTGGCGGCGCCTCTACCTTGCCGCCGGCTGCCGCCGTCACAGGGCCACTCACCGCGCACTCGTCTACTCCCGAGGGTACGGTGAAGCTTACTCCCAGGAAGTTCACGGGCGTCGCGCTCCTATGCAGGAAGAGTTCATACATCACCGATGACCAGTAAGTGTTTCTCCTTGTCTTGGTTTCTTGCTTTCGACGTGGTGCTCAGACATTTTCCTCTTGACGGCCAGGATGACATTGGTGGCGAAGAGGAGGAAGGAGGAAGCCCAGCCCCCCGAGGTCAACCGACCCGCCGCGGCCGCGACGACCCCGGCACGGAAAGAGGAGGCCGCCTCGCGTCCTCCTACGACGGGGTTGGCTTCTAGAGGTTGGGGGGCTAGCCCCCGGAGAAGTCCGCCTCCGCTGCCCAGTTGACTCCAGAGGTGCCCATCCTCAGCGCACATGCGAGGGCTCTACAGCCCCCAGCCGTCCTTGCTGCCGTTGCTTCACCAGCCCTGGCGCCGGTGCCGCTTCCTCTCCATGCCATCATGCTGGTGGGCTGTGGGCCCTCCGTCTTTCCTGGTGCTCTGGGGATGCCTTCGCCGCGCTAGACCGGCTCCGACCTCATCTTCAGGGCACCAACTGACGCGTGGCGGCGGACCGTCTAGGGATGGTTTCGGGGTGGCACCAGGCTGACTCGTGCATTTGGGCAGCCTGTGGCCAGGCCGAAGCCACTGCCGAGGAGGTCAAGAAGGTGGCCGGCATGGCCGCTGTTGGGGAACGTAGTAATTTCAAAAAAAATCCGACGCACACGCAAGATCATGGTGATGCATAGCAACGAGAGGGGAGAGTGTCGTCCACGTACCCCCATAGACCGTAAGCGGAAGCGTTATGACAACGCGGTTGATGTAGTCGTACGTCTTCACGATCGACCGATCCTAGTACCGAACATACGTCACCTCCGTGATCTGCACACGTTCAGCTCGGTGACGTCCCACGAACTCACGATCCAGTAGAGCTTCGAAGGAGAGTTCCGTCAGCATGACGGCGTGATGATGGTGTTGATGAAGCTACCGACGCAGGGCTTCACCTAAGCACCACTACGATATGACCGAGGTGGATTATGGTGGAGTGGGGCACTGCAAACGGCTAAAATATCAATGATCAACTTGTGTGTCTATGGGGTGCCCCCCTCCCCCCTTATATAAAGGAGTGGATGAGGGGGAGGGGCCGACCCTCCTAGGCGCGCCCCAAGGGGAGTTCTACTCCCACCGGGAGTAGGACTCCAACCCTTCCAAGAGTAGGAGTAGGAGAGAGGGAAGGAGGAGAGAGGGGGAAGGAAAGGGGGTGCCGCCCCCTCCTTGTCCAATTCAGACTGGAGGGGGAGGGGCACGCGGCCTGCCCTGGCCGCCCCTCCTCTTCTCCACTAAGGCCTAATAGGCCCATTACACTCCCCGAGGGGTTCTGGTAACCCCCTATACTCCGGTATTTGTCCGAACTTGCCCGGAACCTTTCCGAAGTTCAAACATAGTCATCCAATATATTGATCTTTATGTCTCGACCATTTCGAGACTCCTCGTCATGTCCATGATCATATCCGGGACTCCGAACTACCTTCGGTACATCAAAACACATAAACTCATATTACCGATCGTCACCGAACGTTAAGCGCGCGGACCCTACGGGTTCGAGAACTATGTAGATATGACCAAGATTCGTCTCCGATCAATAAACAATAGTGGAACCTGGATGCTCATATTGGATCCTACATATTCTACGAGGATCTTTATCGGTCAAACCGCATAACAACATACGTTGTTCCCTTTCTCATCGGTATGTTACTTGCCAGAGATTCGATCGTCGTATCTCAATACCTAGTTCAATCTCGTTACCAGCAAGTCTCTTTACTCGTTCTGTAATGCATCATCCCGCAACTAACTCATTAGTTACATTGCTTGCAAGGCTTATATTGATGTGCGTTACCGAGAGGGCCCAGAGATACATCTCCGACAATCGGAGTGACAAATCCTAATCTCGATCTATGCCAACTCAACAAGTACCATCGGAGACACCTATAGAGCACCTTTATAATCACCCAGTTACGTTGTGACATTTGGTAGCATAGAAAGTGTTCCTCCGGTACTCAGGAGTTGCATAATCTGATAGTCATAGGAACATGTATAAGTCATGAAGAAAGTAATAGCAACAAACTAAATGATCATCGTGCTAAGCTAACGGATGGGTCAAGTCAATCACATCATTCTCTAATGATGTGATCCCGTTAATCAAATGAAAACTCATGTCTATGGTTAGGAAACATAACCATCATTGATTCAACGAGCTAGTCAAGTATAGGCAAACTAGTGACACTCTGTTTGTCTATGTATTCACACATGTACTAAGTTTCCGGTTAATACAATTCTAGAATGAATAATAAACATTTATCATGATATTAGGAAAAATAAATAACAACTTTATTATTGCCTCTAGGTCATATTTCCTTCAGCCGCAACTGCTCGGGATGCAGCACCAGCTGACGCGGAGACCGTCGAGGAGCGCTGCCGCACGGTAGGAAGCCGAGATGAAGGCCCTCCGTGAGGAGCAGTCCGCCCGTGCCTGCCATCTTGAGGTGCAAGAGGGGGAGCTGAAGGAGTGGGAGGCCAGACTCGACAACCGCGATGTTGAACTGGAGCAGGCAACCTAGGAGGAGGCCACGGATCGCAGTCGTCTAGAGAAGCTGAAGGGTGAGGTGGAGGCGACCCAGGCACTCGTGTCCGAGGAGAATGCCCTTGTGGAGGCCAGGGAGAAACTCCTTGCCGCGGCTAAGAAGTCGGCCACCATGGGGCGTGACGCCTTTGCCTCCCTTTACCTGAGGTCCTGCAAGGCACTACAGGACCTTTACGGGGATGGGTACAAGAAGCCGGTGGCGACTCTGGAGGAAGGCCCCGCCGGGCTACTCCCCAAGCTTGCCGTGGCGCTAGAGGGCGTCGTTGTCGGAGTAGGCCCCATGATGGAGGGAGAGGCTCACGCGCTTTTTACCTCGTCCATGATGAGCGTCTTCAGCAAGCTCCATATTTCGGACCCCAACTTCGACCTCGGCGCGCTGCTCGAGCCGGTGGATCCTGAATCCCATGATGCTGCCACCGAGGCCGTGAAGGAGCAGGTGGAGGCCTTGCTGCAGAAGTTCCTCTGCGTCGACCCAGCGACCGCAGCTGATAAGGATGGCAGTGACGTTATGGATGACGGGCCTCCCCAGGAGGGCGACGGGGTTGTCCAAGGTTGAGGAAGAGGCTTCGAGGGGCGCTCCACCCTATTTAGTGCTGCAAAATTTATCGTGCCTCGTGGAGGCGTTAGAACTCATGCTTTTTAACTTTTAAGAAACAACATGTTTTTTAATAATTTGCTTGGGTTCCGTGATTTCCTTTCCGTTTGCTTTAGTGTTCTGCGTCGGCAGGGTCCGGCCCCGTGCATACCTCAGCCGCCATTGGGTCGTCCAGATCACCCGGACGAGACCAAGGTGTGAGGGGCTACGTGACTAGTGAGGCTCCTGAGTCGCGATGCTCAAGAGTCCCCCTTGATGTACAAACAGCCCTCAGGAAGGAGATGCGAGTGTAGGTTTTACAGTTATACGTCGACAGGGCCTGGTCCCGCACATACCTCAGCCGCAATTTGTCGGTGTACTAGAGTAGGGGTACCCTAGTATCCCGAACTTGTGCATGGGCAGTCGCAGCACCCCGCGGCAAGGCTTGCCGGGCGACCGCCAAGATCCTCCGTAGTCCCTTTGAAGACCATTCAAGAACAAAGTGTCCAAGCCAAGAAGACAAGACCCCGGAAAGAGGAGCTTGCCGGGAAGGCTAGCAAAAGCATCCAAAGACCCCGACAAGAGGAGCTTGCCGGGAAGGCCAACCAAAGCATACCAAGAAAACTTGCCGCGACGCGCCACGCGTCCCGGCAAGGCCCGGCGAGCGACAAGCTCCCGAAACACGACAAGACGACGACCGCGGCAAGGAGCTTGCCGCGGGAAACCCCCACTTCGTGCCCGCGCTCCAGCACAGCCGCCACGTGTCGCTCTGGGACCTTCCCAAGCACACGTGGCAGGAGGCCGTGCAGCTAGGGGTGCGAGGTGGCAAGCAGGCGCTGACAAGATAACCATCGTGGCAAATGGTGGCGTCCCTAGCGGTGCCTCTCGGTACTGTTTAGGCGACACAGACGGGCATTTAATGCCCTTGTCCCCTGCCGTCAGGGTTAGGTATGATAACACTGTAGCAGGTAGCTGTGCCTACTACATCACCTTTCCATTTTTGCCCTTTATCTCCGTTGCTATGTCGGTAACCCCTTGAGCATATAAAAGGAGGCCCGTGTGCAACGGGGGGGGGGGGGTGGGGGGGGGCGGGGGGGGGGGGTAGCCAGTTCGAACACTCACGCTCGGTCTTCGCTAGCCGCTGGTGTGTACTGTAGCACTCCGCGCTCCCGAGCTAGAAATCAATACAACCACAAAGCAGGAGTAGGGTGTTTTACGCATCCGTGCGGCCCGAACCTGGGTAAATCGCTCACGTGCTCCGCCTCGATCTGCTCTTTGCGCGACCTCCGCCCCCGCCGAACCGAAAGGGACCCGGTCCGCCGGTCCCATAGGTGCCCGTGGATCAGCAACCCCGGCATCTCTGGCGCGCCAGGTAGGGGGCGTCGAAGTTGTGTGAACCAGATCCGGCGTTCTCGCCTGCTGGCGCGGGCGAGACACGGTCGCCTGGACGAGATACTGCTCCTTCTAACGTAGTTAGAAGTCCGAGCATATCCCGCTCCTCGCACCGTTCGCCGCCGCCATCCGCCACCGCTCACGCGGAAGAACCAACTCGTAGCTAGTTGCGCCCTTACTTTGCTTCGAGTCCGCTCAACAACTTAAGTGAGCTGCTAAGCGCCCTTACTTTGCTTCGAGTCCGCTCAGCAACTTAAGTGGGCCGCTAGCGTCCTTACTTTGCTTCGAGTCCGCTCAGCAACTTAAGTGAGCCGCTAGCGCACTTACTTTGTTTCGAGTTCGCTCTGCAACTTGAGTGAGCTGCAACTAGTTGCGACAAGGTTTCTTGCCGGTAACGGCACCGCCAGCAGGCATTCCGGTGAGCAACTCCCGGAACATTGACCATCTTCGTAAGTTTTACCCGTAAGGCGCGGTTGTCGGACCCTGTCCGGCAACCACCCTTCTGTACAAGTCTTGCCGCTGTTGCATGTGATCCTTTGTACAAAGCCGGGCGCAGATCCCGCGCATAAGTAAAGCTCATGTGCTCCGCACATTTTGTCAATCTTATGCTTTCTATTTTCTGGCATATATGATCTGACATTTTGTGCAGCACCTACTCCCCGGTAAGCAATAACGAGTCGTAAGGCTCCATATCTGTATTTTCTCTTCTTTCTTTTTCACAAGGAAAGGAAGGCTCCCTCGCGCACAAGTTTGCCGCGGGGGAAAGGAGAAGAAAAGGGTATGGACCAGGCGTCGTTCAAGAAAGTTTCGCCTTGCCGGGAAGCAAACAACAGAAAAGCTAAGTTGCCTAAGTTTGAGCAATCAATTTTTTTAAAATTTTAAGTTATCTCCCTTGAACGACCACACTTTGTATGGGAAACCTGTGCGCGGAGGAACCAACTCGTAGCTAGTTGCGCCCTTACTTTGTTTCGAGTCCGCTCAACAACTTAAGTGAGCTCCTAAGCGCCCTTACTTTGCTTCGAGTCCGCTCAGCAACTTAAGTGGGCCGCTAGCGGCCTTACTTTGCTTCGAGTCCGCTCAGCAACTTAAGTGAGCCGCTAGCGCACTTACTTTGTTTCGAGTTCGCTCAGCAACTTGAGTGAGCTGCAACTAGTTGCGACAAGGTTTCTTGCCGGTAGCGGCACCGCCAGCAGGCTGCTGACGTTCCGCACTCAGCGCTCACGGCTCAGGTGCCTGCGCCGGCAAGTTCCCTAAAAGCGTAGGGCAAAAACATACAAAGGAAGGAATCAAGTAAAGGGAGTAACGTTGCAATCATTGACCGCAAACAAGTTGCATTACAAAGATAGCTTGTCGCAACTCTAACAGATTGTTTTCATGACATGATGGGCAGCGACAAGAAAAGAAGAAATGAGCGGCCTAATCTACGCGATCGCCTTCGACACGCTTGATCCCGCTCACCTTTTCCACAATGGGTGCGACAAGGGCCTTGAGCTCCTCCAGATCAGCTTCTGGCGGTAAGGACCTGAGGATGTTGGTGAGGCGGAGGCCCGGATTGCGGAAGGCCACCTTCATCAACACTTTCTCGAGGGCTCCTGCACAGATCTCGCGCGACTCGTCAGCTAGTTGCTTGGGGATCCTCTCTCGGAGTCGCTGAAGGGCCGTCGCCACGCCCTTGAAGAACAGGACGAGCTTGGCGCTGGGCTGGAGGTTGTCGTCGGAGGGATACCCAAGATCTTCCATCCCAAGTTGCGACAGCTCCTTGTCGATATCTGCGGCGACGTTCACCAGACTCTCCGTCCAGTGCGTCACAGTCTCCCTGAAAGCGTTCTGAGTGGTGGCGGCGCTCTCCAGCAGCGCCTTGTCGGCCTTGATTTCCTCCTTCAAGGCCGCCTCCCGCTTCTTGGCGCTGTCCAGAGTCTTGGTCAAAGTGGTTAGCTTCAACTCAAGATCTACGTTGGAGGCCTTGGCAACGCTGAGCTCCTTGCCCTTCTCGGAGAGATCGGCCTCCAGCCGCGCCACCTTCGTCTTCAACTCTTCCTTGGCGGCCTCGGCGGCGGCGGCAGCGTCCTCCGCTTGCTTGAGGGCTCCGCCAAGCTTCTCTTCGCGCGCAGCAAGCTCCTCCTCGTGAGCGTCGAGGTTGACCTTCCGCTGCGCCAGCTCGCCCTCCTCCGCGGCTAGCTTCGCAGCGGCCAGTCGCTGCAGCTCTTCGGCTTCGGCCCTCTCGAGGAGAAAGGCCTTCCGCGCTTCAGCGAGCTGCTCCCGCTCCTCCGCCAGGGATCGGAGGGCTTCCCGGTGGAAACCCCCGAGCTCTTCTGCGCGCTTTTCAATGTCTGCTCCCGCCTTCGCGACGAGCGCCTCGCGGGACTCCAGCTTGGCTTGTCGCGCGCGGTAGAGCGACATCAACCTGCGCAGCAGTCACTCTTCTTCGGGCTCGTTGCTGCTGCTGCTTGGCGCGTCGACCAGCTTCAGCCCCGCGGAGGCAAGCACTTCTCCGTCCAAGATCTCCCCCTCGACCGGCGCTCTGGAGCTTGATGCCCAGGGAAGATTAATGAAGACGTCGTCGCCGGCCTTCAGGTAGACGCCTGGCTGGGGCTCTCCGGAGTCTGGCGCTGCGGCAGCGGCGGACGGATCGGTGGTCGGTGTAGCGCCCGGCGCTCCTGCGGCCTCAGGGCCGTCAGTGCGATCACCGGACCCCTCGCCAGTTTCCGCGGCGTCTGCCTTGGCGGCTTCTGCTCCGGCGGCGTCGCCACCACCAGTTGCCTCGTCAGCGGCGACCTCGGCTTCCATCTGCTCCGTAGCGGGTGGATCTGACGACCGGGAATGGGGGAAGAGTCAAGCAAAATCCAGCAAAAACTCAAGAAGATCAAGAGAAGAACCCAAGGGAAGTTTTGAAGCAAGAGGAGTACCTGCACAGGGTGCCGCAGTCGTGGCCTCCGCCGTCGGGGGGCAACTGGCGTTGTCCCTCGCCGGAGAACCCTCCCTTGCCGGAGGCTTCTCCCTCGCCGGAGATCCCTCCCTTGCCGGAGACTTCTCCCTTACCGGAAAGCTCTCCCTTGCCGGAGAGTCCTCCCTTGTCGGGGGATTTTCCCTTGGCTCCTGGTGAGGCTGCTCGGTTCCTACACAAGTCAACAAGCAGATTTCAGCAAAGACAAGTACCCGAACGCGCCTCACAGCAGAAAGTAAACCGTACACTTACGCTGGGGGCTACCATGGAGGAAAGTCGCTAGGTCCGGCAAGCTTGTCTCGGGCACGCCACCCGCTGTCGCAGTGGGCTCGTCCTCGACGACGATCACCGGGGCCTTAGCTCTCTTTGCCGCTCTCTGGGCCAGAGTCCTAAAGAGGAACAGATTCAGGGAAAAGCAAATGAGATACAAGACCAACAGCAAGAGTTGAAGAAATGCAAGTACAACAAGAGAAGCTTACTCTTCTTCTTCTTCCTCGTCGGAGCTTAACGCGGAGAAGTCGAAGCCTGGCGTGCGCCCGGCGCGAGAAGGCGGAGGAGAAGCTCCCCTTGGCCGCTTGGCGGGAGCAGTGGCGGCAGTCTGAGACGACCCAGCTCCGGCTGTTGGCGCGGCGTGAGTAGCGCCAGGGACTGAGGCGGTGGTCCGGCTAAACTCCGCTCTAGTTGCCGTCGCAGCATGAGGCGCTCCCGCGGCAACGGTGCTTGCCGCGGTAGAGCGTGTCACGCGGCGTGGCGACTGTTGACCCGCTTGCCGCTCCGCCACATCACCAACCTTGCGGAGGCGCCTTCTCGGTGGGGATGGAGGCTCTGCTTCTGGTGGGCTGTCTGAAGACGAGGTGGAAGAAGAGTCGATTTGCAACGAGCCGCTCACGTCCTTGGCGGGCTCGCTCGGCTCGGTGTCTTGCCGGCAGGCCCCTCCTTGCCGGAGGGCTCCCCTCGCTTGGCACGGCTTGCCGCTTCTGCTGCATCGGCCTCCCCCGTAGTGAACCCGAACTCACCCGCGGCTGCGGCTGCCGCTGCCTCCTCCAGCCTAGTGGCGATGAGTGCCATCTCAGCATCCATGGTGTCGCGGGTGAGGCCGTCCTTCTCGTCGAGGCGGATTGGCACTTCCACCAAGTCGTCGAAGAACTGCTGCACGACCTCGTCGGCAGGTTCCTGCCAAGTTGGCACAATTCCATGCGAGTCACACTCCGGCATCATTGCACGGATGCGATCGAGCGAGGAATTGTTGCACAACGGCACGACGCTCCCCGGCAACCTGAACACCTCGGGATGTTGGGGGTCATATTTGAACAACTCCTGCAGCATTGCTTTGAACTCCAGGACTGTGAAGTTATAGTTGAGGCCCGGCCGCAGCCTCATAATGTCTGCCGCGTTCTTGAACTCCCAAGTGGGCCTCCCCCGCTCCTGCAGGGGGGCGATACGGCGGTGAAGGAAGTCTACGCCAACAGCGCCAACAGTAAGCCCGGCACGCCTGAGGCGCAGGATCCTGGTGACGGCAATTCTCAGCCTGTCGTCTTCCGGGGCCATGTCACTCCAATCGCTGCCGCGCGCTACTAGGGTTCGGCGTCGGACGGTGAATGGCTGCGGGCTCTCTTCGTCAATCCAGCACCAATCCGCTCTCCACTCCTCCCACTTGCCGCGGAACTCTCCCTCCAGATAGGTCTCCTTCTTGCCGGCCCTTGAGATCCAGGCAATCCCACCGGATAGAGGCTCTCCTCTCTCCACTCGGGGGATGAAGAAGTGGCGGAAGAGGGCTACGTTGGGAAGGACTCCGACAAAGTTTTCGCAGAGGTGTGCGAAAACTGCCATTGTCAGAACGGCGTTGGGGCTGAAGTCGAGTAGGTGGAATCCATAGGTGTTCATAATGTCGCAGAAGAAATCCGAGAAAGGCGGGCAGAGCCCGCAATAAAAGAACAACGCGAAGAAGGGGTACCCATTTGGAGCCTCCTTCCAAGCGGCGGCGGGGAGAACCTTTGTGCGCGGATGCGCGCGCGTCTCCGCCGACCAGAACAGGTAGTAGTTCTCCCTCAGCTCCTTCGCGCCGAGCTTGGGGGGAAAACGGACCGCTCCTTCCGCAGTGCCGCGAGCCGCTGCGCCTCGATCGACTTCACAGCCTTCCCCTTGTCGGCTTTCGGAGCCATGGCGGAAGCAATGGAGGAGGACAATGGCGTTGGTGATGCTGGCGGCAATGGGGGGCGGGGCGCTGCTCTCTCTCTCTCTCTGCTCTGGGAAGGCGAGGGAGCGGCAGAGGTTTCTGAGATTGGGAACGACAACGGGCGAGTGGGCCGACTGCCCCTGTTTCCCCTGCTTATAAAGCGGGCGGGGCGGACGTTCCGCATTTCCGAATAAAATAACCACCCACGATCTCGCCCACGACGCCGCGTTCAACGCGCGCCGTTCGGGAAGGGCGCGGTGGATACGGAGTAAGATGCGGCGTGACCTAGGCCGCGCGTGCCCGTGCACTGTTTTGGGTCTGGCCCAACAACGCTCGGCAACGTGTATGGCCCAGGCCCGGGGGCTCCTGTCGGTGTACTAGAGTAGGGGTACCCTAGTATCCCGAACTTGTGCATGGGCAGTCGCAGCACCCCGCGGCAAGGCTTGCCGGGCGACCGCCAAGATCCTCCGTAGTCCCTTTGAAGACTATTCAAGAACAAAGTGTCCAAGCCAAGAAGACAAGACCCCGGCAAGAGGAGCTTGCCGGGAAGGCAAGCAAAAGCATCCAAAGACCCCGGCAAGAGGAGCTTGCCGGGAAGGCCAACCAAAGCATACCAAGAAAACTTGCCGCGACGTGCCACGCGTCCCGGCAAGGCCCAGCGAGCGACAAGCTCCCGAAACACGACAAGACGACGACCGTGGCAAGGAGCTTGCCGTGGGAAACCCCCACTTCGTGCCCGTGCTCCAGCGCACCCGCCACGTGTCGCTCTGGGACCTTCCCAAGCACACGTGGCAGGAGGCCATGCAGCTAGGGGTGCGAGGTGGCAAGCAGGCGCTGACAAGATAACCATCGTGGCAAACGGTGGCGTCCCTAGCGGTCCCTCTCGGTACTGTTTAGGTGACACAGACGGGCATTTAATGCCCTTGTCCCCTGCCGTCAGGGTTAGGTATATGATAACACTGTAGCAGGTAGCTGTGCCTACCACAGCACCTTTCCATTTTTGCCCTTTACCTCCGTTGCTATGTCGGTAACCCCTTGAGCATATAAAAGGAGGCCCGTGTGCAACGGGGGGGGGGGGGAGCCAGTTCCAGCCAGTTCCAACACTCACGCTCGGTCTCGCCAGCCGCCGGTGTGTACTGTAGCACTCCGCGCTCCCAAGCTAGAAATCAATACCAAACCACAAAGCAGGAGTAGGGTTTTACGCATCCGTGCGGCCCGAACCTGGGTAAATCGCTTGCGTGCTCCGCCTCGATCTGCTCTTTGCGCGACCTCCACCCCCGCCGAACCGAAAGGGACCCGGTCCGCCGGTCCCATAGGTGCCCGTGGATCAGCAACCCCGGCACAATTGGGTCGTTCGGCTCACCAGGACGAGACCAAGGGTGAGGGGCTACGTGACCAGTCAGGCTCCAGAGTCCCGATGCTTAGGAGCCCCCCTTGACGTACGAACAAACCTCCATAACTTTCCTCGTCGAGCTCTCGCTCGGAGGGGCGCGCAAAGACCTGGTTAGAGGGACCTGGCGATGTGGCGTATGCCGGTGTTCTAGGAATGGGGGTACCCAGACTTGCCTGCCTGCAACCCACGGCGTGGCTCCATCAACGGCTTGGTAGGGCCCAACTTCAACATCAACAACTAAAGACCCTCGTGGGGGGCCAAATCGCGATGTGGATGACACCCAGACCTCCACGAGGAGCAGCCTCCCTTGGCTGGCTTCCGAGGAGCGGAGATTCCTATGCAAGCCTCACCTTGCAAGGTGTGGATGACATGAGCCATGGCGACCAAGGTGAGGCGGGCTCCACCGGGCGCAGTGTACCTGTTTCCTCATTTATGCCAAGGAGGCAAGTGCAGGCACGGAGTCCTAAGGAATCAGCCAAAGGTTTCCATTCCGATGCAACAAGACCAAGACTGCCAGGACGGTAGGACGGAGGTCATCGCTGATCCCACCGCGGCGTCACCACCAGAGGCTTTTGCAGGCGAAGACTACTTTTGTCAGGATGGCATGTACTAGTTGTCTCCCTTCGAATTTGTCCATTGTGGGATCCCTTCCCGCCTTCATTTGGGAAGAGGACCAAGGCCACTGTAAATAGGACTTAGCCACCACCATAGAGGGGGACGGATCATTCGGGTCATCCTCACACCCACCAGCTCATCGAGCATAAGAACACCTCTACTCTTGAGGCCTTTCTCCCACTGTACTCGTTCATCCTCAGTCCCCCCCTCAGCCAATTGACCACAAAGCAGGAGTAGGGTTTTACACTGCAAGGTGGCCCGAATCCTGGGTAAACTGTTGTGTCTCCTTTCCATTCAGTTCGTCGAGCTAGGCCGTGAGATTAGCGAATTGGCAGATTGGGGAGGACGAGTTCTTCGCACGCACTCCAGAGTTCGAACCTCTCAAGGGTCTGCGGAACCCGATATCCGATATTTGGCGCGCCAGGTAGGGGTGCGTCGGACCCGCTCTTCCGCCGGTAGACCCGCCACCACTCCACCACTTCCTTGGCTGACACCCGTCATGCTCATGCTGAGTGTCGGGCCGCCCTCGCCGCTTGCGTTGCCCAGACGGCGCTTGCTAGCGGGCCTCCCCGCCGTTCCCCATTGCCTGCGGCCAATGCCGGTACCGGCCCAGTGGGGCACGAGCAGCAACCTTCGTCGTTGCACCACTCCATGTGGCGTGACGGGCACACCGCCACCCCATCACTGACTCCGGCTGGTTCGTCATCCCATGCTCAGCGCGGGTCGGCGGACGCATAGGCTGCGCTGCTTATGGCGCGCGAGCTCCTGTGCTATCGCCCCGTCGACGACCTCTATGAGGACTGGCTGGACCGCATCACCGAGCTTATCAGTGCTGCTACGGGCTCTCCTGCACTGTCTCTCTCGCTGCCTCGCCAGCCGCCTTCTGTGGGTGACGTAGCCCACGGAGCACCTCCTCCGCCTCCCCATCAAGACGCCATCATCAAGCATAGGTGGTCCGCCGCATAGGGTGCCTGCATGTGAAGAAGAATCTCCCAGGTGGTCCAGTGGCCGCAAGAAGATGCTCGTGCACTCCTAGCACTTCCACGTCAAGATCGCACGCCGCCTGCGGCGGTGGCGCGCGGGCGCCAAGATCAGGCTCCACATCCACGACGGGCTGCCGTGACCACAACGGGTTGCCGGGCCTTCACTCCGGAGCTGCGCAGCATCGTCTGGCCAGGGAAGTTCACGCCCGACTTGCCTCCGCACTACGACGGCACCCCCGACCCTACTGAGTTCCTCCAGCTTTATGAGTTGACCATCGAGGTGGCCAACGGCGACGAGATGGTCATGGCGAACTGGTTTCCCATGGCCCTAAAGGATGGCTCACGCTCGTGGCTCCTGAACCTGCCTGCGGGATCGATCTGCTCCTGGGAGGAGTTTCGCGAGCGTTTCATCGTCAACTTCCTGGGCACTCGCTACCGCCCACCGATAGCGGGGGACCTGCGGCGCATCAAACAATAGCCAGGGGAGATCCTATAGAAGTACATCCAGCGCTTCAATAGCATTCGTCTCAAGATCCCCAAGGTGTCGGACGAGGCCATTATCTCCGCATTCACTGATGGCGTCCGGGACGTCAAGATGAAGGAGGAGCTGGCCATACACGAGGACCTATGCACGGCTCTGGAGATGTTGTTGTGACCAATTGTGCAAGAGCTGAGGAGGGACGCCTCTCCCTCCTCGATCTCCCTAAAGCTGACCCAGAAGATTAGAAAGCCAAGGCCAAGGATGTGAAGCACAAGGGAGCAGCCGTGCTCATAGCCGAAACAGAGATGAAGCGCGGCTGCGACCACCCGGAGTCTTTCAAGGGAAGCCGCCCATTCTGCATCTTCCACAACGTGCATAGCCACAACACCAACAATTGTCAGGAGCTCCAGGCCATCCGCAACATGCGCCTCGATCGTCGCCCCGAGTGCAACGATCGAGGCTACGGTCACGGAGGGGGCCGAAGTGGAGGATGCTGGGACGGCCATGACCCTCCCCAAGAGTGGCACAATCAGCCTCGCGAGTACCGTTGGCAGGGCCAGCCTCGCAAGGGCCCCTAGTGAGACCAGCCTCATGAGGACCGTCCTCAGGGCAACGCTAGGCTTCCTCTACTGCCACTGCAACCAAGAAGGAACGACGACCATCATCAGGAAGAGGGGGCTGGGGGCTTCCAAGAACCTCGTACTGTCGCTTGCATCCTGGGCGGCGCTCAGGCCCCTGCCTCCCATTGCACCTCCTAGCAGTTTGCTCGTGAGGGGAACGCAGTCGTCCCTATGCTAAAGGCTATGGGTCCGCTCAGGTGGTCCAAGTGCACCATCACCTTCAGCTCGTCTGACCAGCTCAAGTGTGTGGCAACTGTCACGCTCTCCCGATGCTCTCCTCGCCAAACATCAGCAACGTTCTCATCACTAGGACTCTCATCGATGGCGATGCGGGGCTCAACGTTCTTTTCATTGAGATGTTCGACCGACTCCAGGTTCCCTATGTCCAGCTGTAGCCCACCAAGCCCTTCTCAGGAGTGACCAATGGCTCCACCACCCTGATAGGGCAGATCCGCCTCCCCGTCACCTTCGGCAGCCGCGACAACTACCGCACTGAGCTCATTGACTTCGACGTCGCTCACACTCACCTTCCGTACAATGCCATCCTCGGCTACCCAGCCCTGGCCAAGTTCATGCCAGTCACCCACCATGGATACAACATCCGCAAGATGCCAGGGAGCCGCAATATCATCACAGTCGCATGTGAGGAGAAGGATGAGGTGTGCTCTCTTGAGCGCACCTACGAGGCTGCAGCTGTTGAAGACCCAGACAACGAGGGCACTATCTACCCTCCTGAGGCTGTCCCCAAGAAGGAGCTGCTTTGCCAAGAACCTCATGAGAGCAGGGTGTCCAGTGGCACAACCTCAGGACCAGCGCCCACAGCCTGGGCGCCTCCCCCTGTCGCTTAGGAAGGCGTGGCTGGCGCCCCCCTCAGGCTGGGCTCCACTTCATCGGGCCAGCCTTTTTCAAGATTTTTTAAAAAAGGCAAGGCACGCTCGGCAGACATGGAGATGAACCTACTCAGTGTGGCAATGCATCCTGTCAAATGACTTATGTCCTTGACAGTCTTTGGCACTTGTATTTGCCCGAGTTCTCTAATCTTGTTAGGGTTGGCCTCTATTCCCCGTTAGGACACAAAGAAACCAAGGAGCTTGCCAGATGGGACACCAAACACACATTTATGGGGACTTAGCTTCAAATTGATCTTGCGCAAGTTTGCAAAGGTCTTCTCCAAGTCTTGAATGAGTGTTGATCTGTCCTTGTTCTTGACCAAGATAACCTTATAAATTCTACATTTCTGTGCAGCTGGGGTTCGAAACCAATCTGTACCACCCTTGCGAAAGTGGATCCGACGCTCTTTAACCCGAGGGGCATACATACAAAGTAGTACATGCCACATGGAGGGCCTTTGACCTGGCCAACATCATGAGGGAGGCGCTCGGGCGCCATGTTGTCACGGGATATACATGGCCACCTATGGCACCAGGAGGCCCATTGCTGGTTCGACAGGGGGACGTCGCGTTGCGCAAAGAGCAGACTAGCGCACGGCAGCACATCAGAGAGCACACAAGCAATTTACCCAGGTTCGGGCTGCCGTGAGGTGTAAAACCCCACTCCTGCTTTGGTTGATTGATGGTGGAATGGATGTGGTGAAGCATAGTACACGTTCCCGGTACTGGTTGCCTTGGGGCGGTAGCGACTACGCGCGTATGGCCGTGTGGGTTTGTCGACTTTCCCACCCTTCCTACAGGTGCCATGGGCCTCCTTTTATAGATCAAGGGGTCACCACAATGGCAAGGTAGTCATTATCCACTGATATGATATCAAACAGTGCTATCATACCAAACTTTGCGGGCTAACAGGGTGCATTAAATGCACCACTTAGTGTCACATCACTGGTCGCTCGGCAAGGCTTGCTGGGCTATCTTGCCAGCTCCATGCCTGTTCCCTTGACACGTCGCAGGATGGGTGTCATCTGTGGGTTTCTTCTGTAGGAAATGGCTGCCATGTGGAGAATGGCTGCCATTTAATCACCTTGTGGCTTGACACCGCACTGATTGACGACATGGGTCGTGCTTGAGTGGTTGGTGGGGTGGTTCTGCCCCCGTGCGCCCCAGCACACCTAGCCGGGATGCCTGGGTTGCCTAGTTTTGGTGGTGGCCTCGCCCCTTGCCGGGCTCACCTGCCCGGCAAGGTAGGCCCTTCTCTTGCCTATATCTTGCTCCTCTAGCTTGATCTTGGTCCCTCTGAGCTATATGTAGGTTCTTCAAATCTCTTGGTCCCTTAATCTCTGACTTAAGATGGTGCTTCAATCTTGTTCCCGTGCCTGTGCACGGTCTGGGCAACAGACCCAGGGTTTGTTGCACCGACAGAAGCCCCCAGGCCTGCCCCGAATGCGCTGCTGAGAATCGTCGGGGTAGGGCCTAATAAGTGCACATGCAGGGACGCTGAAGGGCTCGACCTCTTGATGTCTTCATCGATTCTTCTACAGACTCGATTCCAGGCTAGTTTCCAGTTTCTCCGCATGCCGTGCGCGACATCGTGGAAGAATTTTGATCGTGGCCTGTGGATTTTCCTTGCCCCACGATCACAGGGTGGAAACTGCCATCCCACTGGCCTCCTATTTCTTACGCACCTGCCACGTGTTCCGCATGCATTGGGCATGGTAGGTGGTGGATGCGGAGGACACGGGAAGGAGTGCCATGGTTAAAAATCAAGCGTTGATGGTTGGAGTAGAGGGTCGGCCTTGATTCCCAAAGTTGTCGAAGGTGCAGAAAGGCCGTATTGGGGGAGCGGGGTGGCCAGCCCCATGCCTCATTCCCTCTATAAAAAGAGACAAAGGCAGTAACTCTCTGCACATACTTCTCCTTCTTCTCTGCAATCCTTCTCCCGTAGCCATGGTGAGAGGGCGAGGGTGCACTAGTGTTCCGGCGGCGGCGACGAGGGCTTACACTCGTCAACGCATCCGCCCCCCTCTGGAACCTGAGGCGGCAGAGCCCGCCGCGAGAGGAGGGAGGAGGCGGCGAGGTCGAGGCTGCCGCGGTGCTTGAGGACGAGGATGAGGGCGGGGGAGCGTCTTGGCTGCGCCCCCACTCCTCCGATAGAAGACCATGTTGGGGACCAACCTCGAGAGTTCATCATCAGGCTCTATAAGCCCTTGTGTGGTCACCCTCACCTGGCAACTCCTTTTGCACGGGAGATGGAGCTTGAGCAACCAGGCGCCTGAGGCTGAACATGAGGGGCTGCGGGAATGGCAGCATGTGGGTTGATGTCGATTTCCCTGCCCCTCATGCGATGTATCTTCGTCGTGGCTGGAAGACCTTCGCCCATGCCCATAGCTTCTCGGAGGGGCACACTCTCCAGTTCAAATTAATGGAGAGCGGCTTGCTCTCCGTTAAGACCTTAGGGCGCTCGGGGGTCCCTTAGGTTGCTGCGTTGAGAGCTCGACCGACGACGAAACCTCCTCCTTGAAGGAAAGCGATGAGGAGGACAGTGAGGGCGATGACGATGGTAGCGGTCGGGGGAGCGATAACTCTGACTCTAGCTGATCGTCGCCCGCACAATCTTCATCAGGTGGAAGCACCATCATCTGCATCCGCGTCTCCACCTCGGCAATGTGTTTTGCCGGGGAGTTGGGCGCAGAGGTGCGGATGGTGCTACCAGGCTCCTCCAGCTGGACTCAGGTAGGCTTCCTCTCGCGCTACAGCTCCGTTAGGCCTGCCGAGTCCTGCTGGCCCTAGTGATGGTGGTTGACGGGGCCGCCTTCCGCCGTGCTCTCCATTGAGGCGTTCCCTCGCGCTCCGGTCCCGCCGGGCTACCTCTCCTGGAGCCCGATGGAAGCGGCCTAGGCTCCCGCCTAGGCGCTCCTTTTGCCCTCCTGGCCTTCGATGGCTGTGCCTAGGAGGAGAGGGACAAGAAAGGGCATTAAGAAGCACTTATATTTTTTTAATCTTAAACTTGTAGGCAATTGCCAAATATTAATTCAAATAATGTAATCTCTCGGGTCCATCTTTGTGTTCTGTAATGCTGGTACTTGTATTAGCATATGAATGAAAAATATGAACCTTGCCGGGAACCCGTGCATGTGTATGTCCATGTAGAGGTGGATTGCCTCTTTAATGAAAATAAATGAGTTTTCCCCGGCAGGATATCCCGTCGGCCCCCTCTTTATCTGCTAGAGAGCTATGTCTGCCGAGGGACAGATAGAGGGGCCAGCCCCCCGCCAGCTCTTTTTTCTCAAAGGTTACTACGACCATCCTAACTGAAGCAACGTTCGAGTCATGGATGGGAGCACCTAATTTTCAAAAGAGGGGCGAGGTTTTCTCATGCAAAGTTATAGATTTACAGAACAGTATTGGACAAAAGGTAAAACTTATCTGTTTGGCTTGTCGGGGATCACTGTGTCGTGCAATCTTCTCGTCCCTCGTTGAAGCCAAGTTCATGGCAGGAACCTGCAACTTCATGTAGATGAGAATGAATGCAGGATGCGATCCTATCTATATGCATATGCAAATGTTCATGAAATGTGTATGCAGTGATTTTGGTATGCTCATGCATGCATGCAATCTTAGTTGGGGGTACCCCTATAGTGCTTCTTTATTTTCTCTTGCACGGGGTCATCGCCCCGGCTTTGTATAAGGGGTTACATGCAGCTGAGGCAAGGCCTGTACAAAAGGGTGGCTGTCGGGCGGTGCCCGACAACCTCATGCCTTATGGGTAGTACTTGTGGAGATGTCAACATGAGTTTTTCAACTGAGTCCCATCTCCGGTCTCCAGACAAACTGCGCCGGGTCTGGTGACTCGTACCACCTGGTAAGGGCCTTCACACTCCAGTGACAGCTTGTTTGTACCCTTGGCAGACTGAACGCGCCTAAGGACAAGGTCACCTTCCTCAAAACACTGGGCATGAACCCTGCGGCTCTGATAGCGGCACAGGGCTTGCTGGTAGCGTGCAGCACGCATAGCAGCCCGGAGACGGTTCTCCTCGAGTAGCACAGCGTTGTCACGCCAGTGCTGATCTTGCACTACTTCATCGTAGGCAAGCACTCGACGGGACCCGTAAATGAGTTCCGTGGGGACAACTACTTCTGCCCCGTAGACTAGGGAGTAGGGACTCTGCCTGGTAGCTCGGTTAGGTGACGTTCTAAGGGACTAGAGAACTACCGGCAGCTCCTCGATCCACCGCCTACCGTGCTTCTGTAGCATATTGAATGTTCTTGTCTTGAGTCCATGTAGCACTTCACCGTTCACCCTCTCAGCTTGTCCATTTCTCTGGGGGTGTGCCATAGAAGCGAAAGAGATTTTGCATCTGAAGTTATGAACATATTGCATGAAGACGTGGCTCGTGAATTGGGTGTCGTTGTCGGTGATGATCCTTGCCAGAACTCCAAAATGACACACCAGTTCTTTCCAGAACTTGATAGCCGACTGAGCAGTCACTTTTCTCATGACAGTCACTTCCAGACACTTCGTAAACTTGTCGATAGCGACAAACAAGAATTCAAAACCCTCGATTGCTCGGGGGAAGGGGCCGAGGATATCGAGCCCCCAGACTGAAAATGGCCATGATAAAGGGATTGTCTGAAGGGCTTGGACAGGCAGGTGTGTTCTCTTGGAATGGAACTGGCAGGCTTCACATGTCGTGACGAGCTCGACTGCATCTTGGAGGGCTGTGGGCCAATAGAATCCTTGTCGGAATGCTTTCCCAACAAATGCCCTTGATCCAAGGTGTGAGCCGCACATTCCTTTGTGAATCTCAGCCACCAGTTCCTTTCCATCCTCCCGGCAGACACACTTCAATTTCACACCGTTGGTCCTCCTTCTGCATAGGGTGTCATCAACAAACTGATACATGTTGTCCCTCCGGGCTACTTTCTCAGCTTCATCTTGGTCGTCGAGAAGTTCTCTAGTTTGGAGGAAGCGGACGATGTGCCTTGCCCAAGTTAGGGCCTGGGGCTCGACAACGAGGACTAGCAGGAACTCCTCTGCTGTGGGAGCACCAACCTCGTTCACGGGGTCCATGGGCCAGCTGGAGGGGGTGGTCCGGCTGGCTATGAGGAGTTGTTTCCGGCAGGGTCTCTGCCGGGAGCAGACAGCTTGGCCGGGAGAGGCTTACCGTAGTCCGACTTTCTCCTTTTCCAGGCCATTGTGGCTAGTGATACGGAGAGTTGAGAGAGACGGAGAACAAAAGTTCTTGGTTCAACAGGAAGCTTTTGTGTAGCACACAGTGACATTTGATCAGCTATGTTGTTTTCCACATGTGGTACGTGCTCTGTTTGCAATCCATCAAAGTGCCCTCCAATATCCTCACATCCTCGACGTATGCTTCCATCAATGGGCTTTGATAATCCTTGTTGACTTGTCTCACCAAAAGCTGTGAATCTCCTCGTATGATCAGCCTCTTGATTCCCAATTCTACTGCAATTCTAAGCCTGGCAGGGAGCCCTTCATACTCAGTTGTATTTGGCTTCTTCCCAGGCAAATACATTTGGATGACGTACTTCAAGTGCTCCCCGGAGGAGGCGACAAGAAGCACGCCAGCCCCTGCTATAGCGCCCAAGATGCAATTCTGTCCCAATCTTGTGATGAACTCATGATTGGGGAACAACCACATTTGACGCGCATAGCAAGGTGGATATCATTACAACATACCATGTGCTGAATAGATGACAATACAAGATAAAGGCTTAAACTCGCCACAAGCTACAACATGAATACATCAATACATAGAAATCATCATACAGAAGAGCAAGATCCAACTATGGATGAAATCAAACGAAAAAGAAGAACAATATCCACCCTCCTAATCCCAGGCTCCCAAACCCGGAACCTATCCCTTGATCAAAGAAGAAGTAGAAGAATTCCAAATCAAGCAAGCATTGCTCTCATGTCAGATCATTGCATTACCTGTACCTGCAACTATTGTTGTAGTAATCTGTGAGCCATGAGGACTCGACAATCCCATTACCATGGGTATCAAGACTAGCAAAGCTTAATGGGTATGGAATGAATAACTGGTGAGGCTGCAGCAAGCGACTATGCATTGTATGGTGGCTAACTTACGAGTACACGAGTAAGATGAGAAACTATGCAAGCGGTCGCAAACTAGTAATGATCAAGAAGTGATCCTGAACTTCTTATGTTCAAACATAACCCCACCGTGTTCTCTTCTCGACTCACTCGAAAAGAGATGGTCACGGTTACACACGCAGTTGGTGTATTTTAAATTGAATCTGGTGTCAAGTTCTCTACAATCGGATATGAAAAACTCCCATCTACCACTTAACAGCGGGCACAGCTCTCGAAAGTTTAAACCATGCAGGGGTGTCCCAACTTAGTCCACGGCAAGCTCACGATCCGCAGAGACAATCCTCCATCTCGGAACATCCGGTCAAACTCGGGGTCCCAGTGCACAAGACATTTCGACAATGGTAAAACAAGTATAGCAAGACCTCCCGACATGCCGACACCCTGATAGTAGCCACGCGTATCTCGTCTCAGGCAACGATCGGATGGGTCAAGCTATGAGTAAAACCAGCCCTCGAGTCTCCCCGAGGTTGCCCCACAGGCTTCCCGTTTGGGACCAACACCATCAGCACTGCCCCCTATATTATGTTGAATAACAAACCTCGGGTAGCGCTAACTCCCTATACGTCAAATTTATAATTATGTTGAGCAAATGGTAAAACCAATGTGGGGCCTTGCTGGAAGAGTTTTATTCAAAGCGAACTGTCAAGACGGGCCCATAAACCCTCACCATGTTAGGGACGCAAAATCAAGGAACATAACACCGGTATGACGGAAACTAAGGTGGCAAGAGTGGAACAAAACACCAAGCAAAAGGCTAAGCGTTCTGCCCTTTACCAAGTATATAGATGCATTAATTAAATAAGAGATATTGTGATATCCCAAGATATCCATGTCCCAACTTGGAACAAACTACAACTGCATCTGGAACTAGCAATGCTATACGAGGGGCTGAGCAAAGTGGTAACATAGCTAAACAACGGTTTGCTGGGATGGTGAAAAGGTTAGAGTCTGTTTAATGGCATAATGGGAGGCTTGATAAATAAGTGGTGGATAGGCGACATAGCGATAGCATCAAGACAACTAGCAAAGCAAAGATAGTAGTGATATCCAGGGTAACGGTCATCTTGCCTGAAATCCCGCTAGGAAGAACACCGAATCCATGAAGAAGACGAACCAATGGAGTCGAACGGATCCTCACAGTCACAACATTAACAGAACTATCAAGGAGAAGTGCAACCAAAAAGAAGCAAACGACATGGTAAACAACCATCACATAAACATGGCATGATGCACAATCAGGTATGATGCATGTCCGGTTTAATGAGTCATGGCATGGCAAAGTGCAACAATCAACACAACAAGTTAAGTGGAGCTCAATATGCAACGAGTTGCATATTCGTGAAAACCCCACAATAATTATTTAGTTCTCTCCCGTTTAATCTACTCAACAATATTAAATGTTGGTTAAGATGGCAAGAGGTAAAGCATAAGCAAACTACCTATCTAGGCAAGTTTAAATGAGGCCGGAAACAACAAACAACAAATCCTTAAAATCCCCATGTGCATATTTTGGATATGGTACTTTCTGCCTAAAACCATATTTTATTGTTGTTAAAAAGGAAAATAAAGTGCAACAAGTTATTATATGCATTTTATACCCCATTTACATATAAAGCTTCTTGAATTTGGAGCTATGGTTATTTAGTTATGAAATAAAGCATTTTAACATGTCATTTAAGCAAATTAAATCAAACAACAAATATGAACATTTTAACATGGATGAAAGTTGCAAATTATGAAAGTACTTGAAATTCTAAGCATTTTACATATATAAAACATTTTAATCCGAGGCATGGTTAATTAGTTATTATATGCATAAACATGAGGGGCCCATCTATAAATATGCAGTTCACTGGATAATTGAACAAATGGCAATAGGGAAAAACATGGCATGCGCTGGAACTACTGGGTGTGGCTGGGCCGCTCACCATGGGCTAAGGCCTACACGATGGTGGCAGTAGGCCGTGAGGTTGGTCTGCATGCTGGTGCAAGCCGATGGATCTGGCCGGCCACGCTCGACTCAGCAAGGGTCAACGTGCGCGGCTGGACGAAGTGAGCAAGGAGGTAGGGGCTCGGTCAACGGGGCAAGCTGAATCGAGCGGGACTTGGCACTGCGGTCGACGCTGGAAGCAGAGGAACGACATGACGACGAGGGTAGTGCGCCGGCGCTCGATGCGGTCAATGGGGAAAACGGGAGCTCTGTTGCATCTCCATTGTGCTCGATGTTGAAGCAGAGGAAGAAGGCGCGACAGCGTAAAAGCTTGGCGGATGGAGGCGAGTGGCACTGGGCATTAGGAGGTGCAGGGAAGGCCGGGACGGTCCCAATCTGGGAGGACCCGAGGCGGACGAGCGGTTCCTGGTGGTGGCTTGACTATCGGGCGGCCGTGGAGCTCCATGTGCCCCTATGTTCGCTGCGAGAGAGAGGAAACATGGAGATGAGAGGGAGAGAGAGAAAGCAAAGGGAAGGGAGAAGAGACAAGGGCGCGGGGTGATGGGCCCGGCCTGGAGCTGCTGCTACGGTGGCGCTCGATGGTGGAGGAGGGCGGCTGCGCTCTGGTGGTTGGACGTCGGTGGCGTGACGACGGGCGAGGATGATGGGGTACGATGCAGGGCTCGGGCAGGAGAAGCCCTCCTGCTCCAGGGGCTTGGCCTCGGGCGCGATGGGGCGGCAGCGAGGTCTCTGATTGATGGTGACGGCTTCCGGTGGTGGTTGGCGCAAGGAGCAGCAGGGAGCTCGGGCGCTAGTGCGCGAGCAGAGGAGCTCGGTGGGGATTGGCCTACTGGCCTATGGGTGCCTGCGAGATGGATCTGGGAAGATCCCGAGGTGGATGGAGAGACCCGATGGAGTGGTGGCGTGGTGATGGAATGGATGAGACATCCTCCTAGATTTTAGGTTTTGGTCCTATTATATATAGCAGTGGGATTAGGTTTAGGGGCTATTTGGTCCCTCTGATTGTAATCGGACGGACCGAAATAAATAGGTTAGGAAGTCCAAACAGTGAATGGAAGATGTTTTAAGGATGTATGGGGATGATCCGAACGCATCAGCCATGACTGCTCGGGTCGGGTTCGGGACAACTTACGAACGCGCACGCGACAGGGGTTCGACAAAATGCCAACGGAGATGAGGAAGAAGCGTCAAATGCGAACAGCTACGAGTTTTATGAAAACAAGCAGATGCAATGCGGATGACGCGATGATGAATGCAACAAACAAAACAAATCACCCGACGAAACTCGGAATACATGTAAGGCATCTGAAGTGTCGGTCTCGGTTCGTCACACCTTCACCTTGCAGAGAAAAAGCACCATCAAAAAACATAATCCATTGTTGGGGTGATTCCTTGCCAGGGATAGATGTCTCTGTCACTTCCTTATCAGGGGTTGGCGTCCATTCTGCAATAAACTCTCCCAGCGCCCTGCTCTGAATAGTTGATGTGCTCTCAACTTCAAATCAAAGCTAGATAACTCCTAAGCCCACTCCACTATTCTGCCGGTAGCCTCTGGGTTTCTAGTATCCTTCGCAACGGAAAACGAGTGACAACCGTCATCTCATGGGCTTGGAAGTAGTGGCGTAGTTTCCTTGAGGCCATAATGAGACCAAAGATCAACTTTTGCACACCAAAGTACCTCGATCTAGCCCCTTGTAACAAGGAGCTGACGAAGTACACTCGGCGTTGCACCACTTTCTTCCTTGCCGCGTCCTTGAGGTTGCTCTCGTTGTCGTGATCATTGCTGTCGTCATCCACTTCTCGCTGTGCTACCAAGGCTGCACTGACCACTTGGTTGGTTTCCGCCAAGTATAGAAACAATGGCTCTTGGGGTTTGCATGCAACCAAGGTAGGCACAGACGATAGGTAGGCCTTCAACTCCTGTAGAGCTTCATCTGCTTCCGGGGTCCACTTCATAGGCCCTACCTTCTTCAAAAAATTTAAGAATGGCAGGGCACGCTCGGCAAACTTGGAAATGAACCTACTGAGCGCGGCTACGCATCCCGTTAAGCGCCTCACATCCTTAACTGTCCTTGGTGCTTGGATCTGCTCGATGGCTTTGGTCTTGTCAGGGTTGGCTTTGATCCCCTGATGGGACACGAAGAAACCAAGCAGCTTGCCGGAGGGGACAACAAAAACACACTTCTCCAGATTAAGCTTCAAATTGATCTTGCGCAGATTAGCAAATGTCTCCTCCAAATCCTGGATAAGAGTGGTCTTATCCTTGGTCTTGACCATGATATCATCCATATAGGCTTCTATGTTTCTATGTAACCGTGGCACAAAACCAATCTGAACTGCTCTTGCAAAAGTGGACTCGGCACCTTTTTGTTCGAATGGCATGCGAACAAAGCGGTACGTACCACATGGAGTGCTGAACGATGTTTTCTCTTCATCTTCTTTGGACATGAAGATCTGGTGATATCTAGAATACGCATCCAGAAAGGAGAGCAAATCACACCCTGAAGTGGGATCCACAATCTGGTCAATACGCGGCAAGGGAAATGGGTCCTTCGGGCAAGCATTGTTGAGATCTATGAAATCAATGTATAGCCTCCATTTCCCATTAGCCATCTGGACTACCACTGGATTTGCTAACCATGCAGGATGCAGTACTGCTCTAACCAAACCAGCTACCTCCAGTTTCTTGATTTCCTCGGTAATGAACTACTTCCTTTCCAAGGCCTGCTTCCGGACTTTCTGCGTAACAAGTCAGGCGTGTGGGCAGACAGCAAGGTGGTGGTCGATTACCTCCCTGGGAACACCAGGGATATCAGATGGTTGCTAGGCAAACACATCGATATTCGCCTGCAGGAAGGCAATGAGCACGTTTTCCTATTTGTCATCAAGGGTGGCCCTGATGGTCAAAGTACCATCAACGCCAGCCAGCCCTGCCGGGACCTTCTTCACTTGGGTGCATCAACCTTGGATCTCTTGCTGTTGGAACACTCTGGCACATCGTCAACGGCTGTCGTGCACTCCGAGGGGGCACGCTTGCTGGCCTCCTTGCCGGAGGTCCTACAATCCCTCTTTCCTTTCCTTTCCTTGGCGGGAGCTATTGCTATCGCAGCCTCTGCTACGACTACATCCCGGTACATCTTGTCCACACAGACAACTTCATCCTTCTCATCCGATGGGATAGTGATGACTCCCAGTGGCCCACGCATCTTCAGAGTGTCATAAGCATAGTGGGATGCAGCCATGAACTTGGCCAGGGCCGGGCATCCAAGAATCCCATTGTACGACAGGGGGAGATCAACCACATCAAACACAACCTTCTGTGTCCGGTAGTTCAGTTCTCCTCCAAACGTAACTGGCAACGTAACCTTCCCTTTAGGATGCCTCCTACCGGGGTTAACTCCTTGAAACATGTTGGTAACCTCTAGCTCTTCTTCTCCTATCTGAAGTTTGCTGATGACTGCCGAGGAAATCAGATTCAACCCGGCCCTGCCATCCACTAACATCTTTGTGACCTTGAGGTTACGAATTGTCGGGGAGACCAACAATGGAAAGCATCCTACCACGGTGGTGCGGCTAGGGTGATCCTCCTCATCAAAGATGATTGGCTTGTGAGACCATTTCAGCGGTTTCCGGGCCTCTGGCGCTGGCTCCACGGCTTTGATCTCTCATGCCCATCGCTTGATCTGGCGGTGGGAAGCATGCAAAGATGCACCCCCATCAATGCATAGGGCATCAGTGGACTTCTGAAATACCTGCTCACTCATTTCTTCTTAATTCCCTTCGTCACTCACATCACCACAAACTTCCTTCTCTTGATCCCTGCCGGGTTTTCCTTGGTTCTGAAAGGGTTTGCTGGGGCGATTTTTGTCACCGCCATGGCCCTTTCCGCTAGTGGAATTCTGACCTTTTTCCTTGTCACGCTTATCATATCCCGCTCTCTGTTTCTTGACAAGCTGCTCAACCTGGTAACAATCCTGAAGGTCACGGCCCTTGGTCCGGTGGATCTTGAAGTACGGGCCATCACCTTTCCCAGCTTTCTCGACGGTAGCGGCTTCCCGGCAGGCTGTGCAAGCGGCAACTTCCTTGCCGGGGGCCTCAGCCTTGGCCTTCTTGCCGGTACTAGGTGTGCCCGAACCTTCTATAGTCATCACTGCCTTATCTCTTGGCTTCTTACTGTGCTTCTTGCCCTTTCTCTGACTGGTTGATTCATTTTCATCTTCTGAATCAATATTGATGCAATCCTTCTCTCCGGGCAACTTCCTTCCTTCCTCCATCCGAGCACACTTCTCCACTAGTGTGTATAGGTCCTTCATAGTGTTGGGCAACCGCACATTCATCTTAGAACAAATGTGACGGTTGCGCACATTGGACTAGAAGGGTGCTATAATGGCTGTCAGATGGATATTTGGAATATTCCTATGATCTTTACTGAATCTCTGTAAATACATACGGAGAGTTTCTTCGTCCTTTTGCTGGAGAAGTTGCAGGTCGCTGGGCCTGCCGGGCTCTTGGTGGCCACCGGTGAAGGTACCAATGAACTCGTGGCACAGGTCTGCCCATGATGAAATGGAGTTCTCCGGCAAGTGCATCAGCCAAGACCTCATGTTGGACTTGAGGGCCAAAGGGAAGTAGTTGCCGAACACCTTCTCATCTCCTCTCCCGGCAGCCTGCACAGTGATGGTGTAGATGCTCAGGAACTCTGCCGGGTTCAGCCTCCCATCGTACGTCTCAGGTAACCCTGGCTTGAACGTGCGAATGAACGGCCAACGGACTTGCCGCAACTCTTGATTAAAGGAAGGGCAGCCGACCTCGAAAGGTAGGCACCCGCCAACACCAATTGTAGGCTCGTCGATGTTGAGGCCGCCGCACCCATCGGTCTGGTGGAGATCGTCGTGGCGCTAATCCATGATGATGCGCGCGTCTCCCGCCACCTATCCTCCAGGGATTGACGTTGGCCTGGACATGCTCGAGGGTCAGAAGAGGCCATCAAGAGATTGTCAGGGTCTTGATTCAGCTGCGCCCGCATCAACTACCGTGGTGGGGACTGCGCCGTGGGGACGGGCACCTCCATTCAGCCAGCAGTACGGGCGGTTGCTGTCGCTTGGGAACGTCATGGTGGGCCAGCTCATTTCGAGCCCCCAGCTTCGGCGAAACCAAGAAGGCTCTAGATGGTGGCACGCCATTCATCCATCTGCTCGGCCGTTGGCTGGAACCTTAGTAGCAATTGAGCTCGTGCCATAGCCTCCGAGGCTGTGCTTGACATAGATGTTGATGGCGTCGACCGCACCATCACCTAGCTCCTAATGGTGCCAGCAGTGGCGACGACTGTGGTGCCACGCAGCTACGGGATAACCACCTAGGCAGCGGGGTCGCACGAGGTGGTGCTTGGTGGTCAGCGGATCCATCGAGCGCAGCAGTCTGGTCGATTCATCCGGGAGGAGGCACATGGGCCACGGTTGCTCCTGCGGTGGGGTCAACCGGAGGGCGATGACTCATCCCGGACCGAGTGTCGTTGCTGCGGTTGTGCCCGTCAGTGGGAGGAGATTGCTCCACCTGCTCCAATCACGCCCCCAGCACCGTTCATGTCCTCGCTCGCCCACGCATCCTCTGAGGCACTAGAGGCCGTGGCGGCGGAGCCTTCTAGGTGGATGGATGGGCTGAAGGGCCGGACTTCTTCTTCTTAGGCGCCATGGTCGATGGCGTCGTCGAAGACGAAGATGGTGATGAAGATGACCCGCTGCGCATGCTTTGAGGTTCGCACAAGTGAGCCCCCTACCTGGCGCGCCAAAGATCTCGCGGGATATCCACGGCCACCTATAGGACCAGGGGGCCCCTTGCTGGTTCGGCAGGGGGATGTTGCAATGCGCAAAGACAAGACTAGCGCACGGCAACACGACATAGAGAAGACAAGCAATTTACCCACGTTCCGACCGCCGTGAGGCATAAAACCCTACTCCTGCTTTGGTGGATTGATGTTGGAATGGAGGTGGTGAAGCAAAGTACACTTGCCCGGCAGGGGTTGCCTTGGTGCGGTAGGGACTACGCGCGTATGGGCATGTGGGTTTGTCAACTTCCCCACCCTCCCTACGGGTGCCATGGGCCTCCTTTTATAGATCAAGGGGTCACCACAATGGCAGAGTAGTCATTATCCACTGATATGATAGCAAATAGTGCTATCATACCTAACTCTGTGGCTTGATAGGGTGTATTAAAAGCACCGCTTAGTGTCACATCACTAGTCGCCCAGCAAGGCTTGTCGGGCTATCTTGCCAGCTCCGCGCCTGTTCCCTTGACACATCGCATGAAGAGTGTAATCTATGGATTTGTTTTATAGGAAATGGCTGCCATGTGGCGAATGGATGCCACTTAATCACCTTGCGGCTTGACACTGCACTGATTGACGACGTGGGTGGTGCTTGAGTGGTTGGTGGGGTGGTTCTGCACCCGCGAGCCACGGCAGACCTTGCCAGGGTGCCGTGGTTGCCTGCTTCTGGTGGTGACCTCGCCCCTTGTCGAGCTCGCCTACTCGGCAAGGTAGGCCCGTCTCCTGCCAGTATCTTGCTCCTCTGGCTTGATCTTACTCCCTCTGAGCTGTATGTTGGTTTTTCAAATCACTTGGTCTCTCAATCTCTGACTTAAGCTGGTGCTTCAATCTTCTTCTCGTGCATGTGCACAGTCTGGGCAAGAGACCCAGGGTTTGTTGCACCGACACACGTCGAGGTGTGCTTCAGTGTGTGCTTCCGCCAGGAAGGCACAAGGCACGGGGTGCCAGGTGCTCAGGAGTTCATCACCAAGGCAAGCGAGGAGCTTCAAGAGGCGAGAGCCATGCGCGACGATCGCCATCCACCACCCGGCGCGGCTCCTTGTTCCAGCGAGGATAGCGAGCTGCGTGTCTGCTTCAACATCACAGGACTCAATAGGGCCGCCTCCCAGCAGCTCTACTAGCCATCCCGCGTCGGTCGGTGCGAGGGTCCCCCTCACAGCTACGTTCGCATAACTTTTGGCTTGCCGAACGCGACTGTTGCATTCCAGTGCCACATACGAAGTGTTCTGGCGACTTAGGAGGACAGGCACCAGGCGATCCTGATGGAGGTGGTGGTGGATCCTCGCAGGCCCCCTGAGCCCTCATAGCCTCCTGAGGCTCACGGCCTACGCAGCTCATGAGGAGTGACTCCTTCAGCACCCGTCTTCGGCTACTCCACCACTTCTTCAGCAACGGTGCCAGGTGATATCTTTTGGTTTGTTTAGTTGGGGGCACCCCTCGGGCTGCATCATCCCCAGATTGCATGGGTCCATTCCTGTGACATGTATCTTTCTTGCATCTTCTGGTTGTTCATTTGGGGGCGCCCCTCGGGCTGCATTATCCCCAAGCCGCATTGGTCCGTCCCTATGGCATGTATCGCTTTCCGCATCTATAAGAACTAGCTTTACCCCCTTCCATGAGTTGCTTTATGATTATCATTTGCATGTCCGGTACTTTCCATGAACGTCGTACGCCCATGCAAACCCACCCACGATGGCCTCATGATTAGGGCGGGCATGGCTTTCGTGCTCGGGTCCATCCCTGCAGCGTCGCTAAACCCAAGTGGCTGAGCTCTGGCTCGTGGGCCAGTTCCTATGTACGTTATCTCCCATGGTCGTTGGTGCCTTGTTCTCGCATGAGCTAATCTGGGACGGGCAAGTTAGGGCGCGTGACATGGTTCCTCGCTGCCACGGGAGCCACGCGTCGGTTGTATTTCTTCAGGACTTTCGCATGAGAAGACTGGGCACGGCATCTGTGCTCGGGCCCGTCCCTGCAGTGTCGACAAACCCAACGGCTAAGTGGCGGGCCGGCCCTGTTCACATCACCTCCTTGGGTCATTGGTGTTCCGCCTTCTCATGCAATAACCTCAGGAGATTGACTCGGCGTAGGTTGCCTAACCATCTCACAGGACAATCACAAGTGTTCTGAATCAAATTCAGGCGCAACCCGCCTTGAGGTAGGGCCTCGTGAGTCTCGCGCTGGCTCACGAGTGCCCATACACACCTCGTCCAGCCCTATCGTGCAAGTCACGTGTCAGGGCGGGGTTGTACACGCCCCAGAGTCTCCCCTTAGTGGGAGCTCCCACCCACATACAAGTGGAAGCCCCATGCTCCATGTTGTCGGATGACACTATTGAGGAGCGGCTATGCCCGTGCAAGAGCAGAAGCACCATGCTCTGCACTGGTGAATTAACAACTGAGGGTAGCCTAACGACTGCGATAACCTCAGGAGAGCCACCAGGCTCGGTGCTCAGCCTCAACACGCAGCTTTTCCCTTGAGAGGGTTGTGCATGGGGGCTAGGCATGGGTGTCCGTGTCAAAAATCGGCCGATCTTGGGTAGGGGGTCCCGAACTGTGCGTCTGAGGATCGAAGGTAACAGGAGGGAGGGGACACGATGTTTATCCAGCTTTGGGCCCTCCTAATGGAGGTAATACCCTACTTCCTTCTTGATTGACTTTGATGAGTATAGGGGTTACAAGAGTTGATGTACCTCACGATCGTAATGGCGAAACCCTAGATGTCTAGAATTTATGATTTGTCTAAGCCTCTATGGACTAAACCCTCTGATTTATATAGACAATGGAGGGGCCTAGGGTTGTATAGAGTCGGTTTACAAAGAAAGGAAACTACACATCCGGACACCAAGCTTGCCATCCACGCAAAGGAGAGTCCCATCCGGACATGGGGGAAGGCCTTCTATCTTGTATCTTAATGGCCCATCAGTCCGGCCCATGTCACATAGCCCGGACGCCCGGGGAGCCCCCTAATCCAGGACTCACTTAGTAGCCCCTAAACCAGGCTTCAATGATGATGTGCTCGGCGCGCAGATTGTCGTCGGCATTGCAAGGCGGGTTCCTCCCAAATACTTCAAAGTTGTCGGGGGACTGATCCACGAACACCTATGGGACCGGCGGGCCGAGTCCCTTTCCGTTCGGCGGGGGCGGAGGTTACACGAAGAGCAGATCGAGGCAAAACACACGAGCAGTTTACCCAGGTTCGGGCCGCACGGATGCGTAAAACCCTACTCCTGCTTTGTGGTTTGTATTGAATTCTTGCTCGGGAGCGCGGAGTGCTACAGTACACACCAGCAGCTAACGAGACCGAGCGTGAGTGTTCTGTTTCTCCCAACCCCGCTCTACGTTGCACATGGGCCTCCTTTTATATGCTCAAGGGGTCACCGACAGGTGGCAACGGAGATAAAGGGCAAAAATGGAAAGGTGCTGCGGTAGGTACAGCCACCTGCTACAGTGTATCATACCTAACCCTGAAGGCAGGGGACAAAGGCATTAAATGCCCATCTATGTCGCCTAAACAGTGCAAAAGGGACCGTCAGGGACGCCACCGCTCGCCACGATGGCAATCTTGTCAGCGCCGTTTGCCACCGTGTGCCGCTGGCTGCACAGCCTCCCGCCACGTATGCCTGGAAGGGTCCCAGAGCAACACGTTGTGGGATGTGCTGGAGCGCGGGCAGAGTGGTGGCTTGCCGCGGCAAGTGCCTTGCCGCGGTCGTTGTCTTGTCGCGTCCGGGAGCTTGTCGCTCACCGGGCCTTGCCGGGACGCGTGGTGCGCCGCAGCAAGTTCCTTGAAGTGCCTTGGGTGGCCTTCCGGGCAAGCTCCTCTTGCCGGGGTCTTGTCTCCTTAAGCACCTTTGCCTTGGTTGGCCTTCCCGGCAAGCTCCTCTTGCCGGGGTCTTGTGGTGCCTTGGTTTGGATACTTTGTTCTTGAATGGCTCCAAAGGAACCACGGAGGACCTTGGCGGTCACCCGGCAAGCCTTGCCGCGGGATGCTCCGACTGCCCGTGCACAAGTTCGGGATACTAGGGTATCCCTACTCTAGTACACCGACAGGAGCCCCCGGGCCTGGGCCATACACGGTGCCGAGCGCTGTTGGGCCAGGCCCAAAACAGGGCACGGGCACGCGCGGCCTAGGTTACACCGTATCTCTCTCCGTATCCACCGCGCCCTCCCCGAATGGCACGTGTTGAATGCGGCGTCGTGGGAGAGATCGTAGGTGGTTTATTTATTCGGAAAATGCGAACGTCCGCCCCCTCCCTCTTTATAAGCAGGGGAAACGGGGGTAGTTCGCCCATTCGCCAGTTGCTGCTCCAATCTCAGAAATCTCCGCCGCTCCCTCGTCTTCCAAAGCCGAAAGAGAGCAGCGCTCCGCCCCCCATCGCCACCAGCACCACCAACGCCGTCGATCCTCCTCCACCATTTCCGCCATGGCTCCAAAAGCCGACAAGGGGAAGGTCGTGAAGTCGACCGAGGCGCAGCGGCTTGCGGCGCTGCGAAAGGAGCGGGCAGTCTTCCCCCCCAAGCTTGCCGCGAGGGAGCTAGGGAGAACTACTACCTCTTCTGGCTCGACGGAGACACGAGCGCATCCGCGCACGAAGGTACTTCCCGCCGCCGCTTGGAAGAAGGCCCCAAACGGATACCCTTTCTTCGCCTTGTTCTTCTACTGCGGGCTCTGCCCGCCCTTCTCCTAATTCTTCTGCGATATCATGAACACCTACGGGTTCCACCTCCTTGACTTCACCCCCAATGCCGTCCTGACCATGGCAGTTTTCGCACATCTCTGCGAAAACTTTGTCGGAGTCCATCCCAATGTAGCCCTCTTTCGCCACTTCGTCATACCCCGAGTAGAGAGAGGAGGGCCTTTATCCGGCGGAATCGCCTGGATCTCAAGGGCCGGCAAGAAGGAAACTTATCTGGAGGGAGAGTTCCGCGGCAAGTGGGAGGAATGGAGAGCAGACTGTTGCTGGATTGACGAGGAGAACCCGCAGTCATTCACCACCCGGCGCCAAACTCCAGTAGCACGCGACAGCGATTGGAGTGACGTGGCCCCGGAAGACGACAGGCTGAAGATTGCTGTCACCCGGATCCTACGCCTCAGGCTTGCCGGGCTCACCGTAGGCGCTGTTGGCGCGGATTTCCTTCGCCGCCGCATCGCCCCCCTGCAGGAATGGGGGAGACCCACTTGGGAGATCAAGAATGCGGCAGATATCATGAGGCTGCGGCCAGGCCTCAACTTAAACTTCACAGTTCTGGAGCTCAACGCGATGCTTCAGGAGCTGTTCAAGTACGACCCTCAACACCCCGAAGTTTTCAGGTTGCCGGGGGGGTCGTTCCGCTGTGCAACAACTCCGCGCTCGACCGCATCCGTGCAATGATGCCGCTGTGCGACTCGCATGGAATTGTCCCAACTTGGCAAGAGCCTGCAGACGACATCGTGCAGCAATTCTTTGATGACTTGGTAGAAGTGCCGATCCGCTCCGACGAGAAAGATAGCCTCACCCGCGACACCACCGATGCGGAGATGGCACTCATCGCCACTAGGCTAGAAGAGGCGGCGGCAGCCGCAGCCGCGGGCGAATTTGGATTCACCGTGGAGGAGGCAGAAGCAGCAGAGACGGCAAGCCGTGCCGAGCGAGGGGAGCCTGCCGGCGAGAAAGAGCTTGCCGGACATGGCGTCGGGTCGAGCGAGCCCGGCAAGGATACGAGTGGCTCGCTGGAGATCAACTCCTCTTCCTCCTCATCTTCAGACAGCTCGCCGCAAGTAGAGCCTCCATCCCCACCAAGAAGGCGTCTCCGCAAGGCGGGTGACGTAGCGGAGCGGCAGGCGAGTGAATAGCCGCCGCGCCGCGCAACACGCTCCACCGCGACAAGCACTGTTGCCGCGGGAGCATCTCACGCTGCGACGGCAACTGGAGTGGGGCCCTCCTGGACCACCGCTTCTACTCCAGTCGGAGCGGGGTCGTCCCAGACCACCGCCACTGCTCCCGCCAAGCGGCCAAGGGAAGCTACTCCTCCACCTTCTTGCGCCAGACGTGAGCCAGATTTCGACTTCTCCACGTTCAGCTCCGACGAGGAAGAAGAAGAAGAGTAAGATCTTCTTGTTGTACTTGTGGTTCTTCAATCCTTGCTGTTTGTCTTGTATCTCATTTGCTTGACTCTGAACTTGTTCCTTTTTAGGACTCTGGCCCAGAGAGCAGCAAAGAGAGCCAAGGTCCCGGTGATTGTCATCGAGGACGAACCTACTGCGATAGCAGGGGGTGCGCCCGAGACAACCTTGCCGGACCCGGCAACTTTTCTCTAGAGCAGCCCCCAGCGTAAGTATATGGTTTGCTTTCCGCTGCGAGGTGCGCATGGATACTCTGTCTTTGCTGATATCTGACTGTTGGTTTGCGTAGGAGCAGAGCAGCCCCACCAGGAGCCAAGGGAGAGTCCTCCGGCAAGGGAGAGCTTTTCGATAAGGGAGAAGTCTCTGGCAAGGGACAGTTCTCCGGCAAGGGACAGCACCAGCGGCCCCCCGACGGCGGAGACCACGACTGCAGAACCCGGTACAGGTAATCCTTTCGCTGCAAGACTTCCCTTGGGTTCTTCTTCTTTTGATCTTCTTGGGTATTTGCTTGACTCTTCTCCCTTTTCCGGCTGTCAGACCCATCTGCTACAGAGCAGATGGAGACCGAGGTTGCCGCCGACGACGCCGCTGCCACCGAGGGAGCAGCGGGCGCTGACGATCCCGCCGGCGCAGAGGCCGCCAAGGCTGCCGCCGCAGCAACCGGCGAGGGGTCCGGCGATCGCACTGACGGCCCCGAGGCTGCAGGAGCGCCAGGCGCTACGTCGACCGCCGACCCGTCCGCCGCTGCCGCAGCGCCAGGCTCCGAAGAGCCCCAGCCAGGCGTCTACTTGAAGGCCGGCGATGGCATCTTCATCAACCTCCCCTGGGCGTCAAGCTCCAGGGCGCCGGTCGAGGGAGAGATCTTCGACGGGGAGGTGCTTGCCTCCGCTGGGCTGATGCTGGTTGACGCGCCGAGCAGCAGCAGCAACGAGCCTGAGGAGGAGCGGCTGCTGTGGAAGTTCTTGTCGCTCTACCGCGCGCGGCAAGCCAAGCTGGAATCCCGTGAGGCGCTTGTCGCGAAGGCGGGAGCAGACATCGAGAAGCGCGTGGAAGAGCTCGGGGGTTTCCACTAGGAAGCCCTCCGGTCCCTGGCAGAGGAGCGGGAGCAGCTCGCCGAAGCGTAGAAGGCCTTCCTCCTCGAGAAGGCTGAATTCGAAGAGCAACAGTGACTTGCCGCTGTGAAGCTATCCGCGGAGGAGGGCGAGCTGGCGCAGCGGAAGGTCAATCTTGACGCCCACGAGGAGGAGCTTGCCGTGCGCGAGGAAAAACTTGGCGGAGCCCTTAAGCAAGCAGAGGATGCTGCCGCAATTGCCAAGGCCGCCAAGAAGGAGCTGGAGATGAAGGTGGCGCAGCTGAAGGCCGATCTTGCCGAGAAGGGCAAAGAGCTCAGCGCCGCCAAGGACTCCAACGCGGATCTTGAGTTGAAGCTGACCACTTTGACCAAGACGCTGGACGGCGCCAAGGAGCAGGAGGCGGCCTTGAAAGAAGAGATCAAGGCCGACAAGGCGCTGCTGGAGAGTGTTGCCGCCACCCAGAATGCTTTCAAGGAAAATGTGGAGCACTGGACGGAGAGTCTTGTGAATGCTGCCACAGACATTGACAGGGAGTTGGTGTAGCTAGGGATGGAAGATCTCGGGTATCCCTCCGACGAGAACCTCCAACCCAGCGCCAAGCTCGTCTTGTTCTTCAAGGGCTTGGCGGCGGCCCTCCAGCGACTCCGGGAGAGGATCCCAAAGCAGCTGGCCGACGAGTCGCACAAGATCTGCGCGGGAGCTCTTTAGAAAGTGTTGGTGAAGGTGACCTTCCGCAATCCGGGCCTCAACCTCACCAACGTCCTCAAGACCCTGCCGCCGGATGCTGATCTGGAGGCGCTCAAGGCCCTTGTCGCACCCATTGTGGACAAGGTGAGCGGGATCAAGAGGATCGAGGGCGATCGCGTAGATTAGGCCGCACATTTCTTCTTTTCTTGTCGCTGTTTGTCATGTTATGAAAACAATCTGTTAGAGCCGTGACAAGCTATCTTTGTAATATAACTCTATTCTGGGTAATGATTGCAATGTTATTCCCTTTACTTGATTCCTCCCTTTGTATGTTTTTGCCCTACGCTTTTAGGGAACTTGCCGGTGCAGGCACCTGAGCCGCGAGCACTGAGTGCGGGACGTCAGCAGCCTGCTGGCGGTGCTGCTACCGACAAGAAACCTTGTCGCAACTAGTTGCAGCTCACTTAAGTTGTTGAGCGGACTCGAAACAAAGTAAGGGCGCAACTAGCTACGAGTTGGTTCCTCCGCGCACAGGTTTTCCATACAAAGTGCGGTCGTTCAATGGAGATAACTTAAAATTTAAAAAATCTGATTGCTCAAACTTTGGCAACTTAGCTTCTCTGTTGTTTGCTTCCCGGCAAGGCGAAACTTTGTTGAACGATGCCTGGTCCATACCATTATCTTCTCCTTTCCCCCCGGCAAACTTGTGGGCGAGGGAACCTTCTTTTCCTTGAGAAAAAGAAAGAAGAGAAAATAAAGATATGGAGCCTTATGGCTCGTTATTGCTTACCGGGGAATAGGTGCTGCACAAAGCGTCAGATCATATATGCCAAAAAATAGAAAGCATGAAATTGACAAAATGTGCGGAGCACATGAGCTTTACTTATGCACGGGGTCTGCGCCCGGCTTTGTACAAAGGATTATATGCAACAGCGGCAAGACTTGTACAAAAGGTGGTTGCCGGAAGAGGTTCCGGCAACCACGCCTTACGGGTAAAACTTACGAAGATGCTCAATGTTCCAGGAGTTGCTCACCGGAATGGCATCTTCGGTCTCAAGGCGGACAGCGCCAGGCCTAGTGACTCGTTTCACCCGGTAAGGGCCTTCCCACTTCGGCGTCAACTTGTTGGAAATCTTGGCGGACTAAACACGCCGAAGAACAAGGTCGCCTTCCTCGAAACTTCTGGCATTAACTTTGCGGCTATGGTAGCGGCGCAAAGCTTGCTGGTAGCGAGCAGCTCGCACAGCAGCCTGAAGACGGTCTTCCTCAAGGAGTAGCGCGTCATCTTGTCGCAGCTTCTCTTGCTCAAGCTCATCATAAGCGAGCACTCGAGGTGACCCGTATATGAGTTCCGTGGGGAGAACTGCCTCTGCTCCATAGACTAGAGCGAAAGGTGTCTGGCCAGTGGCTCGATTTGGCGTCGTTCTGATCGACCAAAGAACCACCGGCAGCTCCTCGATCTAGTTTCTTCCGCACTTGTGCAGCCTGTCGAAAGTCCTGGTCTTGAGCCCGCGCAGCACTTCAGCATTTGCCCTCTCCGCTTGACCGTTGCTTCTCGGGTGAGCAACAGAAGCGAAGCAGACCTTGGCGCCAAGATCTTGGACGTATTGCATGAAGGTGCGGCTCATGAATTGTGTACAATTGTTGGTGATTATCCTGTTAGGGATCCCGAAGCGGCAAACAATCGACCTGGAGAATTTGACTGCTGACTGTGCTGTCACCTTCCTCACTGGTTCCACTTCCGGCCACTTTGTGAACTTGTCGATTGCAACGTACAAGTACTCAAAGCCCCCGACTGCTTGGGGAAAGGGGCCGAGGATGTCGAGCCCCCAGACCGAAAATGGCCAGGATAAAGGGATCGTCTGGAGAGCTTGAGCTGGTTGGTGTATCTGCTTGGAATGGAACTGGCACGCTTCACACTTGGTTACTTGTGCAGTTGCATCCTGGAGGGCTGTCGGCCAAAAGAAACCTTGCCGGAATGCTTTGCCGACAAGTGCTCTTGCGCCAATGTGGTGTCCACATATGCCTCCATGTATCTCTGCCAACAGCTTTTGTCCGTCTTCCCGGTGAATACACTTCAATTTCACACTGTTGAGTCTTCTTCTGTACAGTGTCTTGTCGACAAACTGGTACATACTTGACTGCCGGGCTACTCTTTCCGCTTCTTCTTGCTCTTCGGGAAGTTCTCCTGTCTGAAGGAAACAGACAATGTGCTGTGCCCATGCTGGAGCTTGTGGCTCGACAACAAGGACTAAAAGAAAATCTGCTGCTGCGGGAACATCCGCTTCTACGGCGAGAACCTGCGGGTCTGCCGGAGCTTGACGTTCCCCGGCAAGCTTACCGAAGCAAAACTTGTCGGGAGCTTCTGCTTCAACGGAACAAACCCTAGGGCTTGCCGGAGCAGACTGCTCCTCAGCGCTCTTGGCGTTGATCTTGGGGACCTTCTTGGCGGTGGCTTCGGGAAGCTCTGCCGGCAAATAGTCACCAGAAATCAACTTCCTCTTCTTGCTCTGTCCAGTTGATGGCGTTACAAATGGTTGAGTCAGCTTGAGCACAAAGATCCCTGGTTCCACAGGTAATTTAAGTGCGGCGCACTTTGACAGGCCATCGGCAATGGCGTTCTGAGCTCTTGGAACATGCTCCATCTGTAGGCCGTCAAAGTGCTCTTCTAGCTTTCTCACTTCGTCAACGTAGGCTTCCATCAATGGACTCTGATAGCTCTTGTTCACTTGGCAGATGACAAGCTGTGAGTCACCCCTGACAATGAGCTTCTTGATCCCAAGGTCTGCCGCGATCCTAAGACCGGAAAGCAAGCCTTCATACTCTGCAGTATTGTTTGTTGCTTGCTCCTTGGGAAAGTGCATTTGGACTACGTACTTGAGGTGCTCTCCGGCGGGTGCGACAAGCAGCACACCAGCGCCGGCGCCTTGCAGCGAAAAGGCACCATCAAAGTACATCAGCCACTCTTTGCCTGCTTCCTTGACGGGGATGCTCATTTCTGGAACTTCTTCATCTGGTGTTGGCGTCCATTCTGCTATAAATTCTGCCAATGCTCTGCTCTGGATAGTCGAAGTGCTCTCAAACTTGAGGCGAAAGCTTGATAGTTCCAGTGCCCACTCAACAATCGTGGTGCGCCAAAGATGTCGGGGGACTGATCCACGAACACCTATGGGACCGGCGGGCCGAGTCCCTTTCGGTTCGGCGGGGGCGGAGGTTACACGAAGAGCAGATCGAGGCGAAACACACGAGCAGTTTACCCAGGTTCGGGCCGCACGGATGCGTAAAACCCTACTCCAGCTTTGTGGTTTGTATTGAATTCTTGCTCGGGAGCGCTGAGTGCTACAGTACACACTAGCAGCTAACGAGACCGAGCGTGAGTGTTCTGTTTCTCCCAACCCCGCTCTACGTTGCACATGGGCCTCCTTTTATATGCTCAAGGGGTCACCGACAGGTGGCAACGGAGACAAAGGGCAAAAATGGAAAGGTGCTGCGGTAGGTATAGCTATCTGCTACAGTGTATCATACCTAACCCTGACGGCAGGGGACAAAGGCATTAAATGCCCGTCTGTGTCGCCTAAACAGTGCAAAAGGGACCGTCAGGGACGCCACCGCTCGCCACAATGGCAATCTTGTCAGCACCGTTTGCCACCGCGCGCCGCTGGCTGCACAGCCTCCCGCCACGTATGCCTGGAAGGGTCCCAGAGCGACACGTCGTGGGATGTGCTGGAGCGCGGGCAGAGTGGTGGCTTGCCGCGGCAAGTGCCTTGCTGCGGTCGTTGTCTTGTCGCGTCCAGGAGCTTGTCGCTCACCGGGCCTTGCCGGGACGCGTGGTGCGCCGCGGCAAGTTCCTTGAAGTGCCTTGGGTGGCCTTCCCGGCAAGCTCCTCTTGCCGGGGTCTTGTCTCCTTAAGCACCTTTGCCTTGGTTGGCCTTCCCAGCAAGCTCCTCTTGCCGGGGTCTTGTGGTGCCTTGGTTCGGATACTTTGTTCTTGAATGGCTCCAAAGGAACCACGGAGGACCTTGGCGGTCACCCGGCAAGCCTTGCCGCGGGATGCTGCGACTGCCCGTGCACAAGTTCGGGATACTAGGGTATCCCTACTCTAGTACACCGACATAGTTACAACCCTGAACCACAAGGGAAAAATACTTAAGCAGAATAAGTCATGTCTACTGACAGCTTTTTCGGTAAGACATTACGTCTGGCCTTATTATTATTTTGAACTGTTTTTAGCCTCCCGCTTCGAGTTTCGAGGCGCAGTCTTCATTGACACATCATGTCAAAGCAGAGGTCGTGTCCCTTATTGCAGGATTCTCATCAATACAGGTTTGCGTAATCCAACCATGTCGTTCGAATGATCCCTCGGGAATAGGCGAGTTTTAAGGCTTGTGAGGGGCGCTTGATATACATTGCCTTTATAAGAGGATAAGGACTCATCTTTTTACCTCACACGTTCTTCTTCCTCAGCCCTTCCATCCTCGAGCTCCAGCACCCAAGTTTCAATCTTTTCCATCGCCACCAAACACTCCAGCCATGTCCGGATCTGGCTCGCAGGGCAAGTGGATGGCTTCCTCCGTCACATAGAGGAACGTCAAGGAACTCCGGGAAGCGGGGTACTTGGCCGCGGACTTCGCCCACCGGCTCCCTGACAAAAACCATATCGTCCCCACTCCGGAGCCTAACGAGAGGGTAGTGTTCATCCCCCACTTTCCCCACAGACTAGGGTTTCCCCTCCACCCTTTCATCCATGGCCTTATGTTTTACTATTGGCTAGATTTCCATGATCTAGCCCGAAATTCCTTCCTCCACATTTCGGCGTTCATCGTCGTGTGTGAGGCGCTGCTATGCATTCCCCCCCACTTCGGCCTATGGCTTAAGGTCTTCAACATGAAGCCGAAGGTGGTTGACGGGCAGCATGCAGACTGCGGAGGCGCCATGGTGAGCAAGCCTCCAAACGTCACTTGGCCAAAAGGGGCCTTCGTGGAGACTGTCAAGATATGACAGCAGGAGTGGTTCTACATCACCGAACCCCGCGATGCCAACTGGGTGGCTGCTCCTAAGTTTAGATCCGGACCCCAATGCGGCTTGCATCATGGATTAACAAGGGTCTGGATTGGGCATCATCCGATGAAGTGATGACGCTAGAGAAGCGCATCAAAAATATGATGGAGAAAAACACCGGCCTCGCTGATGTGGTCCAGGTGATGCTTTTTCACCGGATTCTCCCCTGCCAGCGCCGGACTCTCCACATGAGGGACTTCAATATGGCTAGCCCTCGGACCCTACAACGATTCTTCAGCACGACGCACGAAGAAATCTAGAAGCTGCTTTTCAAGGCCCAAAAGTCATGGCCGGAGACGACCGAAGACATCGGCCTCGACTATTCTCATTCGGCCACTCCAGTAAGTTTTATGATTTCCAGACATAAATTCAATTTGTAAACCCAAGGGTTATGTTGAGCTTTCAATTCTTCCCTTAGGTCTGGACAAAGAATGCGGAGCGGATCCGATGTCCCCCTCCGCTGCCCGAAGAGCCAGCCATTCCTCTACTAACGAAGATGTTGGTCCCGGTGCTGTACCAGGCGCCGGAGAAGAAGGTCAAGAAGAAAGGCAAGGGGGCCAAAAGAGGCCTCCGCTGTAAAGGTACTTTGGACGCGGTGTCCGGAGATAACGAAGTTCCCTCCTCGCACGAGGGAGATGAAGATGAAGAGGAGGAGGAGGAAGAGAGCAATTCTCCCCTCAAGGAGAAGAAGAAGAAGAAGAAGAAGAAGAGGGTGGCCTCTGCCGACCTAGAGGACGAGGCGTCCAAAAGGGGGAAGATATCCCTCTCGGATAGCTCGGGCTCAGATGCCGAAGCTATCCCCCGGTGGCGCCCCATGGCGAAGCCCCTGGCCGAATCGGATATATTCAAAGACACTATACATATGTCCGGCTTTTTTACAATTTGTAGGATAACATATCGTTTATGTATTCTAGTCCTGCCCGTGATCTTCCCCAACAATCATCGTCTTCAAGGAATTCTTTTGCGCCGGAGATGATGGAGAGCGAAACGCCCCTACGAGCCTCTCCACCACATGTCGCGGATGACACTGAGGTGTTATCCCAAAGGACTTCTCCGGGCCAGGGAGAGGTGCGGAAGGCCGCTGAAACGGCGCCAGAGGGTAATGCCTCAGCTGCCAAGAACATGGGGGACACAACCCCCATGAAAATTGATAGTGGGGGCCGGACCAGTCCGGACCCTAGCTGAATACCACTCTGAGACCCATGCGGCTCCGGAATCGAGCGAGCAACCTCCTTTAAAGGAGGGGGGAGCTCTGACTCCACCGACGACCTCCATCAATCCGGAGGCGCCAGACAATTTTAGGGAAGCAGTTCAATGTGCTTTTGTCGTGGAGGAGCACCGTACCCTGATGGGTATGCTAGTTGAGAAGGTTCAGTCCACCAAAAGCGGATCGAATGAAGCTTTCACTAGCCTATTAACAGGCTTAGAGGTATGCGGCTTAATATTCTTAACTGCTTTTATATGTGCAAAAAATATGCCTGTGTATAGATAGTAGCCCCTGAGACTCTGTTCAGCTTTTTCGAAAAAGGGGCCGGACAGAGGATCAAATATTTGCTAGAGATAACACACTCATCTATTTTGATAAATAGGCTTCACTATTAGTGGCTTCAGCCAAGGACGCTAAAGTTTCCGAACACCAGCGGAGACTGAAGCTGGCTGATGATGAGATCGACCGTATTAACAAGAGGTTTGATGAGGCCCAAGGTATGCTTGTAAAAGAGCCATTACAAGCCCAAATTTTATTGCAAACTCAGAGTTTGAATTCATGTGCTATTATGTATATGATTTTAGGCAGCACTACCGAGGTCGAGACCCTCAAGAGTGCTCTTGCCGAAGCCAAGGAGGAGGCGAGGGCGAGCAAATCGGCCGCAGACAAAGCGGCTGCGGATATAAAGGCCGAATAGGTCGCCCGCCAGTAGTATGAGGAGAGGGTGACCGAAGTGGAGCAAGCGCTCCAGGATGCCGCTAACAAGTCTGAGTCCTTGGAGGAAAGTAATAAGGCCCAAGCGGCCGAACTCACCAAGGCTCTTCAAGAGGCAAAGGAGGCGCGGACCGAGTCCCGCGTGGCTCGTGAGGAGATCAAGCAAGCCAAACAGATAGTGGCTGCTAAGCCTTTTCTTCTATACAGTATATTTGGCGGTCAAAGATATGCTTTACTAAATCAGCGATGGAGTGCTCCGGACGCCTTTGCGGATCTCCCGAGGAGTGCTACCGACGCCGCCCCGTATTTCCGGGCCCAAGAAGGGAACATGATGGATAAGCTCTTCTGGTCGCAGTACTTGGCGCCGGAGCGGCCAGCGCTGCTAAACAACCAGATGCAGCTGGTGGAGCTGCATAGGATGTATGGTTTGGCCATGAAGGACATCATAGTCCGACTATGGCTAGCTGGACCTGTTCCGAGCAGCTACTTCGGCCTGGTCAAGCGGCTCCGTCACAACCCTAGATCAGTCTTTGCTTGATCTTCATGTCATCATGTTTAAATTCAAATGAATTTGAATTGGGGATGTTCAAACCCTAGCATCAAATGGAATTCAAATAGGTTCAACCTAAAAATATTTTCAATGAACCTGAAATTCCCTTCATAAATTTTTATCATTTTTATTTTGGTCCAAAACCTCTACCAAAAATGGTACACACTTTTCTAGGACACTCTGGATTATTGAATTAATTCATAAGTATTTCAATTTGGACATTTTAATACTATAAATATTTTTACATGTCCAAATAATTCTGAAAGTATTTGAGGGCTGTTGTAAATAATTTCACAAGTGCCCACAATTATTTTCAGCATTTTATCAAATGGTTTAGTTTTCAAACTAAATCAAAGCAGAGGTAAATAAATAGAAAACATAAATAAATAGAAAAACCAGAGAGAGAGAGAGAGAACCTACCTGGCACCTACATGTGAGGCCTGCTGCTGAAGTCGGCCCAGCCCATCTCCACCGCCCCTGTCGTCTTCCTCCTCTTGGCAGGAGGACGAAGGGCGCGTGCCCAGCGCGCGCGGCCACGCGCTCGGCCAACTCCTGGCAGCCTGCCTGTCCACCGATGCCCTGAAGACGCCATGCAGCCCACCAACCTCTTTCGCACTCTCCCTCGCCCTCATCCTCTCCTCTGTCTCTCTCTCAGGCGCACGGCCAAACGCCACCGTCGCCGCCGCTTGCAGTTGCCGCAGCCACAGCCACCCCCTCGCCCCTGCGTTGTTCTCATAAGCTCTGCCATGACGTCCTCATCCTTTCCACCGAGTCATGCAACGTCGGGTGCCCGGGAACGCCACCACCACCGTCATCTTCAACTCCGGCCTCCGAGTTCGCCATCAATGCCCCGATGTCGTCCGACCTCCCCCGAGCCCACTGAGACGCGTTCTGCAACCGCTGTGAGCTCACGGACCAATCCCCCTCCTCCCCTGCTCGCTCTCATACTCTAGCTCTGTTCCCCACCTCTGCCAAAGCTCGCCGCTGCTATGGCCGACGAGCTCCATGCTCCTAAGCTCGCCCGCTCGCCCCAGCATCACCAAGATGCTCGCCGTGTTCCTGTGAACCCACAACACCCATGGGTTGGCCCTGCCGTGCCCTATAGCGCCATCTCTGTCGTTGCCTGAGCTTCGGCCGCCGCCTCACTCGCCACTGTCGCCAAGTCCAGCCTCCCCACCACGAAGTAATGCCACAGTTCGATGAATGCTCACACCAGCTACGCATAGATACCCTCAGCCGCTGTTTTGGTCAACGGAGCGCGAAACCCGTAGCTCTCCGCCGCGTCTGGCCTCGCCGGCGTCGAGTCGCCAGCATGTTTTGACCAAGTTGACCCGGGTTTGACCCCCAATGGGTCACTGACATGTGGGCCCGGCCCCTGCTAACTTTTGGTTAAATTAATAACTAATATTAGTTAAGCCACCAATTCACTGACATGCGGGCCACGCCTGGCTAATTAAACTAGGTTAGGTTTAATTTATATTAGGATTAGCCATAGTCATCGACATGTGGGTCCTAGCCATCAGGTTTGACCTGGGCTGGCGCCTTTGACCTTCTGACGTAGTGATGATGTCACTCTGATGTCATAATGTGTTTTCTGGAATTTAAATAAATCTAAATGATTTATTTATTTTCACAAAGTGTTCAAAACTTTGAAAAATCATAGAAAATAATCTATAACTCCAAATGAAATAATTTATATATGAAAAATTATCAAAAAATCCAAACTTTCTATTTGTACCATTTTCATGCATGTTAGAACAACTTATTTCTGTTGTTTTGGAAAAATCATATAAATGGCATTTGAATTTCACATATGGAGTTTGAATTTCAACCTTGGGTTCAAACGAACTTCATTTAAATCATTGCTAACTGCATTAGCTCAAACCACATCATATTTGCATGTCATGATCATGCATCATATTGTTGCATTGCATTGATTGTGTACCTTCTCTGTTGCTGGTACTTCTCCCCTCTCAGTAGACATGGTTCCGAGGATGAGATCGATGGCACCGATGAAGAACTATACTATCTTCAGAAGTGCCAGGCAAGCAAAAACCCCTTGTTCATGACAATCCTAGTCTCTTGCTTCTGCTTGTTTCTACTGCACTAGGACAACAACGATTCAACTGTTACATGTTGCGGTAGTTGAACCCCTTTCCTCTGCATGACCTGTCATTGCCGTAGTAAATAGATGAAACCCACTAGCATGAGTAGGAGTTGTTTGAGCCCTTATGTGCCTACACATTCATGCTTGTTATCATGCCTGCTACTGCTTAGAGTTGAGTCAGGTTTGACTCATCGGGGATGAATTGGAATGTGGTGAACATGTCTTACTGTTGAGAGCTAAGTGTGTGAACATGATTTGGTAAAGGCAGCGGTGAGAGGCCATGTAGGAGTACATGGTGGGTTGTCTCACTGAAACCGTCCTCAGGAACTGAGTTTTGTGTTTGTGATCCATGAACAACTACTACCACATGTTGGGCCCTGAAATACGACCCCGCTCGACTTATTAACCCCCCTTGTCCTCTGTCCAGGAGTCACAAGTAGTTTCTGGTGTTTGTACTATACTGGAGGCCGTGCATAGCGCTGACCCGAGGGGTGGACTGTGATGCGGTAGGCACGTGGCCCGGTGTACTGAGTCACCTGTTTGGTGACCCGGGAACCCTGTACACATCGTTCGGGGCCGTAGTGGAAACCTTGGCCGGACTCCCTGAGGATGGACCTGAATAGGCGATAAACCTGGACTAGGGACTTCTCTGGTTCGTCAGGTTGTGGTCTACACCCACGTCAGCTTTCGCTTGAAGTCTACCGAGCACATGGCGTGTGCAGACGCTAAGTGGTGGAAACATGTGTGAAGAAGTACACCCCTGCTGGGTTATAAATGATCTATTCGAATATCCGCGTCCTGGGTAAAGGACCTCTGGGTTGCCTATACAGTTCATACACAAGTGAAAGTGGATACTCTAAAATGTGCAAGATAAGCATGAGTGCTATGGATGGCGTTCTCGTAGGGAGATGGGAGCAGGTCCGTAGTGGTGTATTGATTGGCGAATATGTGGACTCGTGTGCGCCACCTCAAAAGAGTTACTTGCAGACGTAGTTTAGGATACCCACTGAGTTAAAGCTAGCTTGCTGTAGTTAAACTCCACCACCCCCTTTGTTCATACTGATGCATATGTAGTTAGTTCTGATGTAAGTCTTGCTGGGTACATTTGTACACACGTTTTCTTAATTTATGTTTTTTGCAGAGAGACTTCAATCTCACTAGTAGTTCAGCGTGGACTTCGACGTTTAGCTTGTTACCTCAGCTACGATCTTGTTCCCTCGGCAGGGTCTTGTAGATAGTCAGGTTTCTCCGCCTTTTCCATTTGTAGTTGTTTGTACTCAAACAAGTTAAGCTTCCGCATGTGCTTATTGCTTGTATGACTTGAATGTCGTGTCATCAGACCCATGTTTGTAATATCTGGCTCCTCGGAGCTGTCGGTGGGAACGACACCTATGGGATCACAAGAATCCCTACTGTGGTTAGCGGGGCGCGGGGTCGTGAGAAGAGAGGATCTAACAGGTAGCACACGGTTCGTTTATCCAGGTTCGGGCCGCAAGGATGCGTAAAACCCTACTCCTGATTTGGTGGATTGTATATCTGTGTTCTTGAGCTAGCTATGGGGCGTGAGGAGCTCAAAAAGCCGAATCCTTCTCCTGGTCGCCTCGGGCCCCTTTTATAGAAAAAGGGGTTGCCACAGTGGCACACAGGAGGTGGAAAGGGTACAGTGATGCGAGGTTATCCCTTGCATTACATGACAAGGCGCATTTAATGCGTCTTGCTTAGGTGTCCTTGCTTTATCGGGGACGAGGGGAGAGATCTTTCTCGTCCGTCGCCGCTCCTTCTTGTGTCGACACGCGCCCTGTCCAGTGATGCCTGAGATGCCACGTAGGTAGGCAGGCAGCTGTGGTGGCGCAGTGGTGGGTCTTCACGAAGATCTGCATGCCGCCACGTAGGTGCCTGCCCAGCTGGTTGGGGTGGCAGCTGCATGCATGCGGCGGTGGAGGTTTAGTCGGCGTGGGCCTGATGGTGGCCCTGCGGGTGTCCTTGTTAAGGGCCTTGCCGGGGCCCTAGCAAGGGTCTTGCCGAGGCGCCTGCTGTCATCCCTGGCAAGGTGCTTGCCGGGGGCCTTGTGGTCTTCCTCGGCTGGGATCCCGCCAAGGGTTGTCGTCTCCTTAGTGCGTATCCAATCTTGGATGTCTTCACGAAGATCTGCATGCCGCCACGGGGATGTCTCCCGAATCCTTGCCCTTTGGGGGCAGTGGACTCAAGGGTGATTTGCTCCATAGGCGCGGGACGAGTCGCCATGGAAAGGGTCTTGCCGGGGCTTCTAGAACTGTCTCCTGGCAAGGATCTTGCCGGGGGAGTCCACTTCGTCCCCTTTGCGCTTCGTGGTCTTGGCCTTGGCGTTGTAGTTCTCTTGAGCTTCGGTCTTACCCTGGCTGACCTCCCTTGCCTTGCTTGGTGTGGTGGTGCCCGTGGCTCAGACTGCCCGTGCACAGTTATAGGGGTACAAAAAGTGTACCCCTCTTTTTGTACACCGACAGTAGCCTACTGAATAAATACTTTGAGTCGTAGAGTTTTGTTGTGATGCCATGTTATATTTGCACATATTGAGCATACTGTGTGTATGTCATTGACATGCTTGGTATATGTGGGATCAGACAACCTAGTTGTTTATTCTCGGTAGCCTCTATTACCGGGAAATGTCTCCTAGTGCATCCATTGAGCCATGGTAGATTGCTACTGCTCCGGAACACTTAGGCTGGCCGGCATGTGTCCTTCTTTGTTCCTGTGTCTGTCCCTTCAGAGAAATGTCACATGTTGTTCCTTTAAGTCCTTGTAGCTTGCTATGACTTGGGTTCATATGTTGATGACCGACACATTCGTTGTTGGATCATGTATGTCTGTCCCTATAAGTTTGTGCTGTTGGGTTCTACGGTAGGGTGCGTCGACTGCAAATTAAAATTTTCCAACGCGCAGAACAACCAAGAATGCACTACGGGAGATGGATCATAGTTTGTTACCACTAGACGCGCAGTGTCGTACAACAGAAGAAGAGTTGGGGCAGCGCGTGTGCGTGGATCATCTCCTCCTTGTCCGATCTCCCTTGAACAGCCGGTTGTCGGTTCCCTCGTATAGGTTCGCCGGACCAGCGCAAGTGCACCGCTTCTAACGGTATTCGCTAGTGCAGGAGGAACACCGTGCGGCGGACTGCTAGGTCCGATCACATAGTCGGTGGCCGAGTGGAGGTGGCTATTCGCAACACATGCAAACCCTAGTGACGGCGCCGAAGCGATCAAATCACATTAGTGTGCGGCACATCCACTTTATATAGGCATCCGTCATGGGCTCAACACTTGGGCCCCGCATGGACCCTAAAGCCCATAAGTCTACTCAGCGAGAATTCGAACACAGCTCGGATCACATCCGACCAGTGTCCTCGAATCCGACCTCGTAGGATCCGACCAGTGTTCTTGAGATGTCACGATCTTGATGTATCGCGGGCTTCGTTAATAGAGTCGGATCATATGGTGTTTTTCCAGCTCTATCTTGTTGTGATGAATTGAGTTTTTCCCTTTCAGATTTCGTTGTTATCGGATTGAATACTTTTAAGGATTTGAGAGCACTTGATATATGTCTTGCATATGAATACTCGTGGTGAAAATGGGGTATCATATTGATTCACTTGATATGTGTTTTGGCACTCAACTAGCGGATTACTGCGGTGACATTGGGGTAATCTATGCATAGGGGTTGATGCACGTTCTCGTCTTTTGTTTCTCTAGTAGAAATCTTGGGGCACTCTTTGAGATTCTTTGTGTTGGATTGAGTATTACGAATCTGAAATTATTTGGTGTTATTTTAGTACGAACTCTTGGATAGATCGATCGAAAAGAATAGCTTCGAGGTGGTTTCGTACCCTACAAACGATTTCTTCTTATGCTCTCCGCTAGATAGGAACTTTGGAGTGATTCTTCGTTGCACGTTGAGGGATAGTTATATGATCCAATTATATTAGCACTATTGAGAGATTGCACTAGCGAAAGGACGGACCCTAGGCCTCATTTTCAAGCATTGCAATACCATTTTTGTGCCCGTTTACTACTTGCTACCTTGCTGTTCTTATTTATTCAGATTATAAAAATATTATTTTACCATCAATATTACACTGTTATCACCATCTCTTCGCCGAACTAGTGCACCTATACAAATTACCATTGTATTTGGTGTGTTGGGGACACAAGAGACTTTTTATTATTTGGTTGCAGGGTTGTTTGGGAGAGACCATCTTCATCCTAGACCTCCCACGGATTAATAAACGTTAGGTCATCCACTTGAGGGAAAATTGCTACTGTCCTACAAAACTCTGTGCTTGGAGGCCCAACACATGTCTACAAGAATAAAGTTGCGTAGTAGACATCAAACTCTTTTCTGGCGCCGTTGCCGGAGAGGTGAGTGGATGAAGGGCTATCTTTAGATCTTGCAATTGAATCTTTTAGTTTCTTGTTTTATCACTAGTTTGGTTTCTAAAAGAAAACTACATAAAAATGGAATTGAGGTTTCATCATATTATTGATCATCTTTATAATGTCTTTTGTGAAAATGATGGAAACGAAAACTGTGCTCAATTGATAGAAGAAAAATTCTATAAAATGTTTGATAGAAAATCTTTGAATGGTGAGCATGATTGCAATGTTGTTGGTAGGAACTCTTTGAATATCCATGATTCTAACGATATGCAAAACCATAAGCTTGGGGATGCTATGTTTGATGAAGATAATATTTTTAGTCCCCCAAGATTTGATGTGCAAATTTGTTATAATGATTGCATGCTTCCTATTTATGATGATTATAATGATGAAAGAAGATTTGGAGAAGTCATGACTTTATTTATTGATGAATCCACCACTTTGGATGAGGCTTCAATTGACTATGATAACAAAGTTGCTATCTATGATGATTATGGTGATGACATGTATGCTATATTGAATAATGATAACCATGAAACGTGTCATCATGATTTCAATTCTCACTCTCATGATAGTGATTTTGTTGTGTTTGTTGGTGTTCTGGGAATGGGGGTACCCATACTTGCTTGCCTGTGGCCCACGGTGTGGCTCCATCAATGGCCGGGTACAGCCCAGCTTCGACATCAACAACTCAAGACCCTTGTGAGGGGCCAAGACTCACGAGGCGGACAACACCAAGACCTCCACGTGGGCCGGCCTCCCTAGGCTGGCTCTCGAGGAGTGGAGATTTCTATACAAGGTTCACCTCATGAGGTTCAGATGACATGAGCCATGACGGCCAAGGCTAGGCGGGCACCATCGGGCGCAGTGTACCAGTTTCCTCTTTGGTGCCGAGGAGGCAGGCGCAGGCTAAAAGTGCAACTATCCCTGGGTGGTTTTGGTAATTCCTAACAACATATAGCTCATTTAACTAATGCTATTTCAAGATGATCAATTGAGAAATTTCAATGATTAGCATGGCATGGATTAGGAATGTGGACCCCTGAAAATGCTAAGGACACACATTGGCTCATGCTCAAGACTTTACATTTTCATTTTAGTGATCCAAGATCACATTGAGTCCATACGAAAAGCCAATACTATTAAAAGAATATCAGGTGTTGCTTAATGGATTGCTTGCTCAAAATGCTTAGTCATATGCTCCAAAAGCCTTCAACCACTTTCTCATATCCACATATGTCCCAAACCAAGAGTCAAACTCGGCCCCTACCGAAATTATCTATCCGGCACCACCGAGTTCACTTGACATAGCCACTCCAGAAACCCTCGTTACTTTGGTCTCACCGATAGGGATCTCAGTCTCACCGAGATGGGATTGGAAACTCTCTGTTTCCCTTCGTAACATTTCGGTCCAACCGAGATGAGAGATCGGTCCCACTGGGTTCGCAATGCAAACTCTCTGTTTCCCTTTCGTAACCTTTCGGTCTCACCGAAATGAGCGATTCGGTCCCACCGAGTTTGCCTGACCAACTCTCTGTTTTCCACCAAATCATCTTTCCACCAAATCCAAATCTGTGAGAGAGAGTTGAGTGTTGGGGAGAATATCATTTGAAGCACAAGAGCAAAGTATTCATCATCAACACACCATCTATTACCTTTTGGAGAGTGGTGTCTCCTAGATTGATTAGGTGTCACTTGGGAACCTCCGACAAGATTGTGGAGTTGAACCAAGGAGTTTGTACAGGCAGATCGCCTACTTCATGAACATCTACCCTAGTGAGGCAAGTCCTTCGTGGGCGATGGCCATGGTGGGATAGACAAGGTTGCTTCTTCGTGGACCCTTCATGGGTGGAGCCCTCCGGGGACTCGTGCAGCCTTTACCCTTCATGCGTTGAAGTCTCCATCAACGTGGACGTATGATAGCACCACCTATCGGAACCACGCCAAAATTCTCCGTGTCTACATTGCGTTTGATCCCTCCAAACTCCTCCCTTTACCTTCATGCGCAATGTTTTTCATTCCGATGCTATACTCTCAGACTTGCATGTGTATGTTGATTGCTTGACTTGTGCTAAGTTGATAAAATCTGCCAAGACTTAAAATTGGGAAAAGGCTAGATTTTTATTTGGTCAAGTAGTATAATCAGCCCCCTCTAGACATACTTTCAATCCTACAAGTGGTATCAGAGCTTTGGTCTCCATTTTCCTTGATTTCCATAGCTTTGGTGATCATAGCCTTGGTTTCACAACCTAGGAGAGTATGGCGTCTAGTGAGGGAAATTACCACCATAGAGGTCCTTACATTGATGGTACTAATTTTGCTAGTTGGAAGCATAATATGAAAATGCATATTCTTGGACATAACCCTGTCGTTTGGGCTATTGTGTGTATTGGCTTGCAAGGTGAATTCTTTGATGGGACAGAACCAAACCGTGAAGCTACCGCGGAAGTGTTGAATATGCTGCAATACAACGCTCAAGCTTGCGATATCCTCTTCAATGGATTGTGCCCCGAAGAATTCAACAAAACCAGTTGTCTTGAGAATGGAAAGGAAATTTGGGATACTTTAATTGATATGCACGAAGGTACCAACTCCGTCAAGGAATCCAAATTGGATGTGCTTAAAAGTCAACTTGACAAGTTCAAAATGAAGGATGGTCAAGGTGTCACTGAAATGTACTCTAGGCTTGCTCTCATTACAAATGAGATTGCTGGCTTGGGAAGTGAACAGATGACCGATAGATCCTAAGAGCCCTGGATGGAAAATATTACACTGTGTGCACATTTATCCAAATGATGCCCAGTTACAAAGATCTCAAGCCAATGGAAGTAATTGTAAGAATTGTTGCTCATGAGATGTCACTCAAGGATAAGGAAGAGCTTCACAAGAAGACAAATGGTGCTTACAAAGCCTCATGTGATGCTCCTACATCATCAAGTGAGAAACAAACCTTCAATGAAGAATTGAGCTTAATGGTGAAGAACTTCAACAACTTCTACAAAAATAGAAGCAAAGAAAGAAGTTCCAAGTCAAGGTCCTACAATTACAAAAGATCCTCTAGTCGTGAGCGTAATTGCTACAATTGTGGAAGACCCGGACACTACTCCAATGAGTGTATGACCCCCTACAAAAGAAGAGAAGATTCACACAATAGGAGAAGTAGAAGATAAGAATCACCTCCAAGAGAGAGAAGGAGTAGAGATGATCGTTATGAACGAAGAACATCTCAGAGAAGCAAGGATTCGGAAAGGAAGGACAAGTCATCAAGGAGCTACACAAAACGAAGACATCAAACTCATGTTGGTGAACGGGTATCCGGCTCCGACTCCGACAATCAATCCGAGAGAAGTTATCACTCTAATTCCGAATATACTCAAGATGAAGGTGTTGCCGGTCTAGCACTTGTGTCAACCAACTCCTACGACATATTTGACTCACCAAACGAAGGAATTGGAAGATGCTTCATGGCTAAAGGCCCAGAGGTATCACACCCCGAGTATGTTGATTTCAATAGTGATGAAGATGATTTGCTAGTTGATGATGATTTACTTGTTGACAACTCTAGTGATGAAAACTAGGATGAAATTGCTATTAATCATGATAATCAAGATAAAATGAATGATGATGATAAGGAGATTGAGCGTCTAACTAAAGAACTAAACACTCTTAAGTTAGCTCATGAAACTACCTTGGAAGATCATCGCGAGATTTTAAAGACTCATGAGAAGCTATGCTTTGAAAAGCTCAACCTTGAGCATGAGTATGGGTTCTTAAAAGCAATCAATGATGACCTTTGCAAGAAAAGTTCTTCTTACATTGCCAAGCATTTACTCTTGTCTACTTACATGCCACAAGTAAAATCTAGCAACAAGAGTACGAAAGATTCTTCTTCTAGTAGTATCAATAATCATGTTAAATCCAATGTTGTTGCTTCTAGTAGTTCTCTTGATTCCACTAATGATTCTCTTAGCCAAGTTACACTTGAGCAAGAAAATAGCTTATTTAAGGGAATCATAGAGAAAGGTGTTTGCAAGAGCCTTGTCGGGAGTAAGCAATTTGGGGAAATTGTATGCAAGCAAGGAAGGCACCGGAAGAATCAAGGTGTTGGTTTTGACCGAAAGTTCAATGCCAATGGAGTTGAGTGGGATGAAGATCAATACCCCAAGACGAAGTTTGTTCGTCAACAAGATAAGTATGATCCTACTTCTTTCCAAGGGACACAAGCTCAAGATGATCTTCCACCACAAGGCCACAAGCACAAAGGCAAGGACAAGCTTCAAGAGGAGATTGATGCATTTGAAGAAGCTCCTAAGGCCTTGGTCAAGTTGGTTCCCAAGACTACAACAAGTTCTACTTCATCAAGTACCACTACAACTCCAAGGATTCCCATCAAGATGATGTGGATCCCGAAGAAGAACTAGAGAGTTCTTGAGGGTGACTCCACCAACATACTCCACTCATATCATTTTGGCGAGGACAAGTGCAATCCACTTCCACATATTGCACTAGTTCAAGGAGTCACAAAGCCTCTTGTTTGTAAGACAAGGGACAAGGTAACCTAATGCTTTCATGGACATCATCTTGTGTGAACTTCACTCTATGTCTATGGATATCCTTGTTTGTTCCTTGTGGGACTAACCTATGTAGGTATTGAAAGTGCAACTCACTCCAATGGATTTCTCCAAATGATCTACATCAACATTGAGCGTCCACATCTTCAAGATCTACATGAAGTCATCATCGACAAAACCCAAGGTCAGTTCAACCCTCTTAGGGGGGATATCACATCTATGGGGATCTTTACTCAAAAAATGAGCTAAAGCAACTCTAATGGTGTGAACACAACAATGCTTTATGTAAAAGTGGTAACCCCACTTGTTCTTAAACAATGAGTATGACCTATGATCAAATGTTCTCATTTGACTACTAAGTCAATATACTCATATATATATGACCTAGTCATCGCCAATTGCCTGATAGATGCTAGAGTGTTTGTGCATGCTTTGCCACTTATTTCATTTGCCATTTTATTGTGTGAGCATGTTGATTGCATATTTTACTCATTAAAGGACATCTATTTGTTGCTTTGATTGTTTGGCTCTTTCTCTTTTGCGAAATGGATGGACAAGAATGCCTAAGAACTCCCTCTAGCTCTCTATGCTTTTCTCGTCTCAAAATCAATTCATGCTACATCACAAAGTTTGATCAAGTTAGATTCGAACCACTCTATGTGAGGAGCACTCAGAGTCCCCGATTTGTCATAGACTTAAACTTCCAAAACCTCTTTGTGCATTTCGGTCTAACCGATCCATCCACTTCGGTCACACCGAGTTCACTGAGTTGATCTAGGTTTTCAATCTCGGTGCAACCGATTAGAACTTTTTGGTCACATCGAGTTGCAGTAACCGATTGCGATTCTGCATCTCGGTGCCACCGAGTTGTTCCACTTGGTCACACTGGTAGGGTCAGGATATATATACCGACGGGTGAGATTTTGGAAATTTCTTCAAAACCCCTCACCCCACGCGTGTCCTGCTCTGCCGCCTCAGGTCTCCGGATCGTCTTCTCGTCACCAGCGACCTCCCGCCACTGGTTTCCATCACCGCCAACGGATTTCAACGCCGTCATTGCCACTGTAGTGAACTCGCCACCGAACTAGGGTATGAGTTCGACGTTTTGTGCTAAATCCTTAATCTTATTCTTATCACAATGCAATGCCATGTTCTTTACCACGTTTGAGATCAATCTATCCAAGGAAAACATCAATTAGATCAGGGTTGATTCAAAAATTTAGGGTTAGGTTTCTGCCGAATCCATCTCGGACCAACCGAGTTGTGGAAATCGGTCTCACCGATTTGGCCTAGGCCATAACACTTGCACTTTTCGGTCTGACCGAAAGTTCCAAATCGGTGTGACTGAATTCAACTCTCTGTGAAACCCTAGCAATCTCGAATTCACCGAACTGTGAGTCGGTCTGACCGAGATCACTAGTTTAGACTCCAAAAGTTGCTTCGGTGTCATCGAGTTTAACAAATCGGTAGCTCCAAAATGCTTTCTGGGGAAAACTAAAACTAATTTTTTGACTCATTTGTTTTTGAAAATACTCTGCACTTTGTAATGCTCATGCACTCTATCTCATCTATATCTATTCACGGGGTCTACTATCAGTTTGCCTTGCCAACATGTCTGCCCAAAGTGATAGCCAGAACAAATCAAAAGAGCAAGTGAACTTGAGTGAGGGCACTAGTGCCTCTAGCAGATATGATGAGGGCAGCAGGAGAACTCCAAGCAATTTGCCGAAGGTAACTACCAGACAGAGGAAGAAGAGAACCTCAGACTCAGAGGATCGGGAATATGTGGCTACTGAGGAGGAAGTGGGTTCCAAGAAGAAAGTGCTAATGAAGGAATATGGAACTGCTGCTGCAACAATACCTGGAATGCACAAGAAAGCACCTACTAAGAGGATTCCCATGTCAAAAGCCAAAGCCTCCACTCTTGAGACTTCCCCCAACTAAAGAGGCTGCTGGTGAAGGTAAGAAGAGGAAAGAGAGGGTCAAGAAGACTATTGCCAAAGTTATTAGTAGGTCATCTATGACGAGAGATCCAGTTGAAGATGAAGAAGAGGAAGAGGATGCTGCACCTGCACCCAAGTCCCAAACGCTAATGGGGGATGCAATTAAGTCCGGGGATGTCCCTTCTAAGCCCAAGACTGCCCCCAAAGTTTCTTCTCCAGTTCCAAAGACCAAGAGGAGCACTAGGAACATTTCGGCTGCTGAGAAGAACAAGGCCCCAGTGCATGAAGTTGAGGAAGAAGATGCTGAAGCCCAAGTGCTTACCAAGCTTAAATCAAATATTCCACATCATAATGACAATCATCTTGTGGGGAGAAGACATGAACATTAGGAAGGATGCAGGTCTCAAACTTTGGAGACAGTCTGATCCATATGGTTCAAGGAGAAGAACTACAGTGGACTATAGGTTCCACACCAAAGAACAACAAGATTTCTATGAAACCATTCTGCTTGACAAGAAGCCCATTGTGTGTGATACAAAGTGGGTCAATTGGGAATACATCGATGAGAATGAAGACCACTTTCCAGGAGTTCGTGAGAGTTTCAGATCTTGTGGAGTAGATGACTTTGTGGGACAGAAGCTGACAAAATGGAATGACAAACTCATCATGCAATTGTACTCCACAACTCATTTTTATCTAGATGGTAGAATTTTATGGATGTCTGAGGGTACAAGGTACCAGTCAACTGTTAAAGAGTGGGAAAAGTTGATAAATGCCCCTGAAGAGCATGAAGATGACTTGGATGTCTATGCCAAGAAGAAGAAAGACCACAACTCTATGGCCAACATGTACAAGGAGATCCAAGAAAAAGCATTGGAAACACATAAGTTTGGATATGTACATTACTTGTTGTCTGGTCTAGCAACTGTCAACACAATCTTGTGGCATACATTCACTACAAAAAAATACACTTCCGTGATGATACGTGTTTGTCACAGTAGGTCGCGTTTTTTGTCATGCATGTACATCCATGACGATTTTATGACAGAATCAAGATAGTCACACCTGTGCTGTCATAGAAGTGTTCCGTGACATTACCAAAATAATCATCACGGAAGTGTCCACTTCCATGACGATAAATCGCGCGTCATAGAAGTGCTTTCGTCAAGGGTGACCGACACATGGCATCCACCATAACGGAACACCGTTAAGCTATCGGGTCGGATTTTGGATCCGATAACCCGTTAACAGCCCTGACCAATGGGAAATTTCCACGTGTAAAATTCTGATTGGCCAAAGGGAACACCTGTCAGCTCGTTAGTGGGCCAGATATCGCCCGTCCATTGGAGGAGATATGCCTATGATACGTCGACACGTGGCTGGGCCCAACAGAGGCCCATATAGGTTAAAAAGGCCGGCCCAGTCAAAGGCCCGTAGAACTTAATCAGGTACTAGTGGGGCAGCCCAATAACGGCCTGCTTAATAAAGGCCCATTTACGGCCCGAAGCCAGATCTGGCCCGTTAATTGTTCGCCCAATATTTGGGCCCATTTACGGCCCAAAGCCAGATCCGGACCGTTAATAGTTCGCCCAATATTTGGGCCCATTTGCGGCCTGAAGCCAGATCTGGCCCGTTAATTGTTCGCCGAATATTTGAGCCCAACTACAGCCCAGTGACTTTCGGCCTGTTAGAGGCCTGATGTAGACATGGGCCCATTTCAGCCCGGTGTGACTTTTGGCCTGGGAATGGCCCGTGCTGCCCATGGGCCATATATGGTCCGACGGGACATCAGGCCCACTAACGGCCCGTGCTAAAGGTGGCAACATTGAAGCCCAACGTGACTTTCGGCCTGTTAAAGGCTCGTCGCGTAATTCAGCCCGTTGATGCCTGTGCTAAGGTTTCGGCCTCTTAAAGACCCATGATATTAGTGGGCCAACTAAGGCCCGAGATATGTTTCGGCCTGGTAACGGCCCATGAGCTAACTGGGCCCAAAACGACCCGGTCTACATTTCGGCCTGCTGAAGGCCCATCGACGACTAGTGAAAATTGAGGCCCAACATGCATTTTGGCCTGCTAAAGGCCCGTGGTTTCATCTCGGCCGTAACAGGCCAGTACAATATTCAGCCTGTTAATGGCCCAACGCTACCTGGGCCAAACTAAGCGCTAGGTCGACAAAAGGCCCAACTAAAATATAAGCCGGTGTAAGTTTGGGCCTGGCGCAATGTGTGAAGGCCCCAATCATTCGGGCCCAAGAAAGACGCAGGCTGGCCCAATTGTGGCCCGCTAAAAACCTGGCCCGTTAGAGTCGAATGTTTCGGTCCGGTCGACTACATCTGATTTTTTTCAGATAGCGAATGATGGCAGTAACTAATAGGAATTAAGAACAAACCTGCTCTATACAATAAAGAAATTACGACATAGTAACTAAGAATAAACCTACACTATACAATAAAGGATTTAAGGTATATTAGATCCACTGGGCATCGATGTTCGCCACCAGTGATCATAAAGCGCAACGAAGAAGCAGATTACAAAACTGGGCACCATTGCAGCGTAACAAAATAATACTGAACCGAGACCACTTCCGTGACAGTTCAAGAAAGGATAGCCTTGTGGGGGAACTGTTGTGCAAGCTGCTGAGCAAGGCTGTGAGACCGGCCTAGCATGTCAGTCATAGCTTCCATGTGTAGCTATTTAGCGATGAGGTTCTCATTGGTGTTCTCCGCAATCTCTTAGAGATAGGACTTCAAGTCGAAGTTGAGTTGCAAGATGCCTTTCTGCTAGAACTTGGGACTGAAGAAGTCGAACTGATTCAGACAACGAACTGTGAGCTTGTCTGACTGTTAGTCTCAAGTAACTTGAACACTGCATCAAGACAAGACTTTGGGGTTGTCTCGCTATCTTGAAGATGTTTTGCCTTCTTTGCTGCAATATATGTTGGGTTTATCTCACAGCCTTCAGCAGACTTGTGCATGCCATCAGGAATATCACCCTAAAACAAAGCAGAGAGATGACAGGTTTTGCACGTGTATAAACAAAGATGATAACTGTTCTGTCAATTCTATCCAATTTCAAATTAGAAAATAAAGAGTAAGTTCAAAATATCAATAGCATAATTTGGCATTGTTCATAATGCGGGGAGCTTCACCACACTACTGGATTACCATGTCAACATAACAAGCATAGATGGAGGGCAAAGAAAATCATTGTATCTATTTTGGATAATGTGCATGGCATGTTATTCATATCATCAGCCACATCAGTAAGATAAAAAAGGAGATGACAAGGTGCAAACATGGGCTGCTTCACCATACACTGGACTATAGATCCACAAAAACAAGCATACATATAGGGAGTATTAAGTAATGTGCATGGTATGAATAAGGAATTTGGTTTTACAAGTAAAACTTAGAACTTATGGTTCTTACGAACATGCATTTTGGTAGAAACAGCAAACTAAACAGCAGTAAACGATAGGGAGCATGAGCAAATTAAACAGCAGTTGAGGATAAAGGATTTAGAAGGACTGACTTACATTAACAGTTAACACCGGCTTTATAATGCCATTCTCCATGTCAATGGAAGGATAACTCAAGAATTTCAGCACAGAATCTTCTTCATAAGCATTGCCTGTACTCTACATTTTATAGAGAGTAATTATAGATATGATAATACTGGAAGGGATAGAGGATAATGAAGATAAGATGCAGATTGATGCTACATAATCAACTACCAATCCCTAGAAGTACAAGCGTTATAGGACAAAATGTACTGACAAGAGCAATGGACTACACTTCTGCACTGGCATTGTCTGTGTATTCTACTTGTTGGTAAGATTAAATATAGATCTGATATTTTTTAGTAAATGATGGGCAAGGGAGATAAGATGCAGAAAGCTACAAAATGAACCAACCCTATTCCCATAATGCAAGAGTGTTTTGAACACTAGTGTACTGTACAAAACATTCTTATATTATGGGACGGAGGGAGTAGCTGTTAATGTAAGTAAAGTGATAGACCGCGTTCAGTCCTTACAAGAGGACTGCAGAGCTAAACCTCTTCAAAAGCATTCGGTTGATTCTAAATTTATGTACGATTCCATACGGATCTTATAATGTCCACCAAATGGACGATTATGAGGCTAACATGTGCAGTGATGCTACATAATCAAACAACTATGAAAGTAAGTATGGTCATACAGAGCAAGAGGTACTCACAAGAGCAATGCAGTGTGCAGTATAGTTGCGAGATTCTGTGGTCCCTTGAGAACGAATGTTCTACTGCTAACAGTTTCCATACAAGTGAGACATTAAGGCAAATGCAGAAATGTAGTTCAAATTGTGATGTGATATCATGGATAGTACCTTACGCTGCAGCCGAGACCAATGTGTAACAAGATTATTCCAGTCACCGTCGGATAAATGTAGCACTGGAGACTTTACAGAAATTTTGTTCAGAGGCTTGCGTCGAAGTGCGCTTGCCTCAGGTAGGAACGATACTTCATCAACGAGTGCTTGAAAAGCGCAACCAACCCTTGCTCGTCATCACAATCCAGTTTGCTCCTCGCCTATTTAAAAGAATGAAATCTTGTGTCTTCTGTCAACAGAAACATATGCAGTAATGACCATGAATAACATTAGTACATTACTTACGCGTAAGTTGCGGAGGAAGACTGGAAATTGTTCTGTGTCTGCGGTATAATCTTTCCATGAAGGAAAGATGCTCACAAAGTTCCTAACAACAACATAAGCTTCGTCTTCTAAATTGGGAAGAAATGGAACAGGGGTCCTATTTGCTGCAATTGGAGCTCTCTCTGGTTCGAAAAGGGATTTGGCAACTGGATTTGGTGTACTCTTTGCTGGAATGGGGGTTTTGCGTCGTACAGCTGGTGCTATGTCAACTGGCATAATCATACTATTTGCTGTAGTTGGGGTCTGCTGAGTTGGGGCATCAGAAATGACCAGTGTAGTAGGCCTAGAGTCTGCTAGAGTTGGGGTATTTTTGTGGGCCAGGTGATATTACAACTACACCTAATGGTCTATTTGATTTATCAGGTGCCACTACCTTTTCCAAATACTTTGCTTGTGCTCCTCCACGATCAGCAATCACCCTCTTCCTTTTGAACGTCTGATACACAAGAACAATATTTGAATGGATAAATATGGTATGATGACAGATGGAATATGTACTGAAAATGGATAGGCAAGGCGTATTCACATACACGATGTGTAAACTAAGCTAATGGCAGTTCAACAAAGTAGAAGCAATGCAAAGCATCAGTTGCAAGATATGTGCAAGCAATGCAACCTTGGAAAGTTAGAGAAAGTACCTTGATGGGTGAATAAGATACGGCATCTTCCTATGACTCATCCACTAGGGAGCTACATTGACTTAGGTCTCCCTCTAGCTCAGAATCACTGTTAGGATCATATTCTGAGCATGAATTGTAGGTGAAGAGCGTTCGCATTGCATTGCATCCAGACTTGATTTCAGTCCCTTAATGCCAAGTTCGATAGCCATGGCATTGTTCTGCTTTATTCTTTTCATGCGCGCAAGCTCATAATAATTATGATGGTGTTCATAATCTGAGATTCATGAAAACATAAAAAATAGTCAGATTATCTATGGAATGCATTGCAGATTCAACTCGGAGAGTGTCTCCCTATAAACCCCTGCATATGCAATGTTCACCTCCCCAACCGTGCTGACCATACCACACACAGAAACACAAAGTTTGACAGGCAGGCACACATTTCAAAACTGAATTAGGAACATTAGAATCATATGAAATTCATATTTGAACAAATAAACTAAGCAATTATGAGTGGCGTAATGTTTAGCCTCAAGGGTGGAGTGTTGGTAGTGCGACACAAAGCAAGTAGGCAGATTGTATTCCATGTAAAAGATCGAAACCTATGTAAAAGTTGGAAATGACACTTTCTTTTTATACAATGCAGTGTTCGTTACCCACACATGATGGAAGAGATCACATAGAGAAATACTATTCACTCATGTCTATGGTTCCAGTATTTCGAAACAGGGTGGTCCACCCTAAAAGAATATTGACACCAAATATGACAAGGCAAGCATAGATGTAGTGAATCAATCATTTACTTGTGAGCTTACTAGGACAAGTATGCAGAACTGTAACTGTAGTAAGAGACCGTCCAAAATCTGAATGAAGAAGTTTGTCTAGCACTTATTATTTGCAACTAATCGACATGAATAATTGGATATTATATCAAATGAGTAAGAAAGACAAGTAAAATTGTCAACAAACCTGGCTTGCAGTAGTAATCTGGGTCAATGTCACTATGACCAACAATCCAAAATGACTAGTATTTGTTCCGAGGGCCAGAATTTTGAAAACCCTGTGAACTTTAGATGTACCAAAGATTACCGAAATACATCTGAACCATTAAGTGTAGGTAGCACTGAGCACACAACAAACCCTAATGACAGTCCTGCTTAATGAGTAATGAATCAATTAGAAAATGGGTGATGAGGAGTGGCTGCTGAGTGCTGAGTGTTAGTCCGGTGTCTCCTCCTAGAGTCATGCCGTCCGGGGACGACAAGTTGCCGGCGAGGCAGGCGGCTAGGGGCGAGTAGAGATCGGAAGCGCGCAGCAGAACAGAAGGGAATCGGGGCCTGGGACGACCCAAAATCCTAGGGTGGCCGGCCCACCGTGGGCACCCTGTAGAGATACACACCCGAGCGGCGAACCTGCATTTTTGAAACTAATTTAGGAACATTTAGCTGACCAATTAAACAACTCTATTTTAAAAATATCAGATTCGTATTTGAACAACTAAGCTTGTTTAGCTTGATGGGTGGAGCACTGTTATTATGACACGAAGCACATATTCTGATCATATAGTGATCATAAAAGGGGGAAACTCTAAGCATATTTTTTTAGCAAAAGAGGGTTTCCCCTCTAATTTCTATTATAGAAACCACCACGGAACCAACATGATCAATTAAACCCTAAGCATGATCAATTAAATTGTATTATGGCTGTGCCATGGTAGATTTGTAGCTGCAAACCGGAGAAATAATATTTAGCATCCATTGTTTGCTTCGAACTAAGAACTAAATTCTAAGAGCTGAAAAGAAAGTAGAGTAACCAAGTTAAGATCTATTTTCTCATTGAGATCAAAAAGTAGAGGAGATATGAAGTACCACCTCTCTTGCGGCGCCGTGTAGGCATCGGGGGTGCGATGGCTGTCGATGGCGTCGAAGCAGATCTGTGACGGTAGACGGGTGCATCGGGGGATAAGTCCCGTTGCGGTGGAGAGAAGGTCGTGTGAGCGGCCCCGGCAAAGAGGACGACGGCGCCGATGAAGCGAGAGGACGCGATGCAAGGCTATTGGTCCATCGCCGTGGATGAGAAACGTCCATCTCTAGCAGTGGACGACGAGGTCTTGGTAAGCGCTCCGGCATGGTGGAGGACAGTGGCGATGGATGTGGTGGAGGACAGCGGCGATGGATGGGGTGGCGGACGGAGGCTGGTGTGGGGATGGGGTGTTCTGGCGCGGACGGTGTATGAATGGAAAATGGAGGGAGAGGTACGGGGAACCATGTTTTTGGGATGCGCCTATCTAAAATATGGGAAAGTTACAAACTTAGCCCTCGTTTAAAATTTGGACATCTCGTCGGTTGGGGATAGGACGGTAATCTCACATCACGCCAATATTTGCCCAGAGCGTTTTCGGGCGAGGAGAGGGTGGTTGGCGCCCATGGTTGGCGCCCATGGTGTATGAACGGGGCTGACAGGTAGGGCGGTTGTGTCATGTCTGAGTGAAGTTACAAACTTGCCCCTATTGAAAATATTTGCCTACATCGATTTCGGCCGAGTCGAGTTTGTTTTTCCGCCCACCGTGTATGAATGGGGAATGGAGGGAGAAATAGAGGTCTTCCGGACGAGCTTGAATCAAATGAGTTTTGCCGCCCATGTTTGACGCCCACCGTGTCGGAATGGGCTCAGAGGCGGTCGTGTCACGTCTAATTGAAGTTACTAACCTACCCCTATTTTGAGCAGTGGAAATCGGGCTGATGGATTGTCTATGTAATGGTTAGACAGTAATTTCCATCTCCCAAACACTTGGCTTCGGGCAGCCGACGTGGGAGTGGACATTTTGCTACTTCTTTCGAATTTTGGGACAATAAGCATCCACGTTTACCCTGGCAACTAAATTCGAATCCATTTTGTATTCCTATATGAATCTTTATAAATCATTCTATGTGTTTTTATATATCTTCAAAAGGACGACAAAGATGTATTCCACTGTCATATATGAATATGGTTTACAAATGCCGACACTCAAATTCAGAAACTAGAATCCAGTTTAAGGTGACTTCAAATATTTGGAACACTTGATGTCCAACTCAAATGTCACACGCAGCATAATGTGTACTCCCATTTAGATATGTACACAAGCAACGTATCAAGATTCAAATACTGAGTCAATCAACCAGGAATGTACAAAACTAACAGACATATAAACACTTATAGAGTATATGGATCAATAATATCAACTAACATACATAAGCCAGGCCGCTGTACTTTTTTGGCTACAACAACATCCTTTTTTTAGCCAGCATCTTGGCCCTTTCCGATGCGTGCCACTTATGGTCCATCTATACTACTACTATTGCTAAATGCACATTCAGCCCGATTGGCATATTTGTAGGTCTGGCACAACAATCCAAATGAAATGTCTCCGAGTCTTATCAATTAATATTGACTTGTGCTCAAATAAAATTACAAACAAAAAAAACAATTATTACATGATCTCTAAAACAAATGGTTTGATTGATTACATGAACAGACAACACAAAGGTTATTCAACTATGGAAAGAACAATTCACCTATGATTTACCATGTAGGAATTTAATTTCCTTTTTTCCTTCAGGACCTTAACAATCTGGTCAGTCTCAACTTGCTTCGTTTTGAAATCCACCAAATATTTAATGGTTGTCTTGAGTACTGCTTGTGATTGTGCTGTTTGCTTCCTCAACATGTCAACTTCATCTCTAAGTGCAGAAGCAGAATCTCTTTCTGCCACTAGTTTAGCCTCTAGAGCATCAGTAGTTGGCAATTCGTAATGCACGATTGGGCCGGTGCCACTGCTATGGGATGATGCAACGTCCATGGGGACCTCGCTCTTTGATCTTGGGCTAACCTGTTTTGCCATTAAAGTTCCGATTGGATTCAGAAAAGTTGAAGTTAGCAAAACATCTCAACTGGGAGTTATAACAACAAACCAGTTAAGCAAACAAGGAATTAAAGAGTTTCAATTGGATGTTAAAAAGTAGTTATTAACAACATTGTAACCCGTTGTTGTAGCAGCAAAGCAGTTAAACAAACAAGTAGATATTTAAGTTAAGGAAAACAGGTAATTCTTAACAGTAAGTATCAAACACATAGATAGGCGCAGTCTACAATATGATTAACAGGATGTGCCATTATGTAATCAGTAGCAAACTAAATTAAGCCAAGCAACGTAATTGAACAATTTTGCAATAAGTGGCTAACTAAAATTCCGAGAAGCAGGTAACTGAACTTACGCTAGTTCTTTGTACAGGCACAATGCAACTTCTTTTTCGCTTACAAGGTTGTACGAAGGAGTCCATGGCATCAATTTCTTGGATACGCAGTCCCAATACTTCTTTCTTCCCACACTACATGGGTAAGTCGAATGGTTAATCTGGTAAGATGGTGCGTCCTTGGTACGTTATATGAGGACGTGTAGTCAGACTAGTTGTAGCCAAACACATCACACTGGCTTTTACTGTATATTTCATGCGATTACTTTTGGCATATCGAGATCTAAGCAATCCACAATAGGATGAAAAGACTGGCATCCTTCACATTATTGGCGAACTCAGTTCATAGAAACAAGCAATTCAACCATTCTGTGGGTAAATCAAAAGCGCCACTGGAATATTTTTCACTATCCAATCATACACGCAAAAAGGGGCGACGCCACCATAGGGGCTGGTATGGGCGGCCGCCTCAGGTGGCTGGAAAGTGTGCACCTAGTTTGAGTCGTCCTGGTTGGCCCATGCTAGTTTTGTTCGTCCCAACGCACGAGCAGGCAATGTAAAAAATGAACAAAAATGTTTCAATTTGGATGGGCCAATAACATAAGTGCAAGGTAGGCCCTATAGCAGGCTTGCGGCCCAAACGAGCGCCTCCCATATCGATCGACAGCAGGAAAAATCCCAATTCATTCCCTCCAGCCTCCAGTCTGGTTCGCTCCTAACCTAGCCGCCGCTGGACAAACCGACACAGCACTTCCTCACGCCCTCGTTGGAGGGCGGTCGCCGGGCTTCAAGCGAACGGAAGGACAAGAAGATGAAGATCCAGCCCTGTGTGTAGCCTGCGTGGGAGGCAGCGGCGGCAGCATGGGCATGGCATCGATCTTGCGCAAACGGACAGTCGGAGCTTGCAAGAGTAGCATGCGCAACGAGTAGGTACATCACATCCCTGATTATATCTAATTCAACTCTTCAATTCCTGGCCAATAGTTAAACCTGACGGTGTTGTAAAACTGCTTGTATGTAGGGAATCTATGAGAAAATGAATCCAATTTCTACTTATTTTATAACTCCCCCAATCAATACTGAACTGACTGAATCTGATGTATCTAATCAAGTTTCTGGTGTAAACATACAAGCTCATGTTGTTCTTGAGCCTGAAGTGTCTAATGAACAGACTGCTAATGAAAGATTTGATGCAAACATTTTACATGCTCCTGGTGATGAACATATAGTGTCTAATGAGGGATCTAATGCAAGCATTTTGCAAGCTCATTGAAGGATTTAGTGTCTGATGATGATCTACTATGTTGAGAGAGACAGAGATTTGCAGGCATTGATGACAAGCAAATTATAGTGCATTTTCATAGCTTGAGGAAACATCGAGGCCATCTACCAGAAAGTCCCCGTATCATGACAACATAGCATAAATACTTTTCTAATCTGTTGTTTGAAACTATTGGCATACTTGTGCAGGATAGATATATTGATATGCAGTTTGCACACTGGTTATACGTGCAATTACACTTCGATATTTTCAGCCAGAGAACGAATAATTCAAGCAGGTACAGACCATGTTTGTAGTCCTTGTACAACATGTTGCATTTTGTGTTTTTTGGTGCTTGCATCATTTAGTGTTTATAATCTAAACTACTATGGATCATTAGCTGGTTTTCAAAGTGCATGTAGCTTCACATTTCTCAAGTTATGTTAATTTCCAGAGTGCAAGTGCCTTCGTATTTTTTAAGTTAAATGTTCGCCCCTGGTAACTTGAATTCGTGGATCAGCCACTGCACACAAATCATACAGAAATGCCAGTATGAATTAAATGAAATGCAGGGACTTACGCTAGCTCGTTGTACAGGCTCACTGCAGCTCTGCTTGCGCTTGGGATGTTCCATGTACAAGTCCATGTTAGCACTTGCTTGGATGTGCAGGCCTTGTGCTCCTTGCATCCACCTCTGCATTTTTGACACGGCGAATGGTTGATCAAATAAGAGGAATCGACCTTGATGTTGTACCGGAGGACAGATACTTACAAGGTTATACGGGTCTGCAGGATGTGTACCAGATCCCGTAGCGCCGTCATGCTTCGCTAAAAATGGATTTGCTTGTTTCAGATGATATCTCCAGAAGAAATAAGAGTTAAAGTCAGAGTTGCATAGGCGTGTAAGCTAAGAGAGCAGTGAAAGGATATCCAAACATCGTCGGAATAGTGCACAAGGGAGTGATGTGTGGATACCTAGTTTGGGCCGGCGTTTGGGCATGCTCGCCTAGCTAGAGTGCGGGTCACCTGAGAGCCGTTGAGGGTGATGCGCTGGCTGGCCGCGCACGAATGCAGATCTTGAGTGGAAGAGGAGCGCTACGATGCGGTGGACGAGACCGTTGGTGAAGGCCCAATGGCCTCGGGGGGCGGAGGTGCGACGATGTGCTCGGTGAAGTAGCCTCGGTGAGCTGGGAGACGGCGTCGGTGAAGCACACCTAATGCGGTGGAACTCGGTCTTCTGTGAGGCACGTAGGTTGCGGCGGCCGACGTTGTCAGTGGACCACCCAGTGTGGTGGACGATGGCATAGATGAGGTAGCTCCGGTGCGGTGGTGAAGCGCGACCAGAGGTGGGGAACGGTGGGGAAAGAGACGAGACGAGGGGCGATTCGAGGGTTGGCGGCGAATTAGAGATTTGACCAATCTGGGCACGGAAGGGGACAGTGGAGAAGAGAGATTTTGCAGGGCTGGAATTGGGCCGCCAGATATTTCAATCCGAAACGTGGAAGCGCGAACTTATCTTGTCGTTGTCCTTTTTTGGGGGGGAGGGGGGTGGGTGGCTGGGTGCTACGCGTCCGTCCGACACACGCGACCACCCCGAGAGGACTATGCTTCGGTGCCTTAAGGCACCTGCCTTTGTGTCCATGACATGTGGGCCCAACAGGTAGCTGGCCCACATGTCAGTGACCCAAAGGCAGTTGCCTTTAAGGCACCGAAGCAGCGTCCACCCCGACACGACCCTGGTCTGCTTGGTGCGCCTACATTTGAGAATGCAAACAAATCTTCTTTCATTTGCAAACGAATCTGTATGTATTACCATGCCCGTGTTTTCCTTGCAATAATTAGTCAGTCGAAACAAGATACTCCATCCGTTCACTTTTGTAAGTCGTTTCAGACAACTTAAAATGAACTGTTTTGCACATTGTCTGAAATGTCTTCAAGGTCTTATAAAAGTGAACAGAGGGAGTACTATAAATTAATTAGTGAGGAGTTACTTGAAAAAAATCGAAACGGTACCCACGCTAACGTGGATTAGAGTGTGTGTCACATAATTAGTTATTTGAATTAGAGTGTGTGTCACGTAGTTAGTTATTTGAATTAGAGTGTGTGTCACGTAGCGATCTCCAATTCTAATGTGGATTTCGCATTTCACTGTATCCACACTACTTTTTTAATACAAATTCATATGTATATGATGAACACCATGGTAGTGAGAAAACTTTTGGATGGATTCAAACATATGACCTACAAAATAGCACAACAAACTGAGTCAATGTAAACTTTTCGAAACTTAGTATGGCACGAATTCGAAATAATTACCCATATGCCTGATCCTCGGTTCAAATCTTACAATGTACACCGAATTGAAACATCGATATTAAGTCTTGTACTATGTACATTCAAATGTTGTTTTTAGCCCCCCCCCCCGCACAAACGCTACATACTTCCTGTATCGGTCAATCTTCCTCTCCTAACCACCTTAGGAAGCTATCGGTTTCCAACATACGTTTATTCTTTCTCTCCATGTTTCGATCTCTAAGTCTATCAACTACATAACCCCTTTTTCCACTCTGTTACCAAATGTATTTACCTCACACGCCCGCCATTGCACCCCATGCTGAGCTCTCTCTCTCCCCCCTCTCTCTCTCACCCTCTCGCGCTAAATACATGCATTGCCTATCTAGCCCCCCAACCTCTCGTGCACACGCACGCACGTTGTATATCTAGGTCACTCTCTCGAGACTGTCTCACGCTTTCTTCCGCATGGCAGGCCACACTCGCTCAATCTCGCTCTCTTTATCTGAGTCTCGTTTAACCTCGTTTTCTTTCACACACAAATGATATATCTCCCTGTTCGGGCCTCGATCGACACACTCTATACTCTCCCACGCAAATTGTCTATCTAGGTCAGTCCATCCAAGCCGCCGCCACTCTTTCGACCTCATGGTGGGCCACGCTCACTCATTCTCTCTCTCTCTCTCTCCGTATGTCTCGATTGACCTCGCTCTTTCTCAGACAAAAACGATATATCACCATGTTTGAGACCAATTCGACCTATTCACATTGTATACTCTCTCACGCACATCGTCTATCTAGGTCACTCTCTCCAACCCATCTCACTCTTTCGATCGCACGGCGACCCTATGTGATCGGTTGACCTTGCTTCCTCCCATGCACAAAATATATCTACACGTCTGTGACTGGATCATCTCTCAAGCTCTATATTATAGCCCTCACCCTTGCCAAAAAGCTCAATTGGACAATTCTCTTCAGAGCATATATATTTGTTCAATGAATGTCGGACCACACTCACTTTGTCTCTCTATCTATATGTCTCTCGATTGACCTCGCTTTCTCACACCGTATCTTCCACACGTTGAAGCTACTACCTCTCCATCCCTCGCAAAGCCAGAGCTATTTACATTGCGAGGGGCACTCCAACCTTGGATTAATTTGTGTACGCATTTGTTCCGGTCGGTTTAGATTATATTTTCATAGCATTCAGCCCACAACTATTCCAAACACCGTTGCAGCCCACGCAACTCCCCTAGTTGATTTAAATATGGCTCGGTCATTGCTCTCTCGCACATCCTTTCTCGCCTTCAACGTCGCACCATGGTATTATTGAAAAAACTATGTTGTTCTCTTTAATTATTATAAATAAGCTACAAAACTACACACCGATAATCCACTTGGAATGGAACAAATTTCGACCCACAAATTAAAGTGCTACAAACTACACACCGAGGGGCCCACATGTCATGAAACAAATTTGGACCCATATACACATTAAACATGCGACCGGGCCTTCAAGCCACACATCAATAGGCAACATACGTAGAATAGCAATGTTTGTTGTACCCCCTTTGTTCACATAATGTTTTTATATTACCACAACCTAATTAATGGATAGCATGTAATATTATTTTTAGTACTATTCCCCTTCACTTACTGGTCGGTTCCATGTGTGATCTCTCTCTCTCCTCCCCTTCTGTGTTTAGACGCATGGGCAAACAGAAAGAACTCATGGGCGATGTTGCCGTTGACCATATCTGGACGCGTTCACAAGTCACGGCACCAGTTTCATGTACTAGCAGCACTAGTCAGTGTGTATGTGCAATGCACGTTAATTTGGAAGTATATTAAGTGCATGCGGATATTAACTACTAGGATATTATTTGCGTGTTGTCATGTGATTAGCACTATTTTTGGCATGAAATTAACTGCACGCTAAATGTGTTGAGCGCTAAACATTGAAGCAGTCTAGGTCATTGGATGACAAGGAATACATGTGGCTTGATGACATTTTATATTTAATTTGATACGGCTCTAGCAGAACATTCAATTGATCAAACCATACATTTCGTTCAGTCTGACTCCGACTTTAAATTATACAACGATCGATATAAAATAAACGGAAATGGTAAACGTTCGGATTTTAAGCATGGCAATCCGAACGTTTTTCATGGCAAATTTAGATTACGCGGCGGTGGCGGGGCGTCTCGCAGTGGGAAGCGGCTCCTCTGCCGTGCTCTATGTGTCGTCGGGCCACTGACCGACGGCAACAGCGGCGTCTTGCGCCGTTGTTGGCGTACTCCTAGACGTTGGCCTAGCTTCAAGGAAGGCCAAAATGTTCTGGACTTCGGAGCGAGTCAACTGGCGGGAGGAGGCGACTGGCGTTGGTGCAAGGAAGCGGTCGACAGCGGCCATCCATGCCGCTGAGGGGGGCACTGGCACCCGCAAGGCGATAGGAGCTATCAACGGCGTGGCAAAGACATTCGTGTGCACGGGCACCGGCACGGGCGCACACATCAGTGCACATGCAGGCGCATGCGCTGGCAGGTGCACGGGCACCGGCACGGGCGTGCGCGTCAGTGCACGCGCAGGCGCATGCGTTGGCAGGTGCGCGGGGATGGGCATTGGCGTAGTCGGGGCGACGGGAGCCGGAACGGGAGCGGGGACAGGCGCGGCGTCTTCCCGCAAGGCCAGTTCAAGCTCGTCCCAAAGCGCCTTATGTTCTTGAGACTCCGGCTGGGTGTCTTCCTCAGGAAACTGGAACACTAAGGGCAGACCATCATGATGCGGCATGGCGTACGTTTAGGTCAGGCTAGTTGGAGGTAGACGACAGGAGAATCAGAGAGGAAGAGAGAGGATTGTAGCGATACCGGGTAGTGTGGGGTTTATTTTAAACTGCGGCGCCGACGACATTAAAAGTGGGAGCAGTTGGGACGACGGTGGGCGGCGGAGCCTAGTCAAAGGGCTCGCCTCCCGGTGAGCCTCCACAGCGGTCTGCTCGCATGCCTCCCTGACAGCTGGCGTAACGGTCTGCTCGCACGCCTCCCGTCGACTCACAAGCTTGCTCGGACGGCACCTGCCGATGAGAAGCGGGGACTCGTGGCGGCACGTAAACGCCCATGGTTTCAATAGTGAAAGCGTTCACCTTAACATGACAGGTCTTTGTTCCAAAATACCATGGATCTTCATTTGTGCAACTTGTCATAAGCAGCTTGTCTCAAATTGAAGAAAAAACTTACAAAGTAATATTTGTGCCATATCACGTGACCATGCTTAGTTTCAAGAATTTATGCTCACTTTTGGATTTTCTAAAATTTAAGATCCAGGAATCGAAAAAATATCATAACCTGCATCATGCAATAAATTTTCAGGCCATACATCTGTCCTGTTGTATTTCTTAAGAAAGGATTTGGTCAAACATTTTGCTTAGTTAGACTCCAGACAAGTTATATATGCAGAGTAAAAGGATAATCCCTCCGTACCAGTGCATTGCCTGATATATTAACTCAAGTATTAGGCAGGAACAAACGGGCTCAATTCTATGCTCGTCCTGGTGTAGTAGTAGTAGTAGTAGTAGTAGTAGTAGTAGTAGTAGTAGTAGTAGTAGGGAAATGCAGTTGACGGGTGACCTTGACGAGCAGCGACCGAGGGAATTGAACCGTGCTCGGCACGGTAGGTAACATTGTCTAGTTACTAAAGCATCCCTCCGTTGTTCATCGGTAGTCATTATGGACCGGGGACATGAGGGGAATTTCCCAAGGCTGGAATTATGGCCGCCAGATATTTCGACTTGAAACGCTGAGGCTCGACTGGTTAGGGTTGCCTAATGTGCGTACCACGCACGCCACCGAAGGACACGAGCCCGATTTTTTTAGGATCAACACGAGCCAAGGTCTGGCTGGTACGCAGTTGGGTCCTACCATTCGAGAATACGAAAGGAACCTTTTAAATTGCCGAACGAATCTATGTGTATTACAATACCCGTATTTTCCTTGCAAATACTAATCTCAACGTGGTAATTGATTTATGATGCGTTGTTGAATTAGAGTGAGTTTGTGATATAGTGATCTCAACGTGGATTTCACATTTCATGGTATCTCTAGTAAGTTTTCTAATGCAAATTCAAATTTAAAAGATGAACAATATGGAGGTGAGAAAACTTTGTATGTATCAAGCATATGACCACACACACACACAGAGAGACACACACGCACGAACACAACAACAATCCAATAAGTATAGTGCATCTATTTTTCCAAACCATGCATGTATGACACAAATTCAAAAATACTCCTTCTATTCCTAAATATTAGTCTTTTAGAGAGTTCAACAAGTGACTACATACGGAGAAAAATGAGTGAATCTAGACTCTAAAACATGTCTATATACATCCATATGTGCTAGTGCATTTGAAGCCTCTAAAAAGACTAATATTTAGGAATGAAGGGAGTAAAATGTAAGACATCCATGGTCCTCAGTTCAATATTTAAAATGAACATGAAACTGAAACATGAATATTAAGTCTAGTACTACAATACATGCAAATGTTGTGTTTAGGCGGAGGTATGATTGTCGGGGGTCAACCCCTCGACCTTAGATAAAATTGTGGAGCTCTGTTTAGGGTTGTTTAGATTATATTTGTCCCCACCCTCCCAACCACCGATTGGTTGTGCACCCCACCCCTCCTCCTCGGGAGAATATCATGTGCCCCCATACCTTCGATGCTATATGCCGATACGAGTTGCTTGGAGCTTGTAGATCTGAGATATAGCAGCTCACATGATGTGTCTTAATATTTTTGCAGGAAACCTTGATGAGTTTGAGAATTGCACATAATTTGTACAAAAACTACTTAGATGCCCTTTGATCCCATATCCAACGACCTCGAAGCTCGTATCACCGTAGCATCTAAGATGAAGGAGGACATCATATTCTCCAGTATGTAAGAATATCATGTGCTACCACACCTTAGATGCTTTGGTGATACAAGCTCTTCGGAGGAGTTGGATTTGTGACCCAACACCTCCTCTGTGGTTCGAATGGTTTTTTGCAGAAAAGCCCCAAAAGAGTTCGGCCACTGCTTACAAGCACAAAGACTGCTCAGATGCCATTGGATCTCAGATCAAACGACCTCCAAGCTCATATCACCGTAGCATCCAAGCTGCGATAGCACCTTATGTTTTCTCGCATGGGAGAGTATGAGGTGCTCCCGCACCGTAGATTCTATGGTGATACGAGTTCACCGAGATCTAATGGCCCATAGTAGGAGGTTTGAATGTTTTTGCAATATACGGCTGACAGAGTTTGGGAAATGCGCAGAAAGTACAAGTACTACGCATGTGCCATCTGATCACTGATCATACGACCTACATGCTCATATCACCGTAGCGGGTAATTAAGCTACGGGGAGCACCTAATATGAGCACCGGGGAGCCGTTGGATCGAAGATGGAGCGGCACACACGAGGCCTGAATGTTTTATTTGCAAAAAAAACCTTTGGAGAGTTTGGAAATTGCGCATAATTACAAAGACTACTCCCAAGCCATTGGATCTCACTTCCAACGGTGTAAAAACTCGTATCACCATAGTATCTAAGTTGCGGGGTGGATGCCATATTCTATGCCACTGTCATTTTTGTTCGTAAGCTTGCAAAATATGTGTAACTCATGCCGTTACTTGTCTAACCGCGCAAAGTGTTTGTTCAAAAAAACCATCCTACACTAAAATATCAGAACAACACACGGGGGTCCCACCTGTCATTAATCAAATTTGGACCTAAAACTAACAAATCTGAAAGACGAGATTCGAATTGGCAACCTGGACTACAAAGCGTAAGTCGATAGCCTGAAAAAATGAACGGTTGTTGGCTTTGTCCCATAACTTGATTTTATACAGTACTTGCATTGAGTAGAGTAGAGGGAGTGCCTCGTCAACACGTGCATGACCATTGTCTCACTTACTGGTGGGTCCCAGGTCTGCGATCTCAATCTCTCTTCACTCCATCGTCTAACCTTTGCACGGGCACACATGAAGAGCGGCACTAGCTTGCCGTGGTGTTATTACAACTAAAAAAGCTTGGAAAATAGAAGAATCGCCTAGAACAAGAGACGTTGTGGCTGATCGAGATGGAGCTAACCACATCTATCCTCTGTGCCATGTTTGCATGATGAAGCTGTGTGGCTAGTGGGGTGTTTTCGACCGACTGGCTGGGTCCCGAGGTCGAACCATATGTACTACGTCTGATACAGTATATTTTTACACGCACATTTTTCCTCCGTGCCGAGACGTGGCACACCCTACCGCGTAGTTTCGGGGTCCTCCCGGGTGGTGCATGCATATATTCTTCCTGACGTGGGACGCCCTACCGCGCGTTTTCTGGATCCTCCTCGTCCGTAGTGCCGAAGCAAGTAAATGAGTCGTCAAATCACAAAAGATCACCTTTCCCACCGAGTACATCAGTGAAGCACGGTGGCTAGCTAGTAGGGCTAGTTCGACCGATTAGCTAGGCCGCCGCCACATTTGTTTTTTCACCCCTTTTTTTATCTACTTGCCGGCAGGTAAATTTAAATATCCACTGCGGCGTTGCTATTATGTTTGGGTGCGGCAGGATTATTAATTTTTTGATTGACGGGAGCAGGCGCGGCAAGATTTTTATTTTTTTGATTGATGGGATTAGGCGTGGCAGCAATTAGTCACGATGACTCCACCTGTAAAAACCCACTGCTCCCTGATGTGAGAAGTCATCGACTGGTGTTTTACCATGGTGAAAACAAAAAGATTCCCCGCTCCCTCCGCCTTCCCGTAGATTGCATTGGCTTTCAGCCGTTTCGCCCCCTTTGCTTCCTCTCCCCATTGCTTCTACCTGGTGCCATGGCGGCGCAGGAGATCACGGAGTCCAAGGTGAGGCTCCTGACATAGGAGCTCCATGCCAAGGATGTGGAGCTCAGGGCCAAGGATGTGGAGCTCCATGAGCTCAAGGAGGAGAGAAGTTCCGTGCTCCTCCGTTATGTGCGGGAGTTCACGGAGCTTCAAAAGCGGCAGGCGTCCACCACAAAGATGCTCGAGGCGTCGGCGATGTTGCTGCAGAAAGAGGGAGATACAATAGGCCGTCAGGGGAGCCGGCTGGAGCGCGAGCGGGACGATCGTGACGAGGTCCAGGATCGCCTCAGCCACTTGGTGAACCAAGTTGCCATGCATGTGTTGCGGCTGCGCGATGCTTACCGTCGTGCCAGCGCGACGATGCCGGCCGTCGGGCTAAACAAATTTGACCACCCAGTCGACTTCAATGAGCTGCGGCTTCCTGACCTGGTCTCCTTCTTCACCTATATCTCCGAGGAGTTGAGCCGTCTCCGCGCGATGGTGGGGGCTGAGCTGGACAAGGAGGGGTTGTGGGCTGCCGTCGCCGTTGCTGGGCGAATCCTTTAAGGGTCCGTCATAGGAATCCATTCGTGCCATTGGACGTTGTCTTTGACGAGCTGGCTCCAGTCAACCGGGAGCGGGCTCTGCGGGCGGTTGCACCCTGCATCACCAACGTCGTGCGCCTCGAGAAGCAGAAGGACTTCGGTGGTGTTTAGGCGCCCTCTGCATGGGCATGTCGATGTCTCGGCGCAACACGACCGTTGGATCAAACTCAGACGGTGCAGATCAGTCACTATAGCACAAAGCGTGTGGGTGTGTTTGGTTGCATTCTCATCTCAATATAGTTGTTTCCTCTTCATGCATTTTTGTCAACATACTAGTGTGGACTCATGCACCCTTCATGCACTCAGCCGAACACCCAAAAGTGGGTCGAGAAGGGAACTTTTGCTCCCATACCGTGCACCCTTCATACACCCTGCCTAACACTATTCGTGCTTCATATGGTTCATGTTACGTGGAGTACTGTAGCACCGTACTCTCCGTGTGCTGTGGACCTAGTTCTGTTAACATTGATCTCACCGTTCATTCTCGACCAGACAGTCGAAAAAGCGGTACTATGTTACATATTGGAGTAGTTGACATGCGCACAACATCATTTGTTATCGTCATATCTTACTACACTAGCAACAAGATTGTGTAGTACTGACGTATGAACCACTGCACATGCCTAGTAGTAGGAGCACTGTGTATGTTCAAGTGGCTGCCGTGTTTCGCACTCCTCTGTCGTAAGAGTGGAAACACTTGCTATAATCATTTTTCTCTACAGAAAAATAGTGGACATGCTCTACCGTGCGGATCCTCCTCCAGCCATGCACTAAATTACTCACTTTCACCGACGTGTGGGACAGCCAGCACCTGGGTCCACCAGCCATGCACTAAATTACTCCGTAGTAGAGTGACGGTAGACTACCCTGATCGAACCGCCGCAGTAATGCCCAATGAGCCGTCAAATCACAAAACCCCCTCCTTTCCAATAGTAAGTTGGACAGATGAAGCAACCATCATTTCACTCTTCTCTCTTAGCTTCCTCTCTTGAAGAAAATCCCCTCTCGCTTCGCTTCTCCCTCATCTCATTCCTCCTTTCACTCTTCTCTCTCAGCTTCCTCTCTTGGATGGACGCCGGAGCACCAGCCGACATGATGTCTATGGCTCTGGCCAAAACCGTCGAGGCTCATGGTACGAAGAAGCGCAAGCACCCCACTGAGACCACCACAGACAAGCTCAAAGCCATCGCCCTATCCAAGCCCCCCTCTCTCGGATCCCTCATTAAGCAAGTCCAGGTAATGTCTCTTGTTGACGATCTTTTTCTCGATCTTGATCGTGTTTTTTCATCTAACACGCAGTACTAGTACTGGTAGTACAACTTTCTGGGTGATCTAGCATGTGATTTTAGTGTGCCAAATGATGGTTCTAAATTCCTCTTTTGACCAAAACATGCGAGAGGTTGACACTGATTTCTTATAGACTACTTTCAACTACTCCCTCTGTCCCAAATTTGTTGTCTTAGATTTGTCTAGATACGGATGTATCTAATACTAAAATGTGACTTGATACATCCATATCTAGACAAATCTAAGACATGAATTTTGGGACGGAGGGAGTACTTCATGAACATCAATGGTACCTTTTAAGAGGGTATATTTGCATCAGTAACTTGTGTTATGGATGTTGCATGTAATCCCTCTGCTCTCATGCCTTTGAAGACATGTTCTAGTGTCTTTGTTCACTCATTTCTGTGCGTATATGTAGTCATATATGGAGTATAATATCAAAAATCATCTTATATTTCTGAACGGAGGTAGTAATAAAATATGGTTTCTGTTTGAATTAGAACCAGGTCCGCGGTGGAGATGAAGTTCTCAAAGTCATGCCGTGTGAACTGGAAGACCTGATGATGAGTTCTACTGCTCAACTATCCAGCTGATGTGTCCTTGTCGCCACATGTCCTGAACTAGTGTTTTCCTGTAGCATTGTTGTCAGGCGTGTTCTCGAGGCTGTACTTGACCACAACAATTTCCTGGCTCTGCCTTCGATTACGAATGGTGTTGTTCTTGTAAATCTTCCCCACAAATCTGATGCGGACTGTCTTCATCATCATGTTTATGAGTGGAAAGACCACTCTATTAGGTTCTCCAAGGTTGACAAGATGGTGATGGTCCATGTAGACATCTCACACGAAGTCCATGGCCTAGTCAGTTATGCGGGGTTCATCCCGTAGGTCGGTGGCAAGAAATAGTCTGCAGAGTTTAGTTAGTTCAACTTTGCTTGTCTGTAGTAAGTACTATTGTTCAGTACTTGATTTGTGTTTATGAACCCTGTATTTTTATTAGTACTGCCGCTTTTGGTGTGTGGTCAGTCCTGAGAACGGTCTATGTTAATGTCTGTCCACTCAATTCAGTATGTATATTTTGAAGTATCCAGATCATATTTTATGTGAGGACGGTTTATCAATTATGGTTACAATCCAATATATGTATGCATTGCAGGGTTTATCGCACCCACCAGGATTTCCAGTCCCATGGATGTTTGATCCATACGATTTGTCACGACCTTTGGACTGTCCTGCTTGTGGGAGTAGGCGGGGCCCCTGCATGCCACGCGTAGTCGGATGATCAATCTTCTGTTTAGTACTTCAACATAGTGATTTCCTCCTAAGGATTCACTCATGTCACATCAAGTAAATCTTATTGATTTACTGTCTAAATCTTATTGATTTAATGTCATGTTTTCTTTCTTTTCCTGCAATTTTACGATGCAGGTTTTTCCATGTGGCATTCATCACAGAATAAACCGTTTGGTTTGCTCTACGATGGCTATTTTTGCAGGTTTCACTTCTTATGTCGTGTCGGTAACGAAGGCACTGTCCATCACTTATATTACTGGAAAAAATTGGATCGATCTGTTGTCTGAGTACAAGGTGAATCCCTATGATGAACTGCAGTTTGGTTTAACAAAAACGCCACAATTAGTCCTTCTCGCGTTTAAAAGAAATGAAGAAAAAAGCTAGATCACGGTCACGGATCCTAGTCAAGTTAGAAAGCTGATCAGGGCAGACCAGACCCGATCGCCCCTGTCTCGCACAGATGGAGCACCGGCAGTTGCTCTAGCACTGACAGCGGCACCAGCTCAGTCTGATCCACCTAAGGATTGGGCACTGACCGCGTCAGTGGATCAGTCTGATCTACCAGAGGATCGGGCATCGACACCGGCACCTGCTCCGACACCAGCACCAGCTCTACAAGGAGCACCATCTCCGGCAGTAGCAATGGCTTCGGCACCTGCACCAACACTTGCACTTGCATCTGCTCCGGCCCGTGCAATTGCACCGGCAACAGACTGGGTTGCAGTTCACACTTCATATACCAAAGTCCTTACGAAACCGACATGTCCACCTTCTTGGTAAGCATTGGCCGCCCAAGTGCTTCATTCTTTTTTCTTTCCATATTGTTTCACATGATTCACTGTGTTGATCTAACTGTTTGGGTATGTATTCTTGTTTGCAAACAGAGAATTCCTAGAGCAACGAGGGAGTCGTTCAACAATCCGGGCGACCGCGGCCAAGTTTCTCTTACCATGCGCAGCCTTGGTGTGAATGAACCTGCTCAATATACCGTAAACACAAAGGATGGTCGCATGATGATTGATGCTAAAGGATGGTCAAGGTTCAAATCTAAATCATATCTTGCGGTAGGGGATGATGTCAAAATTGAACTTTCTCGGCAAGGAGAGCTGATCCAAATCAACTTTGAAATTCTTCAGTAGCAGCACGCAACTGCCGAACTGATCTATCCTCTGAGAGATTTTGATGTAATAATCTGGCATGGTGAAACAAATGCCGTGTGTGTATAAGTAGTACGACAGTATTATTTATCACATGGTATATCATTGATAGAATTGCAACTCTGATTGCTGGTTAGGAACTGTCGTTCGACTTCATTCCAACAGCTGCCGTGCTTTATTCAATTTTGTGTATTCGCCTTGCGACAGCATCTAAAACCAGCGCCGTACCGATCGCTTGCAATATGAAAAGCGCTGAGGTAGAACACATGGGCCCCCAAACATGTAGGGTCGGCCTGTGGCCCAATGTCCAGAACCATGAGCCTATCTGAGTATTATATTCTTAGCTGAACCCCTATAAAAAAAGTTGAACCCCCATAATGCCCGTGCGTTGCAGAGGGAGTATATTTCTCGGCAAGGTGAGCCAGTGATATAAAAGATTTGTATATTTCTTTACAGAGGGAGTATCTCTCTGTCAAAAATATATTTATGTGTAACTAGTTACTCTTGCCTTTCTACTTCCTTTCGCTGATATGTGGGGCAACCGACAACGGGGTCCACGTGCCATATGCACAAATTAGAGTGCACAACTTCACGGTAGACACACCCCGGTCGTAGCGCCGCAGTAATGCCTAATGAGCCATCAAATCATAACCCCCCTTTCCAGCTTTGGTAGTAAGCTAGACGGACGAAGCGGCAATATTTCACTGGGCCTGAATCCCCTTCTCCCTCGTCTGATTGTTCAGAGAAAACCCCCTCTCGGCGATTGCAAAGGGTTTTCTCATGGAGAACCAGGTACGAATTCTTCATCCATCCCCGATAAATCCAAGTCCCTTGGTCGCAGGTAATCCTAGGATGGCAGCCGCCGTCGTTGATGCTTTTTTCTTCCTACTGAATCTAGTGTGTTTCATTTGTAGTGCCCAAAGTGCGAGTACCCTACAGGTTTCTGCGCCCTCGGCGAGACGCCACACTTGTTCCTTCTCATCCTAAAATAGCATTTTGAAACGTGCACAATATGTTCATAGAATCCTGTTTTCTATCCGGGAGGGTGGGGTTTTTTTCAACATGAAGTGTTCTCATATTATTTTTCCTGCAGTGTATTATTTGCTCTGCCAAAACACATGTACTCAAGATGCTCGGCCTTGCCATAACTGAATACACTAGTTTAATGGTCACAGTGAAGACAAGCCATGGATATAAGTTCCGAGTTGGGTTCATGAACCAAGAAGATCGCTGCTTTTTTTATGGCCGAACTTGGATAAACTTTCTCAAGTGTTACGGACTGAAAGTTGGCGCACGATTGTTGATGGAAATAGCAGAACCTGGTCTCATCTTCACTGCGATCTTCCACCCCGACGCCGTTCCAATTGTTCATCCATGTTAGTTTTGTATCTGGTTCTTGCTTGTTGCCTCGATTACTTCTTAATCCACCTATTATGTCTAACTAATCACAATTTAACTTTAGAAGTAGCAACGAATCTCTCACGAAGATGCTACTTTTAACTAATATTTTCTTATAATTGGTGGCACGTGTAGGTTTTTTCAGAGTGAAGCAGTCTGCTCGTTTGTTACTCTGTAATAACTCGGCTGTTACTAATGGCACTAAAGTTGACTGGATTGACATCCACAAGTTCCTACACTTTATTGATCGTCTTGAGGTCCTTGTGGGGCGTTTCAATGGTGGAAGGCCACGTGGGATATGTGTGCCACTGCTGCACTCGTTGAACAGGTCCAACTGTGTCGAGAAACTTATGGTACGAGCTGTTTTCTGTTATATATGTTGTTCATAAACTATTGCTTATACACAGTTTTACAGGTGTGATCTTCTTGAAACAGGAACTGCCGAGTTCTATTGTTCCTATACAGATGCATGACCATGGTCGGGTCAGACATGTGCTTGGTCACAACATGATGTTTATGTCGACCTACTCAATTCCCCTTGGAGGTGAAAAGATACTTATTCATGGGTGTTCTCAAATAATGAAGGCCCGTCCATCTTGGAGAATAGGACAGAAGATTATGTTCATGGTTTTCCATGGCTCTAAAGCGAATATCCTGTTTATTGACCATGTTGCGAGATGAAGCCGCTTTTAGAAGGTTGTGGATGCACGGGGTGGCGCCTGGAGCTTGTCCTGGGGCTGGGTGGCCTCACCCTTGGTTAACTGTAGGCAAAGTAGCACTGTTCGAGGCGTGCTTTGTACGTTTGAACCTGTATAAGTACTCATACTGCTTTCAGCTTTGGTTGTTAAGTGCCCCTGCTGGTTTTAGTTAAGGTTGTTAAGTACTCCTGCTGCTTTTACAGTCTGTCATGTTTCTTCAGTCCTATCTTCATCCAGCCGCCAAAACCAAACCAATGCCGGCGGGGCGGCCTACTTCCGCCTGCCACTGCTGGCTGCGCCTCAGCGCACGCATCGCCGCCCCACCGTCTCGAAAATCATTAACGCCGACGTCCTCCGCGCGCTTTGGTGCGCTCACCGCGGCGCCGCCCTCTTGCGTTGCCAACATGGTCAACAAACAACAGGAATCGGCAGAAGTACGTGGAGAGGATGACAGTAGGGGCCCACCACGTCATCGTATGGAAAAATAAAATGCTTCCTCCTAGTGTTTTCCTGACATCTGGGACCCACGACATTGTGAGCGTATATAGTCAATACACAATAGAACAGCACAAGATCGGCTGACACCTGGGATGTAGCTACGAGCAGTATTTTTTTGTTTGGTATTGTTGAGACGGAGTAGGGTTTGAACTGGGCTGTGGCCTGTCTAGCCCAGGCTTATATTTTATGTTCACCATGTGACCAGCCCAGCTATTTTTTCTTTGTGAAAATGAGCCCATTTTATTTTTTCTGAAGAATACCCAATCCAGGCCTACTTATTTTTCTACGCCCGGATGGGTTGCAACTCTTTCAAGACGCCTGCAAATCTTGAAAGTAATATGAAATGGGTTGTAAATATAAAAACAGATGACAAATTGGCAATTACTTTATAATTTCTGAATTTTTTCACATTTTCAGATTCCTATTTCACTCGGCATTAACCTAATTTAAATATATCTTCTATGTACTTTAAATTTGGCTCGACATTTCCGTATTAAAAATAGTTTGGAACCCACAGAAATTTGCGAAATTGGCCCTGGCCAACCAAAAAACGACTGCAATAAATTGCATAAGAAGTTGCCATGAGCTATATATAAATTATTTAAAAAAAGAGGGAGTGGTCTGACTTGTGGGCCTGTTTAGTTGATGCGTATGCAAGATTTTTTAGTTATTATATACGTCAACAAATGATTCTAGCAGGCGTAACCGTTGGATGTCAATCCAACGACCGTCGTGTTTCTTCAATCTCTGATCTTCTTGCTCCAGCCGCCAAAGCAGCACCGGCGGGACCGCCTACTCCCGCCTCCCGTGGCCGGCTGTGCTGCCGCGCAAGCCTCAGCGCCCCCTACTACTCCCACCGCTGGCCAGGGCATCCCTCTACTCACCCACACCCCCTGTTATTCTGCGGCGGCGGCAGCCTCACACCGCAGCCGAACCGGTGAATCCTCGTACTCCTCTCCGCGCGGGCTTCCACTGCCGCGTCTTCCCCGGCTCCGCACCAACCCCTTCCTAGGCCTCATCGTCGTCCACCGCCATGGTGCTCTCGATGCGGCATGGTCAATGTGGTCAATGACCGACTTCCATTGGAAGAGTATTGTACGTGGAGATGCAGACAGCTAGGTCCACGACAGCCGCAAGGAAGTGCCTCCTTATTACACAAAAATAATTATTCCTCCACCTGACAGCAGGGACCCACCGGACGGGCCAGCAGTATTTCATGAAAAAAATCGTTTCCCCCTGGTTGCTGGGACCCATAGGATGGGCCACCATATTTCGCAAAAAAAAAACGTTTCCCCCGCTGTCAGCTCGGACCCACCGGAAGTGCCTCCTTATTACGCACAAAAAAATAAATACACCCCTGCTACCTGGGACCCACCTTGGTGGGAGGCTGACTTGTGGGCCTACTAAGTTGACTGGGACGGAGGCCTTTGTCAAATTTAGTCAATATATGAACGATTCTAGCTCCAGTGACCGTACGATGTCCATCGAACGGCCGTAGTGCTTCTTCAACCTCTGGTCTTCTTGCTCCAGCCGCCCAAAGCAGCGCCGGTTGTGCCGCCTGCTCCTACCGCCCGTGGCCGGCTGTGATGCCGCGGAGGCCTCACCGCCCCCTACTACTCCCACCGCTGGCCAGGCCATCCCTCTACGCACCCACACCCACTGTTATTCTGCGGTGACGGCAGCCTCACACCGCGACCGAACGAGTGAACCCTCATACTCCTCTACGCGTGGGCATCCACTTCCGCATCTTCCCTGGCTCTGCGTCGTCCCCTTCCTAGGCCTCACCGTCATCCACCGCCCTGGTGCTCTCGGCACGACGTGGTCAACATGGTCAAGGAATGGCTTCCATCGGACGTGGACTGTACGTGGAGAGGCTAACAGTTGGGTCCACACCGCAGCAAGGAAGTGCCTCCTTATTACGCGCAAAATAATTATTCCTCCACTTGACAGCTGGGACCCACAAGACGGGCCACTGTATTTCGTGAAAAAACGTTTCCCCCTGACTGCTAGGACTCACCAGCTACATCTTCGCACGCAAGGAAGTGCGTCTGGGCAAAAAAACAATTTGCCCCTGACTGCTGGGACCCACCAGCTACATCTTCGCACGCAAGGAAGTGCCTGACAGTTGGGACCCACCTGGTCAAAGCGTACGTAGCGTTGTCATTCTGGTCGCGAACGTGTACGTACATATATACTGGTGGATGTAGAGGCGCGCACGTGTCATAGTAGAGGCGCGTACGTGTCGTAGTAGAGGAGCGCATGTAGCATGTACACGTACGTACAACGGCCAGGGTGCAAGAAATAAAATACGGCCATGTATCTGTACATATGGGCGGGGTCTCGAACGCCTACTCGCGCATACGTACGGCCAGGGCTCGTGTACACGGCTGGGTCGGAACAGAGAAACAACGTTATCGTCCTGTTCATGGGGAGGCAATGGCATGCGTCGTGTTCATGAGGAGGCAACGGAATGCGTCATGTTCATCGGGAGGCAACAGAACGCGTGGGAGCCAACCGGCTAGGTCGGAACAGAATGCGTGGTCGTGTTCATCGGGAGGGCTTGGACGGAACAGGCGATGGAAACGAGGCCTGAATGGGGTCCTGTTGATCGGGAGGGGTCTGGCATACCGCAAAACGGAGAAAACAGTGATGAAGCTATGTATCTAGGGTAGGGTCATGGATCTGTCCAAGATACCCTCCCCAAGGACACCTCTAAAAGAACCAGAAGCAATCGAAGAAAAATCATCGTCCACTCGACCATAAAGCTACGTTCCACTCGATAGTCTTGAAGGCACTCGACGATACAAGAAACCACTCGGAGTGTAGAAGGTCTAACGTCACTCAGGATGGCAACGGTTGGTCATTCACTCTGTAACCTTAAAGATCATTTATATATCTTTATTACTAGCGTTACCAGTAACGCCCTGCCTTAATGTACATTGAACCCTTTGTAACGTGGGCTGACTGGGGTCCTGGCGCACTCTATATAAGCCACCTCCCTCCTCCGGGACAAGGGTTCGCACTCCCTGTAACACATACACGCATAATCCAGTCGACCGCCTCCGGGCTCCGAGTCGTATGGCTGTTACTTCCTCCGAGAAGCGCCTGAACTCATAAAACTCGCATGTACAACTCCTCCATAGCTAGGATCTTGCCTCTACATTCCTACCCCCATTCTACTGTCATACTTAGAACCACGACAGTTGGCGCCCACCGTGGGGCAGGTGTCTTAGCGACTTTTTGGAGAAGTTGCAATTTTTCCGATCCCCTTCATCATGGTTTCAGGCGGAGGTTTGGCAGAGGGCCGCGAGATCCGTCTCCGCGCGCTCGTGTTTGTCGCCGACGACTCCGCTTGGCTTCAGGAGGCTCCACTCGACGTCGACGCACTCCCCGTCCGCGGGGCAACGCACTTTCACACGTGCGTCTGCGGCGTCCTCCTGCGGCAGCCATCTACCCAGTATCGATTGGCTCCTATGGCTTCCCCCTCCATGCGGCCTGCTGGAGCAAACGTTTCGGTCGATCGAGGCTTCAGCGGTGGGTGAAGCATGCAGTGGCTCACCAGTCTGCCACCCCTCAAGTCGCGGCAATCGAGCCCAACGAAACCCTCTATGGCCTGTTCGATCTGTCGACTGGCTCCATAGAGACTGCATCCGAGTGCAATAGCAGCGACCCCGCGGCAGAAGTTTCGATGGTCAATGGACCGCGCAGTCCTCCTGGCTTCACCCGTGAAGATGGAGGTGATGGGGGCGGCGATCTTTCTCGTATTCATGAAGAGTACTGTCCCAAACCCCTCTCCTCGCAGCGGAGAGAAGAACTTCGCTGCCGGAACATGGATGCACTTCACACTCCTATCGTTGGAGAAACCCTTGAGGCCCAGGCCTTGGAGGAGGCACGCCTGGCTAACTTGGCTGAGCGCACTCTACTGGAGAATCTCTAGCGCGCACTCGACGAGCGTGCTCGACAGCGTGCTCCTGAATCCACTCGACGTCAACTCTCTCTGCCTCCGACTCAGGTATACCGAACTCCGATCCAGAATCTCGCAGCTGCAGCCCGGATAGCGGAGTCGATCCAACCTTCCCAGTCAGAAGCTGGTGGAGGTCTGGTGCAGATCCGAGGTTTACTCCGTGAGGCAGCAGAGCAGAATACGGCAGTATCTCAGTCGCGGAATAGGATCCATAGCAGGTCCGTGGTTGCAGACACAGTTCAGTCGGCTCACAGCCCAAGATCGCCCCCTAGGCGTGAGGGACATGGAGACTGACGAGATCAATACAGAAACCTTGTGCAGTATGATCACCGAGTCGATCGCGATGATCGTCGTCGAGTGCCCACACCTCCCCCAAGGAGTGGGTCATACATGCCTCGACAACATGATGACAGACGCCCTCACAGTATGGGACGAGGGATTCCGAGAGGGTCGTGACAGAGATATACCAACCAGTAGCAGGATGCATGTTTCAGGTCCGGAGTGCTTCAGCAGAGCCATCAGGGCTGCAGTGATTCCCCCCAACTTCAGGTTGGCGACTAGAGTTAGTAAGTTCACTGGTGAGTCCAAGCCTGATACTTGTCTTGAAGACTACCGAGTGGCTGTCCAGATTGGTGGCGGCAATGATGAAGTGGCCATGAAACACCTTCCTCTGATGCTGGAGGGCTCGGCTAGAGCATGGCTGAATCAGTTAACACCAAGCAGTATTTATACTTGGGAAGATCTTGCCCGAGTATTTGTCAGAACATTCGAAGGTACTTGCAAACGGCCGGCAGGGCTGACCGAATTACAGTGTTGCGTGCAGAAACCGAATGATTCTTTGGGAGATTATATCCAGAGAGGGATCACATTGCATCACATGGTGGAGAATGTGTCTGATCATCAGGCAATTTGTGCCTTTAAAGAAGGCGTCAAGTATCGGGAGTTTAATATGAAATTCGGTCGAACAGGAGATATGACTCTGACTCGGATGATGGAAATTCGGTCGGATAGAAGCGCAAGGCCGAGCCAGCCGCTCCTAGTGAAGCCTTAGCTGTGACTCTAGGAAAGTTCAAGGGGAAGCCCAAGGGGCCGTGGAACCCCAAGAAAGTAAAAGATCAAGATGGAAATGATGTGCTGGATTTGCCATGCCACATCCACACCAAAAAAGATGAAGAGGGTAATTTCATTTACCCGAAGCATACCACTCAACAGTGTCGACTCCTAATCCAACAGTTCCGAGAGAAACAGCCCAAGGAAAAGCAGAAGGAAGCAGACAAGGTTGAGGATGAGGAAGAGGATGATGATGGTTATCCCCACGTGAATTCCACCTTGATGATTTTCGCTGACGTTGAGAGTAAAAGTCGATTGAAAGTCATCAACAGAGAAGTGAACATGGTCGCTTCGGTGACACCCAGTTATTTGAAGTGGTCCCAGACAGCCATTACATTCGACCAGTCCGATCACCCAACGCACATAGCCACCCCTGGGAGGCAAGCGTTGGTGGTCGACCCAGTAGTCGAAGGCACCCGACTGACAAAGGTTCTGATGGATAGTGGCAGTGGCCTGAATATACTGTATGCAGAGACGTTGAAAGGAATGGGCATTCCGATGTCCAGACTCAGTGAGAGTAATATGAGTTTCCATTGGGTCATTCCAGGCAAGAAGGCTACATCACTCGGCCAGATTGCTCTCGACGTGGTTTTCGGTGATTCCAAGAATTACCGCAAAGAAAAGTTGACATTTGAAGTTGTGGATTTTCAGAGTGCCTATCATGCTATTCTGGGCAGGCCAGCTTATGCATGTTTTATGGCTCGACCATGTTACGTGTACCTCAAATTGAAGATGCCTGGTCCCAAAGGGGTGATCACTATCACTGGTAATCGGAAGAAGGCGGAAGAGTGCTTCCAGAAGGGTTCAAAGATCGCCGATGCACATATGGCCGTAGTAGAATTGCAAGAATATAAGAAAAATGCAGATCTGAGTGATTTGTTGCGAGCCAAGAAGCTCGCCACAGATTCAGCATTCCAGACATCTGGCGAAACAAAGTTGATTCATATTCACCCGACAGACCCCATTGCTGCTCCGACTCACATTTCAACCACACTCGACTCCAAATAGGAAGAAGCGCTCATCCAGTTCCTCCGTGAGAACTGGAACATCTTTGCATGGAAACCTTCGGACATGCCAGGTGTTCCCAGGGGACTGGCTGAGCATCGTTTGCGAGTCGACCCAGAAGTGAAACTAGTCAAAGAACATCTTCGACGGTCCATCGTACAGAAGAGGAAGGCAATCGGTGAAGAGGTGGCTCGGCTTTTGGCAGCTGAGTTTATCCGTGAGATTTACCACTCCGAGTGGTTAGCTAATGTTGTCATGGTCCCAAAGAAGGACGACTCACTTCGCATGTGCATTGACTTCAAGCATATCAATCGGGCCTGCCCGAAGGACCACTTTCCTCTCCCTCGCATCGACCAAATAGTCGACTCGACTGCGGGGTGCGAGCGTTTGTCCTTTTTGGATGCCTACTCCGGGTACCACCAGATTCGTCTGTATAGAACCGACGAGATAAAAACAGCTTTCATCACCCCATTTGGATGCTTCTGTTATGTCACTATGCCGTTCGGCTTGAAGAACGCTAGTGCCACATTCATGCGGATGATTCAGAAGTTCCTGCTCCCTCAGATCAGTCAGAATGTGGAAGCATACATGGATGACATTGTGGTCAATTCACGTAAAGGTTCCGACCTACTGGCTGACCTTGTTGAAACCTTTGCCAACCTCAGAAGGTATGATATCAAGCTTAATCCATCAAAGTGCATGTTTGGAGTTCCAGGAGGGAAATTACTCGGTTTTCTCATTTCCAAACGAGGGATCGATGCTAACCCAGAGAAAGTGGGTGCCATACTCCGGATGAAACGCCCTGTGCGTGTGCATGATGTCTAGAAGCTTACTGGTTGTTTGGCCACCCTAAGTCGATTCATTTCTCGCCTCGGTGAAAAGGCATTGCCTCTTTACCGACTGATGAAGAAATCAGATAAGTTCGAGTGGACTCCGGAAGCTGATGCAGCATTCATAGAGCTAAAAGCCCTGCTTTCCACCCAGCCGGTGCTTGCTGCCCCAATCAGCAAAGAGCCTCTACTGCTTTATATAGCAGCCATTGGACAAGTCGTTAGTATAGTACTTACGGTCGAGCGGGAAGAAGAGGGAAAAGCCTATAAAGTTCAGCGCCCAGTTTATTATATTTCTGAAGTTCTGACTCCGTCAAAGCAGAGATATCCGCACTATCAGAAGCTCATTTATGGGATTTACATGACCATGAAGAAGGTTGCACACTATTTCTCTGATCACTATGTTACAGTCGTCAGTGACGCTCCATTGTCAGAGATTCTGCACAACAAAGATGCAACTGGTCGAGTGGCAAAATGGGCGATTGAACTCCCTCCCTTAGATATCAAGTTTGAGGCAAAGAAAGCTATTAAGTCCCAAGCAATAGCAGATTTCCTCGCCGAGTGGATTGAACAACAACTGCCGACTCAAGTTCAGTTGGAGCACTGGACCATGTTCTTTGATGGATCCAAAATGTTGAATGGTTCCGGTGCTGGGGTGGTTCTGGTATCCCCCCGAGGAGACAAGCTCAGATATGTCCTCCAGATTCACTTTGATTCCTGCAATAATGAAGCTGAATATGTAGCACTCCTGTATGGGTTGCGTATGGCCATCTCACTCGGCGTCCGTCGCCTCATGGTCTACGGCGACTCAGATTTGGTAGTCAATCAAGTGATGAAGGAGTGGGATGTTAGAAGCTCAGCCATGACTGGTTACTGCAACGCGGTGAGGAAGTTGGAAAAGAAGTTTGAGGGGTTAGAGCTCCATCACATACCCCGACTGAAAAATCAAGCAGCCGACGACTTGGCAAAGATAGGTTCCAAGAGAGAAGTCATTCCCAGCAATGTGTTTTTGGAGCATATTCACACACCGACAGTTCAGGAAGATCCTTTTACTCAAGAGCCCCCGCAGCCTAGGAGCGCCACAGATCCGACTGAAGTCGAGGTCCCAGCTGTGGTCGACCTGATCATGGAGGTTCTGGCCATTACTCCCGACTGGACAGTGCCGTACATTGTGTACATCCTTAGGAAAGAACTCCTGGAGGACGAGGAAGAGGCTCGACAGATCGTCCGTCGATCCAAGGCCTTTACTGTGATAAGAGGACAACTGTTCAAGGAAAGCGTGACTGGAGTCGGTCAGAAATGCATAACGCCAGAAGAAGGTCAAATGATCCTGAACGACATCCACTCGGGGACCTGTGGTCACCATGCGTCCTCTCGGGCCATCGTGGCTAAAGCATACCGAGCCAGATTTTATTGGCCATGAGCAAATGAAATGTCGAAAGATATAGTCAATAGATGTGAAGGCTGCCAGTTTTACTCTGACATGTCTCACAAGCCAGCGTCAGCCCTGAAGACCATTCCCCTCGTCTGGCCCTTTGCTGTTTGGGGATTGGATATGGTTGGACCACTGAGAACTGGTAGGAGCGGATTCACTCATGTGCTCGTAGCAGTCGACAAGTTTACCAAATGGATCGAAGCTAAACCTATCAAGAACCTTGAAGCCAGCACCGCTATCAGTTTTATCAGAGAATTGACATTCAGATATGGAGTTCCACACAACATCATCACGGACAACGGGTCGAACTTCGATTCTAATGAGTTTAGAACTTTTTGCGCTTCTCAAGGCACACGAGTCGACTATGCTTCAGTCGCTCACCCGCAGTCGAATGGACAAGCAGAAAGAGCCAATGGCCTAATACTCAATGGATTGAAACCCCGACTGATGCTGATCTCAAACACGCAGCAGGCGCTTGGGTCGATGAACTTCCGTCAGTTCTGTGGGGTTTGAGGACAACTCCCAATCGGTCGACTGGACAAACTCCTTTCTTCCTGGTCTATGGAGCCGAAGCTGTTCTGCCAAGTGACCTGCTCCACAATGCACCCCGAGTCGAGCTCTTCTCCGAAGGAGAAGCAGAGCAGGCCCGGCAGGATTCAGTCATCTCATAGAGGAGGAAAGAGAGATGGCCTTGATCCGGTCGACCATTTATCGTAAGACTTGCGTCGATTCCACGCCAGGAACGTGAGGAGCCGAACCTTTCAAGAGGGAGACCTCGTTCTTCGAGTGGATCAACAGAAACTACACAAGCTCGCCCCGGCTTGGGAAGGCCCCTTCGTCATCACGAAAGTTCTCCACAATGGATCATACCATCTTTAAAGTGTTGAGCATCGGAAAGACGAGCCACGGGCTTGGAAGAAGGAGCTGCTCTGCCCCTTTTATACTTAAGCACTCGTTTGAATAAAATGTAATAAGAAGTACCTTTGTAATTTGTCCGTCTAAGACAAGAGCTTTTCAGTCTTCTCGCATGATTGTTGTTGCTTTTATTTACCTCCGAAATACCCCCCGTGGGTAGGCTTAGTCGCGAATCTGTTTCGCCTAAGTTCGAAAGAAAATCTGACCGAGCAATGAGCAAGCCTCTCACTCGGGAGGCTTAGCCGCGAATCCGTTTCGCCTAAGTTCGAAAGAAAATCTGACCGAGCAATGAGCAAGCCTCTCACTCGGGAGGCTTAGCCGCGAATCCGTTTCGCCTAAGCTCGAAAGAAAATCCTACCGAGTGGTGAGCGATCCTCCCACTCGGGGGCTTAGCTGCAGTCTAGCACTCGCCTATGTTCTCCCACTCGGAGGCTTAGCTGCAGTCCAGTACTTGCCTAAGTTTGTAAAATCCTACCGAGTGGTGAGCGATCCTCCCACTCGGGGGCTTAGCTGCAGTCCGGCACTCGCCTAAGTTCTCCCACTCGGAGGCTTAGCTGCAGTCCAATACTCGCCTAAGTTTATAAAATCCTACTAAGTGGCGAGCAATCCTCCCACTCTCGGGCTTAGCTGCAGTCCGGCACTCGCCTAAGTTCTCCCACTCGGAGGCTTAGCTGCAGTCAAGTACTCGCCTAAGTTTGTAAAATCCTACCGAGTGGTGAGCGATCCTCCCACTCGGGGGCTTAGCTGCAGTCCGGCATTCGCCTAAGTTCTCCCACTCAGAGGCTTAGCTGCAGTCCAATACTCACCTAAGTTTGTAAAATCCTACTGAGTGGTGAGCGATCCTCCCACTCGGGGGCTTAGCTGCAGTCCGGCACTCGCCTAAGTTCTCCCACTCGGAGGCTTAGCTGTAGTCCAATACTCGCCTATGTTTGTAAAATCCTACCGAGTGGTGGGCGATCTTCCCACTCGGGGGCTTAGCTGTAGTCCAGTACTCGCCTAAGTTTGTAAAATCCTACCGAGTGGTGAGCAATCCTCCCACACGGGGGCTTAGCTGCTGTCCGGCACTCGCCTAAGTTCTCCCACTCGGAGGCTTATCTGCAGTCCAGTACTCGCCTAAGTTTGTAAAATCTTACCGAGTGGTGAGCAATCCTCCCACTCAGGGCTTAGCTGCAGTCCAGTACTCGCCTAAGTATGAAAAATCCTACTGAGTGGAGAGCAACCCTCCCACTTGGAGGCTTAGCTGCAGTCCGGTACTCGCCTAAGTTTGAAAAAAATCATACCGAGTGGAGAGCAACCCTCCCACTCGGGGGCTTAGCTGCAGTCCAATACTCGCCTAAGTTCGAAACACACCCCCATCCGCAAGGACGACGAGGCGTAGGTCGATTGGAACCTTCTTCTTCGGAGCTACGCCACAAGTACAATGTGCACTCCATCCGTATCCGCAAGGATGACGATGTGCAGGTCGATTGCAACCTTCTCCTTCGGAGCTACGCCACAAGTACAATGTGCGCTCCATCCCTATCCGCAAGGACGATGAGGTGCAGGTCGATTGCAACCTTCTCCTTCGGAGCTATGCCACAAGTACAATGTGCACTCCATCCCTATCTGCAAGGACGATGAGGTGTAGGTTGACTGCAACTTTCTCCTTCGGAGCTACGCCACAAGTCTAATGTGTGCTCCATCTCTATCCGCAAGGATGACGAGGTTCAGGTCGACTGCAACCTTCTCCTTCGGGGATACGCCACAAGTACAATGTGCGCTCCATCCCTATCCGTGAGGATGACGAAGCGCAGGTCGACTGGAGTCACCACCTCAGAGCTGCATCTCCAGCGCAAAGATTATTCCGAGCAGAGAACAAAGTCCACTTGAAGGCAAAACACAAGCATATTCGGAAATAAACCAAATTCTGATAAATCCTAAAGTTCCAAGCAGCAAATCAAAAGTATTCGAGCATCAAGCCCGAAGGAGTTTAACTGTTACAGCAATCACTCGGCATTTCGAGGCAAATTTAAGGCAGATTCAAGTCTCATAAGTTTGTTCACTCGGCAGGAGGAGGGCAGGCAGGCTCGACAAATTCGTCCAAGTCGATCCCTTCCGCAATCCGAGTGGCAGCAGCGATGAAAGTCTCCATGAAGGACTGGAAGTCATGACTTTTGGTGTTAGCGACCTTGATCGCCGCCAGCTTGTCTTCACGAGCTTCCTTGCAGTGGACTCGCACCAAGGACAGCGCCACGTCAGCACCACACTGGGCGGAGGACTTCTTCCATTCTTACACTCGGTCAGGGATCTCGTTGAGTCGAGCCATCAGGGATTCCAGGTCATTTTGAAGCGCGCCCTTGGCCAGAGCAATGAGTCGACTCGTGAGACTACCTCCTTCAGACGCGCGAGGTAGCTTGTGACGCCGGCGACACGAGACTCCAGTCGAAGCACGTTCATTGCAGTTTCGTCACAAACTGGAGAAGTGATAGGGATTAGACCCGTCTTGACCCTTCTAGTTTCCTCGTCAAAGTCTTGACAGAATTCTACAGTCAAAAAATTAGCGAGTCGACCGGACAAGATTCATTTGCAAACGTCAACACAGTCGGTTTAAAAGGAGTACCTTCCAGCATGAGATAGAGCTTCTTGGCAAGAGTTCTCAGATAAGGTTCCGTATCATTCCTCTTGTGGACCGCAGACTCCAGCTTTTCGTTTAGGACAATTTTATCCTTCTTTAGACGAGTCACTTCTCGGTTAGATTCATTGAGGCAGGACTTCAGCTTGTTCACCTCCCCTTCCAGTGCTCCGACTGAAGCCAGCTTCTGGTCTGCAAGGGCAGTTTTATCTTGGGCTTCCTTCTGCTCAGCGGCGAGGTCCCAGTCCTTCTTCTCCAGAGCCAAGTTCATTTTCTCTGCAAAAGAAGCAATCGGATCAGACAAGAGTTTGAAGAAATGTTTTAAAAAGACAGTCAACAGGCAGTTACCTTCCATACCAGCAGCTTCATCTTGAGCTTTCTTCAGATTCTGCTGGACCAATTCCAAGTCGAGGTTGAGTTGCCTCTGCTTCTCCTCAAGTTCAGCAAACTTGGAAATGAGAGTACAAGACTTCTGCAGAAGGCAAAAGACGTGTCAATCGACAAGATCAAAGGTTGTTTACTTCTGAGTGGATAAAACTTAAAGAGTTCACTTAGACCCCAGCCGACTGCACGCAGTCAACTGCGCTCTCGGGGACTACACCCAGCGGGTGCACTTGGCGTGCCCCTACTGATTAAGACCCAACTCGACCGGTCCGCCCGGATCAAGTAAAAAAACTATTCAGACCCCGGTCGACTGCCAACAGTCGACCGTGGTCTCGGGCACTACACCCAGTGGGTGCACTTGACGTGCCCCCACTGGCTCAGATCCCATTCGACCGGTCCGCCCGGGTCGAGTGGAAGAAAAGAAAGAAAAAAAGAACTCAGACCCCAGTCGACTGCGGTCTCGGGGACTACACCCAGTGGGTGCACTTAGCATACCCCCACCGGTTCAGATCCTACTTGCCCAGACCGAGTGGAAGAGCGCAAATACCAAAGACAAAAAAACACCCAGTGGGTGTACAGATTCGACGCAAACAACAGGAGATTGTATGGAAGAGAATATTTCAGATAGCATATCCTGACAGAACAAGGTCAGTCAAAAGTTTATGTACTTGGACATTGGCCCGGAGAGCAGCGTTGGCGTCGTAAGCAGCCTGGCTATTCTAGTGCACCGTCTTCATCCGCTCCATCATCACGTTAGCCTGACGGATGGCTTCCGCAGCCGCATCCGACTGGTTTTTCGGGACAGGGTAGATGGTGAAGAAGAGGGCAGACGACCCAGGTGCGGCAGCTTGGACCTCCGGGGCGTGAGATGGGACGACGGAAGGAATCACCGGTATAGTTGACGGTGCGGGGCTCTCACTCGACAAGGGTACAACAAAAGTTACAGAGACCCCGTCCGCGTCTTCAGATTGACAGACGGTTGGTGTTGTCATTGGTCCCTGCTGAGACGCCTTGCCAGCTGCTACCTTTTTGCTCTTTCTGGGCTTAGGAGCCATGTCTTCATCGTCGTCTAGGAGATCGATGATGTTGGGTGGAGCTGCAGGGAAGATCAGTCAACCCCAAATAAACCAGTCGAATTCAATCGACCAAGTAATCGAGAACAAGATCATAAGAGTTTTTACCTGGGTTGGAGGTAACCACGTCTTCCATCTCCTCATCTCGGTACTGGTAAGAAGAGGTTCCTGATGTAGCAGCACTGCAAACGTCCGCACTCAGTCGGACATGTTCTGTTTCTCGAGTCGACAAAAAGAACAGGTCAGATGATTACCCGGAGATGGTGGGGACGGTCACTTTGATCCTCGGTAAAGCCTTTGGTGGTTTGGAGGAGGTGGCCTTCGGTTCTTTTGGTGCTGGAGGCGGCACGACCTTGAGCTGCTTCGGGGCCTTCACAATCGGCGCTGGGGAAGACGTCCGGGGGCACTTCGAAGATTGCCCAGTTGGCGCGGTCGCCAGGTCCGGGGTGCTCTCCGGGTCGTGAGCGTTCTTGGATCTCCTCTCTCTGCAAAGAGGCGAGTCGACCTCTTCGTCATCAGTTGAGTCGTCGCTCTCCTCGTCCTCCTCGGCATCCGAGTGCCACTCCCCGCTCTCGCCCTCGCTCGCTCCTTCCTCGACGTCTTGCCCCTGCACTCCATTGGGCATCAAGTAAATATCAATGAGAGCCTGAAAAGACAAAGAGCAAAAGAAATACAGTCGACCATCAACAAGGAGTCACAAAGTGAATCAGGAAGATAGTTGGCAAAGCAGAATCATACCTGTTCCGGCTGGCGTGAGTGGTCGAATGGAATCACCCTCCTAGACTGCCCAGGGATTGTCATTGTTGCTAGTGATTCCCCTCAACCACTTCTCCAAGGTGTCTTCACTAACGTCCTCCGGGTGGATTCGAGTGGAGTCCTCGAGTCCCGAGTACATCCACATCGGATGGTCACGGGCCTGAAGCAGTTGGATGCGTCGACTGAGAAAGACCTCCAGAAGGTCCATCCGAGTCACCCCGTCGCGGACAAGTTGGACGACCCGCTCGACCAACACCTTGACCTGCGCCTTCTCTTCTGGGACCACCCTCAAGGAGGAGGGCCTCTCCACTCGAGCCAGGGAAAAGGGAGGAAGTCCAGTCGACTGGCTCGGGGTCGGCTAGTCCTTATAGTAAAACCAAGTCGACTGCCAGCCCCGGACCGAGTCGGGAAGGATCATCGCTGGGAAGGTACTCTTGTTCCTCATCTAGATACCAAGGCCCCCGCACATCTATATCACGTGCGTCCTCTCGTCACTCGGGTTGGACTTCTTGACCGACTAGGAGCGACATGTGAAGATGTGTTTGAAGAGACCCCAGTGCGGTCGACAACCCAAGAAATTTTCACACATCGACACGAAAGTGGCCAGATAGACTATGGTGTTTGGAGTGAAGTGGTGGAGTTGAGCCCCGAAGAAGTTCAGAAAACCACGAAAGAAAGGATGGAGAGGCAAAGAAAACCCGCGGTCGACATGGGTGGCGAGGAGAACACACTCACCGTCCCGCGGCTGCGGCTCGGTCTCGTTGCCCGAGAGCCGCGCCGATTTGTGGGGGATCAGTCCCCCCTCCACCAGATCGTTGAGGTCATCCTGGCTGATCATCGAGCGGATCCAGTCGCCCTGGATCCAGCCCGGCGGCAGGCCGGATCTTGCCGAAAATCCGCCCCGGCTGGTCCTCTTGCCCTTCGCCTTCGCGGTCGCCTTCTTCACGCGCTCCAACGCCACCATCTTCTCTTTCCCCATGGCGGCGAATCGAGTCCGAACGAGGTTGCAACGCCGAGAGCGGAAGCGAGCGCGGCAGAGAAGTCTGAGGAAGAAGGAAGAAAATGGGAGCGCGCTGTGCAAAGACCCGGTCCGGTGCCTTTTATAAGGTCATTCCCCGAGTGACTGACTGGTAGGCCTAGACGATCTAAACAAATCTCGCAACAGTCGCGCGCGCAATACGTGGCGAAAAAGGTGACGCGGGGATCGAGGCGACCTGCCTAATCCGCCCCGATTACCACGGCCCCGCCCGTCTGGCGCGCTTCCCAAAATTCGAATCCCGCGAAATCCACAAAGAGCAGAGCAACTTGTTGGACTGAAAACATCCTCCACATATCATTCTGAACTCTACCGTAAAAGTTCACTCGACAAAAACTAATAATGGACCAAGGAGACTGAAAAAGAAGTTGATGTTATCTCCTCAGTTCATTGATCCAGAGCAAGATATTCTCATAGCACGAAGAATGAGTCGAAAGTGTTCTCAACTCCTTCCTCACTCAAACCCTGATCCATTCGGGGGCTAATGACAAAGCTATGTACCTAGGGTAGGGTCATGGATCTGTCCAAGATACCCTCCCCAAGGACACCTCTAAAAGAACCAGAAGCAGTCGAAGAAAAATCATCGTCCACTCGACCATAAAGCTATGTTCCACTCGACATTCTTGAAGGCACTCGACGATACAAGAAACCACTCGGAGTGTGGAAGGCCTAACGTCACTCAGGATGGCAACGGTCGGTCATTCACTCTGTAACCTTAAAGATCATTTATATCTCTTTATTACTAGCATTACCAGTAACGCCCTGCCTTAATGTACATTGAACCCTTTATAACGTGGGCTAGCTGGGGTCCCGGTGAACTCTAATAAGCCACCCCATCCTCTGGGACAAGGGTTCGCACTCCCTGTAACATATACACGCATAATCCAGTCGACCGGCTCCAGGCTCCAAGACATAGGGCTGTTACTTCCTGCCAGAAGGGCCTGAACTCGTAAAACTCGCGTGTACAACTCCTCCATAGCTAGGATCTTGCCTCTACATTCCTACCCCCATTCTACTATCATACTTAGAACCACGACAAACGGACCTCCTACGGTCGAAACGGGGGTCCTGTTGATTGGGAGGGGTGTGGCGTACCGCAAGATAGACGAAACGGACCTCCTCTGGTCGAAACGGGGGTCCTGTTGATCGAGAGGGGTGTGGCGTACCGCAAAACGGACGAAACATACCTCCTACGGTCGAAACAGGGGTCCTGTTCATTGGGAGGGGTGTGGCGTACCGCAAAAATGAGACTCCACGGGATACTGTTCATCTCCACCATCGACCTCCTCCAGCCTCCACGGGCTACCGTCGACCTCCTCCAGCCTCCACGGGCTCCTGTTCATCCAGCCTCCACCGCGCGCTACTCCACCGGCTACTGTTCAACCACCCCTCCACCGTCTACTGTTCATCCAGCCCTCCACACCACGGGGTCCTGTTCAACAACCCCTCCACGGGCACCCCTCCACCATCTACCGTTCATCCAGCCCTCCACCACACCACGGGGTCCTGTTCATCCAGAGGCAATGCAACCGCTCACTGTTCATCCACCCCCCCCCCCCGCAACGCTCACTGTTCATCCAATTGATCAGTTTCAGTTAGTAGAAGTAGCGTAGGAATCGCTCGATCGGGTTCAGTTAACAGCCAACGATCGATCGCTTGGGTTCAGTAACGCGTAGCCTGCAGTGCAATCGCTCGGGTTCAGTTAGAGCCCAACGCCTCGCTCGGGTTCAGTTAGAGCCAACGCCTCGTACACAGGCGCGAACGTGTACGAGAGAAACGTGCATCACTCGGCCCCCAACCTCCCACCGTAACTGGGAACTCCCCGAAATTTTCCTCACCCTCGCTTCTACCATGGTTTTTTCCGTCAAGGACGGCCCAAAGAATGTCATGCAGCTGCGTCTCTGGCCCGCCCAGGACGAAAAGCCCATTTTCTGTCATGATTTTTTGTCATAGAAGTAGGATCCTACCACATCTATGATGATACCAGGGTTTGTCACAATTATCATCATAGAAGTGTCATATGTATGACCGAATTTTTTTTCGTTTGGCCCAAAATATCACGGATGTGTCTTTTTTTGTAGTGTGAGGAAGGGATTTCACATGAGTTCTCGGCTACGTACATGCCTGAACAAAATGGAGTTGTTGAGAGGAAGAACCGGACTCTTATTGAGATGGCGAGAATGATGCTTGATGAGTGCAAGACGCCAAAACACTTTTGGGCAGAAGCGGTTGAGATTGCTTGTCATGCAACTAATCGCTTGTATCTTCACAACCTACTTGGCAAGACGGCATACGAGCTTCTACCGGAGACAAAGACCCCTCGGAAGCAATCCAATACTTATCTATGATTTTTTGTCATAGAAGTGGAGCCCACCAGATCTATGATGATACCGGGTTTTGTCACAATTATCGTCATAGAAGTGTAATATGTATGACAGAAAAAAATTCGTTCGGCCCAAAATGTCATGGATGTGGCTTTTTTTGTAGTGATTGTTGCCCAAATATATAGATCATAAGATGATTAGAGGACATTCAATCAATAGGCTCCAGATATTTGATGTGCCTCAAAAGTTCAAAGTTATGAGCTTGATTGTTGAAACAATCAATAGGACAACTGCTAATCAGAAAAGATCTTGTGGGTATGCTCCACATATTCAGGTGCTCATCAACTCCAAGATGGGCACCGATACTTATCTTTTGGAAAAGGAGCATCTACCTTTGATACTAGAATTTGAGGACAACACTGTTGTGATGAATGAGGATGATCCCACATCTGCGCAAGCACAAGAAAAGAGAGAGAAGGCAAAGGCTGAGAAGGATGCAAAGATGCCAAGTGTTAAGGAGGCATCTCAAGTGTTCTTAAAGTCAAAACAGGATTAGCTTGCTTATCTGATTCAAGCAACTTTGAGGATTGAGAAGGGCTTGGCCACCCTGAACAAAAATCAGGAGAGCTTGCAGAGGATCATTGAAACCAAATTCTATGATCTTGATCTGAAAGTGACTGACATGCAGACAACTATTGAGTAGCTCCAAGAGGAAGCAGGGGAGAGGAAAGGGTAGGCTACCACAGATGCCTTCCAGAGAGTGCCCAGAGGTCAGAGATCTTCTGCAGTGCCCATGGCTGACACCATAGCTACTACATCAGCATCAGTAGCTACAGCTTTAGTGCCACCTCCAGTTGCCACTCCACCAGCTCCAACAACGTCTATAGATGCTTTCGTCCTTGGAGTCCTCTCAACACCATCTCCCAAAGACTAAGCCTAGAGATGCATAACACTATGCATTTTCAAACTTTTTGGTAACTTGTTGCCAAAGGGGGAGAAATGTATAGATCATAGGCTTCGAGAGAGACTGTTTTTGCCTCTTTGGTATCTTGCTATTTGGTTGATACTTTTGTGTGTGCTTGTTTAATACTTTTTATGTTTGTGTGTGAGATACTTGTATGATCATGTGTTTGATCATATCCTACTTTAATGGTTGCTTGGATGATATTATGTTTTATATCTCATATATGATCATTCACTTTGCTTGGTGATGAGTGCATGTTTTTACCTTATATCATTTTGAACGTTCCACCAAGATGTATGTGACATCGACGAGTAACCCATGATCCTAATCGATTGTGCATTTGCATTCAAAAGCAAATTTCAAATAATGCACAAATTTATGGGGAGCTCTTGCTTATCACATAATTCTCAAAGCGACGATGTATTTCAATCTTATTATCATTTGTCGAAGCTTTGATCTATATGTTGTCATCAATTACCAAAAAGGGGGAGATTGAAAGTGCAACTATCCCTGGGTGGTTTTGGTAATTCCTAACAACATATAGCTCATTGAACTAATGCTATTTCAAGATGATCACTTCAGAAAGTTCAATAATTGGCATGGCATGGATTAGGAATGTGGACCCCTCAAAATGCTAAGGACACGCATTGGCTCAAGCTCAAGACTCTACATTTTCATTTTAGTGATCCAAGATCACATTAAGTCCATAGGAAAAGCCAATACTATTAAAAGAGGATGAGGTGTTGCTTAATGGTTTGCTTGCTCAAAATGCTTAGTGATATGCTCCAAAATCCCTCAACCACTTTCTCATATCCACATATGTCCCAAACCAAAAGTCAAACTCGGCCCCACCGAAATTATCTATCCAGTGCCACCGAGTTCACTTGACATAGCCACTGCCAGGAACCCTAGTTACTTCGGTCTCACCGATAGGGTTCTCGGTCTCACCGAGATGGGATTGAAAACTCTCTGTTTCCCTTTGTAATATTTCGGTCCAACCGAGATGAGCGATCGGTCCAACCGAGTTCGCAATGCAAACTCTCCGTCTCCCTTTCGTAACGTTTCGGTCTCAGCGAAATGAGCGATTCGGTCCCACCGAGTTTGCATGACCAACTCTCTGTTTCCCTTTGTAACATTTTGGTCCAACCGAGATGAGCGATCGGTCCCACTGAGTTTGCAATGCAAACTCTCTGTCTCCCTTTCGTCACGTTTCGGTCTCATCGAAATGAGTAATTCGGTCCCACTGAGTTTGCCTGACCAACTCTTTGTTTGACTATTATAGAAATCGGTCCTACCGAGTTTATGTGATCGGTCTCACCGAGATTACGTTATGCCCTAACCCTAATAAAATCTGTCCTACCTAAAATCCTAATGTTCACATTTTGAACTAAATCGATCTGACCGAATTTCATGATTCAGTCCCACCAAGTTTGGTAAATTGTGTGTAACAGTTAGTTTTTGTGTGGAGGCTATTGATACCCCTCCACCCAATCGTCATTCGTGGAGAGAGACATCAGAACGTGCCTAGACTTCTACCATTCATTTTCTGAGAGAGAACCACCTACTCATGTGTTGAGACCAAGACATTCCAATCCAACCATAAGAATCTTGATCTCTAGCCTTACCCAAGTTGCTTTCCACTCAAATCATCTTTCCACCAAATCCAAATATATGAGAGAGAGTTGAGTGTTGGGGAGACTATCATTTGAAGCACAAGTGTAATGAGTTCATCATCAACACACCATCTATTACCTTTTGGAGAGTGGTGTCTCCTAGATTGGTTAGGTGTCACTTAGGAGCCTCCGACAAGATTGTGGACTTGAACCAAGGAGTTTGTACGGGCAAGGAGATCGCCAACTTCGTGAAGATCTACCCTAGTGAGGCAAGTCCTTCCTTCGTGATGGCCATGGTGGGATAGACCAGGTTGCTTCTTCGTGGACCCTTCGTGGGTGGAGTCCTCCTTGGACTCCCGCAGTCGTTACACTCCGTGGGTTGAAGTCTCCATCAACATGGATGTGCGATAGCACCACCTATCGGAACTGTCGGTGTGCAAATGTAGGGGCTCTTCTTTTGACCCCTTTACTTGTGCACGGGCAGTCAGAGCCGCGCGCCACAGCCACACTTAGGAAGGAAGAGGACGGGAAGCCAAACCACGAGGAAACAAAGGCAACACCAAGACTCGAAGCGCAGGAGAGCAAGAGGGCGAGGTGGACTCCCTCGAAAATATCCTTGCCAAGGCAGCCTCCGCAGCCCCGGCAAGAGCCTTGCCGGGGCAACTTGCCCGATGCCAGCGGAGTGAGCCACCCTTGAGCCCACCGGCTCCAACCTAACAAACTTCGTTGGATCCAAGGCTCGGGAGGTGCCTCTATGGTCGCATGCAAATCTTCGTCAAGATCATTAACATATCAGATCAGATGAGGACCAGAAGACGGTGACACTCGGCGGGATACTAGCCGAGGAAATCCACAAGTCCCACGGCAAGACCCTTGCCGGTGATGACTACAACACCGCGGCAAGGCCCTTGCCGGGCCCATGGCAAGACCCTTGCCAAGAGCATCAATAGGGCCACTACCAGGCCTACGCCAGCTAAGACTCCACCACCACCCCCAAGCAGCTGCTAGTTCAACCAGCTGGGCAGGCACCTGCGTGGCGACGGGTGGCCTCTACACCAACCCAGCAAGCTCATGCGTGGTGACATGCAAGTCTTCCTGAAGGCTCCACCACCATGCCAGCCCAGTAGCCAGCCAACGTGGCGCCATGACGCCCCGTCAGCTCGGACGCGTATCAAGGCCAGGCGAGGCGGTGATAGCTGGGACGTGCTTCCCTGGCGTCCCCGATTAAGCAAGGGGGGCACGTCGGTACCGCATTAAATGTGTTTGTCCGACGGTCCCATAGGATCGGCTCATTGACTGTAGACCTTTCCACCTCCTGTGTGCCACTGTGGTGACCCCTTTTTGCCTATAAAAGGAGGCATGAGGAGACCATGAGAGGGATTCGGCTCTTTTGGGCAAGTTGCACCCTGTAGCTAGCTCAAGAACACAAGAACACACTCAAATACATCGACCAAAGAAGGACTAGGGTATTACGCATCTTCGCGGCCCGAACCTGGGTAAACGATCCGTGTGCTTCCTGTCAGACCCGCTCTTTGCACAACCTCGCGCTCGCCAACCGTAGAAGGGATCCAAGTGACCCCATAGGTGTCGTTCCCACCGACATCTTTGGCGTGCTAGGTAGGGGGCGCGGCGGTGAAAATCTGGTCTGATCAGGGTAGCAGCTTCGTCGTGGCCGTTGTTCCAAGGAAGAATACGACCGAGCTTGGTGGCACCATATGCGGATGCGGTGGATGCCCGTGCAACCACAGAAAAGCTAAGTCATGCGAAACCTTAAGAAATTTCTTTTTATATGTATGGTTATTATCCTCAAAGGTCCTGCCCTGTGTATGGAATACCTGCACACAAAGGGGCCCTTCTGCAATTGGCAATGCCCTTGTTCGGTTTCGAGTCTGCTTAACAGCTCAAGCAGCCGCGTCGAGAATGGCGGGGTAGCCTTCCGCAATTGGCAATGCTCTTGATTCTGAGTCGAGTCAAGCTCGACAATTCGAGCGGCCGCGTTGAGAGTGGTAAGGTGGTTCGCCTGGCAGAAAGCACACCCGGCAAGCTATTGGGGATCCGTCCCCAAGGTGCCGCCCTGGGTGTATGCGCCGCCGAGCCTACCCGGTTAACGTAGGGCAGACATACAGGGGAAGATCAGACAGGAAAATAACATGCATTGTATCAAAAGTATTGTAGTGTTATATTACATCAATTGTTGCTGCGGTTCTAAGTAAACATATAACTTGTCTTGGCCATGAACCCGCAGCGGCAACGAGAAAACGGGTTGCCTAATCCCTGCGCTGGCCCTCCACCCTCTCGATTCCGCCGATGAGGCTGATGATGGGCTTTGATACGCTCCTTGAGCGTCGCGAGGTCTGCATCCTCCGGCAAGCTCTCCAGCGCGGCGTCGAAGTCGAGGTTGGGGTTCCAGTGCGCCACTTTGGTCATGGCACCCCGGCAAAGCCTCCGGGACTCATCGGCCAGGGAGGCCGCCCGGTTGGAGTGTAGCTGCTCCAGGGCCCCGAGGACACCCTCGAAGAAGATGGTCAGCTTGGCATTGGGACTCGCGTTGCGCTCCGTGGTATACCTCACATTTGGCATCCCCATGGTAGCCAGCTGCGTGATCCTGCCGGCGACGCCTTCGAGGCACCTGATCCAGCGGTTCTCCCCTTCCACAAAATCCTTGTGGTTGGCGGCTTCATTCTTCCGCAGTTGCTTCTCGGTCTCCAGGTCCATGGCCAGGGCCTCCTCCCGGGCCTTGCCCTCCGACAGCATCCCCTCGAGAGCCTCCAGCTTCAGCTTGAGGTCTTTGATGGAGTTGTTGGCTTCGGAGAGCTGCCCGGCCTTGTCGAGGATTGCACCCTGCGCCTCCACCAGGGCACCATTGAGCGTGTCCTTCTCCTTTGATAGCTTCAGGACTTGATCCTTCAGCTTGTCCCGCTCCACCTCTAGATCCTTCACCTTGTCGGCGTGAACTAGTGCCTGGGCATCGAGCGCCTCCTTGTGCCTCTGCTCTAGCTCCTGGGTCTCCTGCACGACAAGCTTTTCCACCTCCTCGTCCTTGCCGTGGAGTGTTGCGGCCAGCTTCTCCTCATGCGGGGCAAGATCCTCCTCCTAGGAGTTCAGCGTGGCCTGATGCTGGGCTCGATCGGCCTCGGCTGCGGCGGCCAGGTTCTTCGCCGTCTCCTGGGCTCTCTCAATGTCGGCCCGCTCCATGGCAAGCTCCACCTCGCACCTGGCCAGCTCACCCTGGGCGGCCTTCGTCTCATCACAGGCTTGGCGGTACCAAGTCTGCGCCTCGGCGACGCGTCCCTTGAGGTCCGCCTCCGCCTTGTCCACCGTTGCCATCCTGGACTTGACCTTGTCCAGGCGGGCGTGATGGAGCGCCTGGAGCTTCCGAAAGCTGGCACCCATGGCCTGGAGAAGCTGCTCCTCCTGAGAACCGTCACCACTGGTGCTTGGCTCGTCAACGACCTCGAGCCCGGTGGCGGCAAGCACCTCCTCGTCAAACACCTCCCCCTCGATGGGCGCCCTCGACTCGACACCCCTGGGAGGTGGACGAAAAGGTCGTCGCTCACCCTCAGATACCTGTCGGAGCCAGAGGCAGCAGAGGAGGAAGGCTGGTCATGGGCCACCTCCTCCTCGGCAGCGGGCTTGTCGGCCTCCCCGGCAGGCCCCTTGCCGGCCTCCTCGGTAGTAGCCTTCCTGGGCGCCCCGGCAGGCTCCTTGGTGGCGTCCTTAGCCGCGCCCTTGGCGGCCTCCTTGGCGGCGATCTTCTCGGCCTCCGCCTTGGCGGCCTTGGCGATGTCTTCGATGACGGTGCCTATGTCCTCCTGGTCCACCGATGGAGGATCTGGACATCGAGAAGGGGATGAAGCAAAGCCAAGATAAAGATTCAGAAAGAAGAACAAAAGGGCAGGGATGGGAGGCAAATGATGTACCCGTGCCAGGCTGGGAAGAAGTAGCCCCTTCCTTGCCAACATTTGGCGCCAAGGTGGAGCCGCCGGCGCCCAATTTCTCCTCCTCCTCCTCCATGTGCATGGGCTCGATGCTTCGCACCCTTGCAGGGGATGCCCCTCGGGGCGGTGTGGTTGACGGAGGCGGCGTGTTGGGGGTGGCACTCAGTGGCTGCCCCTACTATTGCTCTCCTCCTACGATCACGGCAAGGTCAGCACCAAAGATCATACCCCCGACACACGTTGACGAGGGGCGGGTGATGAGCTTACGCTGGGGGCTGTGCCGGGGGCTGCTGTCCGGGCTGCTCACCACCACCAGTGGCGCCTTAGAGGTGCCTTCCGGGGGCTGGCTGCCCACCGAAGACCTGGCCCTCTTCACCCTTTAGGCCAGTGTCTTCGTATCCCTGCCAAGATGTAGACAAGTCAAGAAAAGAGATACGGCCCAGAGGGACGGCAATGACAAGAGTTGAAGCACTTACTCGTCCTCCATTTCTTCTTCCGCTGCCTTCCTCTTCCTCCTAGGGCTAAGAGACCCGAGGTCGAAGAAGACCTCCGTGTCGTCACCTACCGGAGGAGGGGAAGCAGGTGGAGTTGAGGAACGCTTAGACGAAGAGGAAGCAGATACTTTCTTCTTTGCCATCACGGCGTTCACCAACTTCTTCGCCGCCGCTGCCCTCGTTTGGCGCGCGGACGTCTCCTGGGCTTGTCGGGGTGGCATGGCCCTGCCGGGCCGAACCAGCTTGCCGGAGATGGCCCGTCGCCAGGACTCGCCCTTTCCCCGTGGCTGGGGGCTCGACAGCTTCAGCCTCCTCCTCGGACGGCTCGTCATCGTCCTCTCCAATAAGAGCAGCCCCGGTGCCGCCGCTGCTGGCCTCCCTAGCGGACTCCGCCCACTGGGCGAGCTCCTTCTCCTCTATGGCGCCGCGGCTTTGTCCTCCATGCCGCCGGCGCTGCCAGCCTTCCTGGCGAGCTCTGCCTCCGCCACCCTGGCGGCGATGTAGTCTAGCTCCGCCTGGATGGTGTCCTGGACGAGCCGCGGCTCCTCGTGGATGTACTTCTCCTCCGGGGTGTCAAAAAACTCCTGCACTTGATCCTCCGGCGGCTCGTCCCAATTCGGGAGGAGGCCATGCGTGTTGAACTCTGGCAACCCAAACCAGGGCCCCTTGGCGACCTTGCCGGCCTTCGCGGCCTTGCCGGAACTCTCGGCCTTGCCGTCGCGTTCCACATCGAGCTAGAAGAGCCACTGGCAGAAGTGAGCGTGCGCCAACACGCTGAAGTTGTGGTCAAGGCCGGGGCAGAGTCGCATGATGTCCGCCGCGTTCGTGAAGAGCTAGGCCGGCCTCCCCTGGTTATGCAGCGGAGCGATTTGGCGGTGGATGAAATCCGCCCCGATGATCTCAAGGGTAAGCCCGGCCTCGGTGAGGCGAAGAATCCTGGTGGTGGTGACCGTGAGCTTCGCGTCGTCGGCATCGACACTGCTCCAATCTTTTGGCGAACCGGCGGCGCCTGGCGAACCCAGAAGAACTCTTGTGGATCCTCCTCTTCAATCCAGCACCACCGGCCGCACCACTCCTCCCACCTCTCCTTCTGAGCACCCTCCGGGTATGTCCCCTTGGACCTCGGGATCTAGGTGACACAACCATAGATGGCGCCTCCCTGCTGGATCCGAGGGAAGAAGTAGTGGTGGAAGAGTGCCATGTTGGGATGCACTCCGGTGAAGCCCTCGCAGAGATGGGCAAAAGGATACATGCATGCCATGGCATTAGGGGTGAAATCCAGGAGGTGGAAGCCGAAGGTATGCATGATGTCATTGAAGAAATCGGAGAAGGGGGGGCAGAGGCTACATGAAAAGTAATCGACGAAGAACGGATACCGGTTCGGGGAGGCTTTGCCGTAGTTGGCAGGGATGACGTGTGTGGCAGGATGCCCCCTCGTTTCTCCCCCCGTCTCGACCCCCACAGCGGCCTAAAGTTGTCCCGAAGGTGGGCCGCGTCGACTGTCGAGGGAAAGTAGTTGAGCTCCGTCCGCCGCGCCACCAACTCGTTCTCCGGTGGCTCCGCCCCTCCAGCGTTCTTGGCCGCTCCCTTACCCTTGCCAGGCTTGGGTGCCATGGCGGCTGCGAACGGTGGAAGGGAAAGGGCAGCAAATGTGCAGCGGCGACGAACAAGGGCTTGAGGGGGAAGAAGGAAGGAATGGCGGCTCTGAGATTGGAGAAGACACAGGGGGTAAATGAGCAGCGTGCCCGCGGCCATTTCCTTTTTACGGGGAAGGCGTGGCCCGCCTCTTTACCACGATGTGATGCATTCGTGCGGAAACCGCCCCATGCATGACCCCCACGTCACGCACGACACCCCACGTCGCGCATTCAACGCAATTCAAGGGGAAGCGTAGTGAACGAGGAGTTACTGGGGTAAAATCCGCCCCACCTGCCCGCGCACCGTTCTGGGCCTAGCCCAACAATGCGACATGCTTATGTGTGGCCCAGGCCCAGGGGCTCTTGTCGGTGTACAAAAGTAGGGGCTCTTCTTTTGACCCCTTTACTTGTGCATGGGCAGTCAGAGCCGTGCGCCACGACCACACTTAGCAAGCCAGAGGGGGGAAGCCGGAGGGAAGCCAAAACACGAGGCAACTAAGGTAACGCGAAGACCAAAATCGCAGGAGAGCAAGAGGGCAAGGTTGACACCCTCGGCAAGATCCTTGCCGAGGCAGCCTTCGCAGCCCCGGCAAGAGCCTTGCCAGGGTAACTTGCCCGATTGCCAGCGGAGTGAGCCACCCTTGAGCCAACCGGCTCCAACCTAACCAACTGCATTGTAACCAAGGCTCGGGAGGCGCCTCTGTGGTGGCATGCAAATCTTCGTCAAGATCATTAACACATGAGATCAGATGAGGACGAGAAGACAGCGACCCTCGGCGGGATCCTAGCCGAGGAAATCCACAAGGCCCCCAGCAAGACCCTTGCCGGGTATTTCTACAACGCCACCGCAAGGCCCTATCCGGGCCCCCGGCAAGACCCTTGCCAAGAACATCAACAGGGCCACTACCAGGCCCACGCCAGCCAAGACACCAGCACCGTCACCAAGCAGCTGCTAGCTCAACTAGCTGGGCAGGCACCTGCGTGCCGACGGGCGGCCTCTACACCAACCCAGCAAGCTCCTACATGGTGGCATGCAAGTCTTCCTGAAGGCTCCACCACCGCGCCAGCCCAGCAGCTAGCCAACGTGGCGCCAGGACGCCCCGTCAGGTCGGACGCGTGTCAAGGCCAGGCGAGGCGGCGATAGCTTAGACGTGCTTCCCTGGCGTCCCCGATTAAGCAAGGGGGCCACGTCGACAGCGCATTAAATGCGTTCGTCTGACGATCCCAGAGGATAGGCTCATCGACTGTAGACCTTTCCACCTCATGTGTGCCACTGTGGCGACCCCTTTTTGCCTATAAAAGGACGCCTGGGGCGACCAGGAGAGGGATTCGGCTCTTTTGGGCAAGTTGCACCCCATAGCTAGCTCAAGAACACAAGAACACACTCAAATACATGCACCAAAGCAGGACTAGGGTATTACGCATCTTCGCGGCCCAAACCTGGGTAAACGATCCGTGTGCTTCCTTTCAGACCCGCTCTTTGCACAACATCGCACTCGCCAACCATAGAAGGGATCCTAGTTACCCCATCGGCATTGTTCCCACCGACAGGAACCACGCCAAAAATCTGTGTCAACATTGCGTTTGCTCCCTCCAAACTACTCCCTTTACCTTAATGTGCAATGTTTTTCATTCCGCTGCTATACTCTTAGAGTAGCATGTGTAGGTTGATTGCTTCACTTGTGCTAAGTTGATAAAATCTGCCAAGACTTAAAATTGGGAAAAGGCTAGATTTTTATTTGGTTAAGTAGTCTAATCACCCCCCTCTAGACATACTTTCGATCCTACATAGGCGCGGAGTCCTGAGGAATCAAGCAAAGGTTTCCATTCCGGTGCAACAATACCAAGACCACAAGGACGGCAGGATGGAGGTCATCGCCGAGCCCACCGCAGCGTCGCCACTAGAGGCTTTTGCAGGCGATGACCACCTTTTGTTAGGATAGCATGTACTAGTTGTCTCCCTTCGAATTTGGCTGTCGTGGGATCCCTTCCCGCCTACATTTAGGAAGAGGACCAATGCCCCTATAAAGAGAGCAGTACCACCACCACCGTAGTAGGGGACGGGTCATTCAGATCATCCTCACACCCATAAGCTCATCGAACACAAGAACACTCCTCCTCCTGAGGTTGTGCTCCCACTATACTAGTTCATCCTCAGCCCCTCGAGGCCAATCCACCACAAAGCAGGAGTAGGGTTTTGCACCGCAAGGTGGCCCGAACCTAGGTATACTTCTGTGTCTCTTGTCCATTTGGTTCATCGAGCTAGGCCATGATATTAGCGAGCAGGCAGACTGGGGAGGACGAGTTCTTCGCAAGCACCTGAGAGTTTGAACCTCTCAATGGTCTATGGAACCTGAAATCCGACATTTGGCGCGCCAGGTAGGGGTGTGTCGGAGCCTCTCCTCTTATAGCCGATCCGCCGCTATCCCGTCATCCCCATGGCCGATAATTTGAGGGCTCATATCGAGCACATGGCTACTTAGCCTGCCCAGGCAGTGCCGCCCGCCCAAGAAGATATCCACTCCGTGCTCCTAGCGGCCCGCACGCCACCCAACGCCGTCGGACACGGGCGGCGTGGGCTGGCACTGTCCGCCCTCGTGCCGCGACATGCACGCACCACCGAACGATCTTCGAGCTACGCCGCAGCAACGGCGTCACACACTCGCTGGGAGCAGGCAAACATGCGAGCTGCGCTAATCGTGGCGCGAGAGCTGTTGCATTGCAGGTTGACGGAGGGCGGCCCCGACGCCCTGCTGGAGAGGGTCGTCGAGCTTCTTGATGCCGCCTGTAGGGCGTGACACCCTTTTGCACCCTGCCCACGCCGCAGACTGTGGCGAGGGCGTGGGTCGGACCCCGCCGTGCCCACGCACCCCCCTGGAGCGCCTCGGGGAATCAATGTCATCAACGGAGCCCACAACGCCGCCTGTCCTACGATGACTGTGCCGTCCCCAAGCAAGGCAAGCTCAGGCGGTCCCTCCTAGGCCCACGCCAGGACGCCGCCCCATGGTCATCAGGTCCTGACACGGGGCCTGATGGCCCACGACGCAGGGCACCCATGTGATGGCCCTGGCACGGCAACTTCAGATGCCTACGTGCCCCCATGATGGACATGACGTACCAGGTGGGGGAAGGCCCCAGCCTGTTCCCCAAGCTAGGCTGGGTAGCGGGGATGCAGGAGGCTGAGGTTTTCCACGAGCCACCTGGATGCTTCGCCGACCCCTTCAACGACAACTGTCGATTGGTACAGCCGATATCTCAGGAGCATGCTTACGCTAACCATGGACCGCAGGTGAACCAGGCCACAACAGCGGCCGGAGACCCTAGGGCGATGGCTCCGTTCCTGGCGGGGAAGCGCATTGGGGGCTGTGCGGGGGGAGCCCGGAGTCAGGGCCTCCATCGTACCGCATAGAGCAAGGCGCTGCACGGAGGTAGGTCCTCTGTCGGGGAATGCGCCGGCGAGCCCTTCCCCCCGACGGAGGGCCCGCGGTCACTGAGGGCGCCGCCAGCGTCCCCCTTGCCCCTTGGTCTCGTCCTAGTTTCCGGACGCCCCAACGGTGGTCGGGGGAGGCGCAGGGCGGGGCCCTCGTCAGGCAATATGAAGCAAGGCCCACGCCTCTGAGAGTCTCCACTCGTGACACTCTGACGTAATAATGAGTGGGGCTGTACATGCCCCGGAGTCTCCTGAGTGCCGCCCTCGGGCCTCACGGGGCCTCCCACCCACGTGCAAGTAGAAGCATCATGCTCTGCGCTGGCCGTCGGCACTGTCCCCCAATGACTATGCTCACGCCCAGTGAAAGCACTTAGCTCCGCGCTGGTGAGAAAACAAGAAGACTAGCTAGGTGTCGGACGCGGCCATTTGCATTCACTCCTTTTTTCTGTAACTCGATTCACCACCTTTTTGGACTAAGAATTGAAGTTCCTTGTGTTCATAAAAAACAATGGGAATTTTCTCTTGTTTTGCGTCGGTTTCTTGCTTTCTGGCCGCGTGTTTTTGTTGGCGTCCTGGGAATGGGGGTACCCAGACTTGCCTGCCTGCGGCCGAGGGCGTGGCTCCACCCGCGGCCTGGTACGACCCATCTTCATCAACCAACACACAAGACCCTCGCGAGGGGCCAAGCCTCACGAGGCGGATGACACAAGACCTCCTCAGGGGCAGCCTCACTAGGCTGGCTCACGAGGAGCGGAGAGATCAAGGCAAGGTGCACCTCGTGAGGTTCCCGTGACGACCAAGGCCAGCCAGGTACCAGCTGGCGCAGTGTGCCTGTTTCCTCTTCGGTGTTAAAGAGGCAGGCGCAGGTGCCGAGTCCCGAGGCGTCAGGCAAAGGTTTCCATATTGGTGTAACGAGACCAAGAACAGCAGGACGGCAAGACGGAGCTCACGACGGCATCACCACCAGAGCCTTTGGCAGGCAAAGATCACCTTTTGTCAGGATAACTTGTACTCATTGTCTCCCTTCGAATTGGCCATTGTCGGATCCCTAACCGCCTAACATTTGCGGAGAGGTTCCGGGCCTCTATAAATAGGGCTAGCCACCAACGTAGCCAGGGATCGGCTCATCCAGAGAGACAGATGCTCATCGGGAGACGGATCACTCGGATCATCCCTAGCCACACAAGCTCATCGAGCTCAAGAACACCTCTCCTCAGGAGGCTGTTCTTCCTTTGTACTTGTTCATCCCTAGCCTACAAGGCAATGCACCACACCACACTGGAGTAGGGTATTACACCGCAACGGTGGCCCGAACTAGTATAAACTCTTGCATCCCTTGTTCCTCGGGTTCGGCGAGCTAGGCTTTGAGATCGTTGCAAGAGCGTGAGCTGGGGAGGGAGATCTTCGTGCGCACCCTAGTGTTTGAACCTCAAGGGTTTGCCGGAACCCGTAATCCGACATATGGCGCGCCGGTAGGGAAGCAGTGAAGCTTTCCCTTCGTCGATCCATGTTCCGCAGCTCCATCGCATCCATGTCAGACGTTTGCCGAGGCCGTGCTGGGCTTTGCGCTGCCCTCACCGCTCGCGTTGCCCAGACAACGCCCGTTGGCGGACCTCCCCACCATTCTCCGTCGCCTGCTGTAAACGCCGCCACTGGCTCGGCAGCGAACGAGCAGTAGGCGTCATCACTGCCCCCTTCTGTGCGGAGGGACGGCCGCACCGCCACCCCATCGGCTGGCTCATCGTCCCATGCTCATCACGCACCCATGGATGCTCATGTCGCGTTGCTCATGGCACGCGAGCTCCTGTGTTACCGACCGGTCGACGACCTCTATGAAGACTGGCCGGACCGCATCGCCGAGATAGTCAGCGCCGCTGGGGGCTCTCACGCTCCATCCCTTTTACTACCTCGCTGGCCTCCAGCCACGGGGGACGTAGCTCACGGAGCACCCCCGCCTCCTCCGTGCGAAGATGGTGTCCTCGCCCCAGGATGCGTGGTCTCGCGGTGTGATCCGCCATGCCGTGTGCCCGCGCACGAAGAAAGAAGCTGCCAGGAGGTCCCTCGACCACAAGAAAATGCTGCCGCACTCCCTGCACCACCACGTCAAGACCGCGCACCGCCTGCCGCGGCGGTACGTGAGTGCCAAGACTAGATTCGACTGCCATGCCGGGCTCCGGTGACCACAGCACGGTGCTGAGCCTTCACTCCCGAGATGCGCACCGTCGTGTGGCCAGGCAAGTTCAAGCCGGATCTACCTCCACGCTACGATGGCACCCCCGACGCTATGGAGTTCCTGCAGCTCTACAAGCTGGGCATCGAGGTAGCCAACGGCGATGAGGAAGTCATGGCGAACTAGTTTCCCATAGCTCTCAAGGATGGCGCTCGCTCGTGGCTCTTGAACCTACCCGCGGGATCGATCTCCTCCTTGGGCGAGATGTGCGAGTGTTTCGTCGCCAACTTCTAGGGTACTCGCGACCGCCCACCAGCCACAGGCGACCTGCGGCGCATCAAGCAGCAACTGGGGGAAACCCTGCAAAAGTACATCCAACACTTCAACATCGTCCGCCTCAAGATCCCCAAGGTGACGGACGAGGCCATCATCTCCGCGTTCTCTAATGGCGTCCGCGATGTCAAGATGAACGAGGAGCTCGCCATCCACGAAGAGCTATGCTCGGCCCAGGAGATGTTAAACATGGCGACTAAGTGCGAAAGAGCTGAGGAGGGACGCCTCTCCCTCCTTGAGCTCCCTGCGGCTGACCCTGAAGAGAAGAAGACCAAGGACAAGGACGTGAAGCGCAAGGGAGTAGCCATGCTCGCGGCGGAGCCGGACTCGAAGCGCGGTCGGGACCACCCCGAGTCGTCTAAGGGCGGTCATCCATTCTGCGCCTTCCACAGCGTACACCGCCACAACACTAACGACTACCAGGAGCTCAGAGCCATTTGAGATGGACGCTTCGGTCGGCGCCTCGAGCGCAACGATCGGGGCTACGGCCGAGGAGGAAGATAAAGTGGGGGACACTGGGACGACCATGGCCCCCGTCAATAGTGGCGCGACCGGCCTCGCAAGGACCACTGGCAGGACCAGCCTCGTGAGAACCGTCCTTAGGGCAACGCTGGCCTCCCTCTGCTGCCACCACTACCAAGCAGGAACGACGACCACCACCAGGACGAGGGGGCTGGAGGCTTCTAGGAGCCGCGCACCATCGCCTACATCATGGGCGGTGCTCACGCCCCAGCCTCCCAGCGCATCTTCAAGCAGTTTGCTCGTGAGGTGAACGCGGCCCTTCCCAGGCTCGAGGCCACGCACCCGCTCAGGTGGTCCATGTGCGCCATCAAATTTAACTCGGCAGACGAGCTCAAGTGTGGGGAGACCGCCGGCTTCCTTTCGATGCTTTGTTCACCCATCATCAGCAACGTCCAAGTCACCAAGACCCTCATCAACGGCGGCGCAGGGCTCAATGTCCTGTCCGTCAGGACATTCGATAGCCTCCAAGTTCCATACGATCAGCTACAGCCTACCAAGTCTTTTTCAGGAGTGACCAACGGCTCCAACACCCTGATAGGGCAGGTCCGCCTCCCTGTCACCTTCGGCCAGCGTAACAACTACCGCACCGAGCTCATCGACTTCGACGTCGCCCACATCCGTCTGCCGTACAACGCCATCCTCGGGTACCCAACATTGGCCAAGTTTATGGCAGTGACCCACCACAGAAACAATGTTCTCAAGATGCGAGGGAGTGGAGGCATCATCACAATCCCCCTGGAAGAAAGAGATGCGGTGTGCTCCCTTGAGCACACCTTCCAAGTCGCTGCGATTGAAGAGCGTGACAACGAAGGCATCATGTACCCTCCCCAGGCCAACCCCAAGAAGAAGAAGTAGCTACTCATCCTGGGGCCTCAGGAGAGCAACCTCTCCAGTGGCACCACCTCAGGACCTGCGCCCATAGCTGGGGCGCCTCCCTCCCTCGCATAGGAAGGCGCGCCCGCCGCCCTCCTCGGGCAAGGCTCGAGGGCTCTCTTCTGGAGGGCCTCAGACCTAGCCTACATCGCGAGGGAGACGCTCGGGCACCATGTGCAGGCATGCTTCACCACACGTTTCCCTTAGGAGGGCACTGGGCAAGGAGCGCCCGGTGCTCAAGAATTCATTGTCAAGGCAATCTAGGAGCTCCAAGAGGCCAGGGCCATACGTGGCGACCGCCACCCACCACCTGGCATAGCCCCCCATCCTGGCGAGGACGGCGGGCTGCGCATCTGTGTCGACATTCCAGTGCTCAACAGGGCCGCATCTCAGGAGCGCTTTTGGCCTTCGCGCATTGGTCGGTGCGAAGGTCCCCCTCACAACTACGTCTTTGCATGCCATTTGGCTTTCCGAACGCGGCCGTCACCCACCAGCGCCACTTGCGGAGCACCTTGGCAGCTTAGGAGGCCAGGCATCATGTTGTCCTGGCAGAAATGGCAACAGTCCTCAAGGAACCACCTGAGCCCATGGAGCCCCCTGAGGCTCGGGGTTCTGGCGGCTCGTGAGGAGCAACTCTTCGGCGCGCATCATCAGCTACTCCAACACCACTCCGGCAGCATTATCAGGTGACTCCTTCCAGTTCATTCAGTTGGGGGTGCCCCTCGGGCTGCATTATCCCCAAGTCGTACGGGTTTGTCCCTGCGACGTGTATCCTTTTGCATCTCTAGCTTACCCAGCTGGGGGTGCCCCTCGGGCTACATCATCCCCAGGCCGCTCGGGTCCGTCCCGGTGGCATGTATCATTCTTGCATCTATCTGAGCTAAAATGCCGCTTTGCTTAAGTCATTCTATGATTATTGCATGCTCGTCTATTGCCCATCGCAGCCACCCGCCCTGCCCATCGCCCCCCTGCTCATCCCGCAATGGAGGCTACCCATGCTGGCATGGCGCTTGTGCTCGGGTCCATCCCTGCAATGCTGACAAACCTAAGCGGTCGAGCTCTGGCTCGTGGCACACCCCGCGCACGTCAGCACACCAGGCCCTCAATGCCTTAACCTTCTTGCGGAATGACCTGTGGACTGTGGTTGACTTGCCCCATGACCGGCAAGCCATAGAGAATAAATGGATCTTCAAGAAGAAGACTGACGTTGATGGTTATGTTACTGTCTACAAAGCTCGACTTGTTGCGAAAGGTTTTCGACAAGTTCAAGCAGTTGACTACGATTAGACCTTCTCAACCGTAGTGATGCTTAAGTCTGTCTGAATCATGTTAGCAATTGCCGCATTTTATGATTATGAGGCAAATGTATGTCAAAATTGCATTCCTTAATGGATTTCTTAAAGAGATGTATATGATGCAACCAGAAGGTTTTGTCGATCCAAAAGGTGCTAACAAAGTGTGCAAGCTCTAGCGATCCATTTATGGACTGGTGCAAGCCTCTCGGAGTTGGAATATACGATTTGATAGTGTGATCAAAGCATATAGTTTTATACAGACTTTTGGAGAAGCCTGTGTTTACAAGAAAGTGAGTGGGCGCTAGGCAGGGGCCGCCCTGCGCAGGGTCCTTGTTTCCCCTTTGGTGCAAAGGGGGAAAGCACAGGCCAAGGTATTAGGCAAAGGTTACCATTCCGGTGCAACGAGACCAAGACCAGCCGGACGGCCGGACCGAGGTCACCGTGGAGCCCAAGACAGCGTCATCACCAGTGCTTTTGGCAGCCGAAGACCACCTTTGGTCAGGATAACTTGTACTAGATGTTCCCCTTCAAAATGGCCAATTGTTGGTGCCCTTCCCGCTCAATTATTTGGGGAGAGGCCCAGGGCCTCTATAAATAGAGCTAGCCTCCACAAAGGGAAAAAGGAGCGAGAGGGAGAAAAGGGGGAGAAAGGGAGGAGAAAGCGAGAGAGAGAGAGAGAGAAGGGGGAAAAACCCAGTGGAGACTAAGTAGAACACACCGCATCAGCTCAAGAACACCCCTCGCGAGGCTGTTCTTCCCTTGTACTGTCCATCATCAGCCCTAGAGGCAATCCACCACAGCGCACACTAGAGTAGGGTATTACACCACAACGGTGGCCCGAACCAGTGTAAACCTCGTGTCTCTTGTGTTGCTCATCATTTTCATCTTAGTTCGCACGAGAGGATCGGACGTAGAACGGTAGGGGAGAGATCTCCGCGTGCACCCCAGTGTTCAAACCTCAAGGGTCTGCCAGAACCCGAAATCCGACATTTGGCGCGCCAGGTAGGGGTGCGCCGGAGTTCCCTCATGACGGCCCGCTCTCCACCAACACCGTGTTCCGTCCTCATGGCGGAGAACACGTGGCCCACTCCGGCAGCGGACACCGGCGCTGGGGCCAGAGGGCTCCAGGCCTTGGCCCCCGCGTTGCGATGGGTGCAGTGGTCGCGCAAGTTCAAGCCCGAGATGCCAACACGCTACGGCGGCACGACGGACCCGCTGATTTTCCTGCTGGCGTATGAGGACGCCGTCCTCAAGGCCGGGGGCAACGACTAGGTGATGGCCAACTGGTTGCCCACGGCCCTCACCGGTGTCCCGCGGATGTGGCTCCTCCACCTGCCGATAGCTTCTGTGACCTCTTGGGAGGAGCTACGCGACCTCTTCCTCGCCCGTTTCGCCGCGCCAGTGCCGCCCGCCGTCGTGGCTCTCCTGGGTGGTTCCCAAGCACCACCCTCGAGCCGCCACGTCAAGCCATTCACCCGTCAGATCAGCACTGCATCCAAGTGCCAAGAGGCCCCCCGGGGCTGGGCGGCGCCCGAGTCCGATCTGACTTTCGGTGCGGATGATCACCCCTTCAACCCCTCCGGTTCGGGCGCACTCCCGGTGCTGTGCACCCCCACCATCTGCCAAGTGGCCGTCACCAGGACCCTCATCGACGGTGGTGCCGGCCTCAACGTGCTGTCGGTGGAGGCCTTCAGCCTCCTTCACGTGCCACCGGAGCGGCTCCAGCCCAGCAGGCCCTTCTCAGGCGTCGGAGCCGGTTCCACCTCTTCCTTGGGGCAGATCCGCCTCCCAGTGACCTTCGGCACCTATGACAACTTCCGCACAGAGCTGATCGACTTCGACATTGCCCCCATCGGCCTCCCCTACAACGCCATCTTCGGCTACCCGACCTTGGCCCGGTTCATGGCGGCAACTCACCCGGCGTACAACCTCATGAAGATGCCTGGGAGCAGCGGCGTCCTCACCGTGCCAGGAGATGCGAGGGATGCGCTACAGGTGCTCCAACTCGCCTTCAAGGCGGCCGCGGTGGCACAGCCCACCAGCACCGACGCCCTTGAGCCCAAGGGGGCTGCGCCGGCTAAAAAGAAGCAGCTGTTCACCCAGGACAAGGCGGAAACCAAGCAAGTACCGGTCGACGAGGACGGGTCCACCGGCGCCACCTTCACCATAGGGGCCAACCTCGAGCCCGAACAGGAGAAGGCCCTGATCGGATTCCTGCGCACGAACAAGAAGGTGTTCGCATGGGATCCTGATCAGTTAGCAGGAGTCCCGAGAGGTGTGATCGAGCATCACCTCAACGTGTGCCCCAACGTACGCCCCGTGAAGCAGAAGGCAAGGAGGAAGTCTACTGAGAACCATGCTTTCATCGTTCAAGAGACCCGGAAACTGGAAGCGGCATGGGTTATCCGCAAGGTCCGCTACCCCGATTGGCTGGCTAATCTTGTTGTCGTGCCAAAGAAGGGGGGGAAGGAGCGCATGTGTGTCGACTTCACCAACCTCAACAAAGCCTGCCCGCAGGACCCATTTCCGCTCCCCCACATTGACCAGATAGTCGACTCCACCGCAGAGTGCGACCTATTGTGCTTCCTGGATGCCTTCTCGGGCTATCACCATATCAAGATGGTGGTGGAAGACGTGGAGAGGACTGCTTTCCTAACCCCGTGTGGGGTGTACCGCTATACGTGCATGTCATTTGGGTTGCGCAACGTAGGCGCAACCTTTCAGTGGCTGATGCACATCGCTTTAGATCGGCAGCTCGGGAGGAACGATGAGGCTTACGTCGACGACATCGTGGTGAAGTCTCGGGAGGCAAAAACCCTGATATAGGACCTGGAGGAAACCCTGGAGAAATGCATGTTTGGAGTCCCCTCGGGCAAGCTCCTGGGCTTCCTAGTTTCCCACAGAGGCATAGAGGCCAACCCGGAGAAGGTCAAGGCGGCCGAGGACATGAGCCCGCCTAAGACCCTCAGGGAGATGCAGAAGCTCACCGGGCGTGTAATCGCGCTAGGCCGCTTCAAGCTAGGGGAGCGAGCACTGCCCTTCTTCAAGCTTATGAAGAAGAAAGGCCCCTTCGAATGGACTGAAGAGGCCGACAAGGCGTTCCAAGAACTCAAGAGGTACCTTACCAGCCCACCGGTGATGGTAGCCCCACGCCCTCAGGAGCCCCTGGTGCTCTACCTTGCGGCCACGCCCTACTCCGCTAGCGCAGCTCTGGTGGCGGTCAGGGAGGAGCGCCGGGCCAAGGCCGCATCGACTGACTAGGCTGAAGCAGAGCGAGGCCAGGAGGGCCTCGCGAGGACCGCGACCACAGCCAGAGAGGGGCAGCCGCAGCAGGAGGGCGCACCCGGGGCAGGGGAGGCCCCTTCAAATGATCAAGAGCTGGGGGCTCCGTTGCCTCAGGAGACGCCTCGACCCCTGGAGGATGCAAGCTGCGTCAGCACCCTCAACCTCGTCGAGCACCCCGTGTATTTCGTCAGCACAGTGCTACGGGACGCGAGGGCGCGGTACCCCATGCCTCAAAAGCTCCTCCTCGCGCTATTGGTGGCCTCGCGCAAGCTGCGGCACTGCTGCCAAGGCCACTCCATCAAGGTCGTCTCGGCATACCCCTTGGAGAGGGTACTTAGGAGCCCCAACTCAACTGGAAGGGTCGCTGAATGGAACATCGAACTACAAGCATTTCAGCTGGAATTCAGTATGACCAGGGTCATCAAGGGAGCCGCACTTGTGGATTTCGTGGCAGAATGGGCAGAAGCACCGGGTCTCGAGGCAGGCGAAGACCGGTCACTTTCCCCAGGAAGCGAAGCGCCGGATGGCTGGGTCATGTACTTTGATGGGGTGTTCTCCCGACATGGCGCGGGAGCTGGCGCGGTGCTCGTATCCCCCACTGAGGACAAACTCTATTACGCCGTGCAACTCTGCTTCCAGCACGGAGAGAAGGTCTCCAACAATATAGCAGAGTACGAAGGCCTGATAGCAGGCTTGAAAGCCGCGATCCCCTTAGGGGTAAAGCGCCTCACCATCAAGGGCGATTCACAGCTCCTCGTCAACTTCTCCAACAAGATAGACGAGCCAAAGGACGAGCACATGGAAGCTTACCTCGCTGAAGTCCGCAGGATGGAGAAACAGTTCTGGGGGCTGGAGCTACAGCATGTGCCTCGCGGCACCAATCAAGAGGCCGACAACATTGGCAAGAGGGCATCTAGGCGGCTGCAGTAGGAACCTGGCATCTTCGAGGAGCGGCTCTTCAAGCCCTCGGCGGCACCGTCGCTATCGGGCACGACGCAACCAAGTGAGGAGCCTCCTTAGCCACCTGCCTCGGGAGCTCCGGTCTGCAGCCCGGCCTCAGGGGCACGCCTGCTCCTGGCGTTGGAGCCTCAGGAGGGATGTTGGATCCCAGAGCTCAAGGACTACCTGATGCAAGGGATTCTGCCAGAGAATGAGGAGGAGGCGGAGCGTGTGGCATGGCAGGCCACGGCTTATTGCATCCAGGATGGCGAGCTCTACAGGAAGCGGCCAAATGACGTGTCCCTATGTTGCATTTCCAGGGAGCAAGGAAAGGAACTGCTGGTAGACATACACATCGGAGACTGCGGGCACCACTCGTCGTCGCGAACCCTCGTCGGCGAGGCGTTTCGCAGCGGGTTCTACTGGCCCACAGCACTCAACGACGCCGTTGAGCTAGTGATGGCTTGCGACACCTGCCAGTTTCACACTAAATAGATCCATCAGCCTGCGGGGGGGTCTGCAGACCATACCCCTCTCATGGTCGTTCGCAGTGTGGGGATTGGACATTCTGGGCCCGTTCCCTCGGGCGCTAGGGGGCTATCGCTACCTCTACGTCGATGTGGACAAGTTCACCAAGTGGGCCGAGGTGGAAGCTGTCCGCACAATCCCGGCAGGCTCGACAGTCAAGTTCATCAAGGGCCTCGTGAGCCGATTTGGGGTGCCTAACTGCATCATCACTGACAACGGTTCACAATTCACCAGTAATCTCTTCAAAACATACTGTGCTAACCTTGGAACGCAGATATGCTACGCTTCGGTAGCACACCCCCGGAGCAATGGCCAGGCTGAACGAGCCAACGCCGAGGTCCTGAGGGGCCTCAAGGCCAGGACCTTCAAGAAGAAGCTGGAGGCCTGTGGCAGGGGCTGGTACGACGAGCTCCAGTCCGTGCTGTGGTCAATTCGCACGACAGCGACCAAGACAACTGGCGAGACCCCGTTCTTCCTCGTCTATGGAGCAGAGGTTATTCTCCCTCACGAGGTCAGGTGTTGCTCCACGCGGGTCCTGGCATTCGACGAGGCTCAGCAGGACGCCATGGGGGGGACGGCTCTCGTGCTGGGGGAGGAACGCCATCGGGAAGTCGCACTGCGAGCGGCAAGGTATCAACAGGCGCTACGATGATACCACTGCCGCAATATCCGCCCCAGGACCCTTGAGGTAGGGGATCTCGTGCTCAGACGGGTTCTCTCCAGGGAGGGGCTGCACAAGCTCTCGCCCATGTGGGAGGGCCCGTTCAAGGTTGTTCATGTTTCCAGGCCTGGCTCCGCGCACTTGGAGACTCCGGAGGGAGTACCCATCCAGAATGCATGGAACATTCAACATCTCCGGAGGTTCTACCCCTGAGCGAGGCCTAGCGCCTAGGAAAGGTCTGGTGCCTGTGAAGAAGGCCAATGCCTGTGAAGCTATCGCGTTTTGGGAAAGGCCCGGTGCCTGTGAAGAAGGCCAATGCCTGTGAAGCTATCGCGTTTTGGGAAAGGCCCAGTGCCTGTGAAGAAGGCCAATGCCTGTGAAGCTATCGCGTTTTGGGAAAGGCCCGGTGCCTGTGAAGAAGGCCAATGCCTGTGAAGCTATCACGTTTGGGGAAAGGCCCGTTGGCTGTGAACAAGGCAAACGCCTGTGAAGCTCGCCGCCCGTGACACTCTCACATAATAATGAGTGGGGTTGTACACGCCTCGGAGTCTCCGAAGTGCCGCCCTTGGGCCTCGGGGGCTCCCGCCCACGCCCAGTGGCAGCACTTAGCTCCGCGCTGGTGAGAAGATGTCGAAGACTAGAATAGGTGCCGGACGCGGCTTTTTCATTTGCTTTCTGTAGTTGGCGTGTTTATTCCCGTTTGAAGTCTTATTGGAGTTGTTGGCGTTCCTGGCTTGTGACTCTCTGTCTTTTTCATCCACTCGCCTCGTTTTCTCTCGCACAAGTCTCGCGAGGGATGTTCGCGGGCACCCTCGCGAGCGTCTTCTGCCCCGATCGTCCGGAGCTTTCCTGTCTGAGTCCTCTGCGGGAGCACCCCTCCCAGTCCATGCCTCACGGGCATCGTGACACAAACGCAGGACCTAGGCTGATCGCCCCCGCTGCCGGGACCAAAGGTTACCCTCTAACTAATCCTTGCAGGGCATGAAGCGCACGGCGAGGCCTCAGCCTCCGGAGGCAAGGGCCGCGTCAAGCTCCACCAAGCTCAAATGACTCCCGCACATGGACACGCATCATGGAAACAAAGCGCAGAAATGCCAAAAGCAACGCGACACTTGACAGCAACAGTTCTAACACGCCCCCACGGGGCCCTGTACTACCTTCTTCTTATGCAGGAAAGGAACGAAACAAAATGGACACGACCTATCCAACACCAACCGACAGCAAAAGCTTGAGCTGCTCAAGGGGTTCAGGCGGACGCCTCCTCTCGCTTCACTAGGGCGCGGCGGTGGGTGGACCCGCTGCCTTCACCCAGGCGGGCGCGACGGCGTGGGGGATGGTCGCAGCCACCGCTAGAGGAGCTGCTGCCTGAGGGAGAGTCGCCGAAACTTGGCGAGCCCCGAGCACCGCCGCCGGCACGCCTGGCGCTGTCTTCATCCTGGTCGGTGCCGGGGCTGGGCAGGCGGCCGCGGTCACCATCTTCGGGGCAGCACCCAGCGCGGCGACCATGTTCCCCAAACACCCTCACGTAGAGGGTGGCGTCGCCATCGAACTTGAAGTGCACGGTGCACCGCTGACCAGGGCTGCGCGTGCGGGCAAACGTTTGCCAGCCACGAGTCAGGGCCCCATTTCCGGAAGGGGAGACCTCCAGCGAAGCACAGAAGGCCATGCTGTAGCAACCATCCGCCTGGAGCCAGAAGCCACACCGGGCGCTGGCCGGCAGCTCATCTACAAAGAAGCGGGAGAGCTGGAGCCAGGTGCTGGTCAGGTCCGCCGACCACACGACGAACTCCGGCAGCACCTCCGCCGAGCGAAAGCACGGCCTGGGGGGCCGCGCGGTCATGACATGCCTCCCCTCGGCAGCCGAGCGGTCACCACCGCGCAGGGAACCGCCTCCATGGCCGCGGGAAGCCGCTGCGGGGACCGCGGGATGCTTGCGAGGACGACCCCGGCCGTACCTGGCCGGGGGGGAGTCGGGCCCTGCCTGGCGGGCCTTTCCCTTCTCTGTGGCCAAGAATCTCTTCGGAGCCATGAGAACGGCGAGTGTCCAAGAAGAAGAAGGCAGTTGCAGAAAGGGGTGAACGTAGGAAGCTCACGCAGCCCTGTAAATATAGTCGGCTAAGGCCAACCGCCGGGCACCATGACCCCAGGTAATCATGACCCATATCTCTGCATGCAGGGACTTGTCAAGTCATGCGGTTGTCGAGGCGTCATGGGAAGTGCAGACGCCCACGTCCAATCAACCGCCACGCTGTGTCCAAGGCCGCAGGCTGTTAGGGCCCGCGGCACTTCGCGCTTGCCCCTTCTCTTCTCTGCTAAGCCAAGCCTGCGCGCGCCTTGGGCCCGGGGGCTACTGTCGGCGTTCTGGGAACGGGGGTCCCCAGGCTTGCCTGCCTGCGGCCTGTGGCGTGGCTCGGGTGGGGGCCCAGCGCTGCCCATCTTCATCAGCCCAAGCTCAAGACCCTCGTGAGGGGCCAAGCCTCGCGGGGCTGACGACAGGAAGCTTCCTCAAGAGCGGCCTCATCAGGCAGGCTCGCGAGGAGGTGGAGAGATCAATACAAGGGTACCTCGCGAGGATCCCATGACGCAAGTCATGACGATCAAGGCCAGGCGGACGCCAGGTGGGTGCCGGCCTGCGCAGGGTCCTTGCTTCCCCTTTGGTGCAAAGGGGGCAAGCACAGGCCAAGGTATCAGGCAAAGGTTACCATTCTGGTGCAACGACACCAAGACCAGCCGGGGCGGGACGGAGGTCACCGTGGAGCCCAAGATGGCGTCATCACAAGTGCTTTTGGCAGCCGAAGACCACCTTTGGTCAGGATAACTTGTACTAGATGTTCCACTTCAAAATGGCCAATTGTTGGCGCCCTTCCTAATGAAGCTATGTACCTAGGGTAGGGTCATGGACCTGTCTTAACTGCCCTACCCAAGGACATCTCTAGAAAAAATCGCCTTTCAATCGACTTGAAGGTGTTCCACTCGACAGACTCGAAGTCACTCGACCAAGAAGCGATCACTCGACCAAGATCCAACCACTCGAAGGCCAGGAGACCTAAAGTCACCCCGCACGCTAACAGTCGGTCATTAAGTAGCTTTTATGGTCATCACAACACTTTATTACTAGCGTTACCAGTAACGCCCAGCCTTAATGTACATTGAACCCTGCGTAACGTGGGCTGGCCGGGGTCCTGGCGCACTCTATATAAGCCACCCCCCTCCTCCGAGACAAGGGTTCGCACCTCTGTAACTCATACTCACATAATCAAGTCGACCGCCTCTGGGCTCCGAGACGTAGGGTTTTTACTTCTTCCGGGAAGGGCCTGAACTCGTAAACCTTGCGTCCTTACAACTTCTCCATAGCTAAGATATCGCCTCTCCATACTTACCCCCCCTACATTACTGTCAGACTTGGAACCACAACAGTTGGCGCCCACCGTGGGGCCGGTGTTTTAGCGTTTTGTTGGAGGAGTTGCGATCTTTTCCGACCCGAATCATCATGGTTTTCGACGGAGTTTTGGTGGAGGGCCGCGAGATCCGTCTCGGCGCACTCATGCTCATCGCCGACGACTCCGCCTGGCTTCAGGAGGCTCCGCTCGACGTGGACGCGCTCCCTGTCCGCGGGGCAACGCACTTTAGCGCGTGCATCCGCGGCGTTCTCCTGCGGCAACCGTCGACCCCCTACCTGTCGGCTCCTGTGTTGTCCTCCCTCCCCGTTTCCCACCGGCGCAAGCGCTCCGGTCGGTCGAGACTTCAGCGGTGGGTGAGACATGCGGTGGCCCGTCAGTCGTCCATCCCTCAAGTCACGGCGATCGAGCCCGACGAATCCCTCTACAGCCTGTTCGACCTGTCGACTGGCTCCGAAGAGACTACATCCGAGTGCGACATCAGCGATCCGGCGGCGGAGGTTCTGATGGTCGACGGGCCGCCCAGTCCCCCCGGTTTTACTTGCACCGACGAAGGAGCAGGAGGAGGCGACCCGTCACGTCCCCATGAGGAGTATCTTCCCGAGCCTCTCACGTTGCTGCAGAGAGAAGAACTACGCCGCCGGAATGTGGATGTGCTGCACACTCCTATCATTGGAGAAACCCCCGAGGCTCGCGCCTTGGAGGACGCGTGCCTAGCAAACTTGGCCGAGTGCGCTCGACTAGAGAATCTGCAGCGAGCACTCGACGAGCGTGCGCAACAACGGGTTCCCGAATCCAGTCGACGTCAGCTCTTCCCACCCCCGCAGGTATATCGGACTCCGATTCAGAATTTAGCAGCTGTGGCCCGTATAGCGGAGTCGATTCAGCCTTCCCAGTCGGAGGCTAGCAGAGGCTTGCTGCAAATCAGAGCGTTACTCCGGGCAGCAGGAGATCAGAATTCCGTTGTTTCTCAGTCGCGGAACAGAATTCACAGCAGGTCCGTTGCCGCGGACACAGTTCAGTCGGCCCACAGCCCGAGATCGCCCCCGAGGCATGAAGGACGTGGAGACCGGCGGGACCAGTATGGGGACCATGAGCAGTATGATCACCGAGTCGACCGTGACGGTCGACGTCGAGTGCCCATGCCTCCCCCGAGGAGTGGGTCGTATGTGCCTCGCCAGCAGGATGACAGGCGCCCTCATAGTGGTGGGCGAAGGATTCCAGTCGACCCGAGAGGGCCAGGCTTTGACGCGAGATCCATCCTCGTCCAAGGTTTGGTCGACAGGAATAGGGCTCACCGAGAAGGCCACGACAGAGATGCGCCTGCCAGCAGCAGAGTACATGTTTCGGGGCCAGAGTGCATTAGTAGAGCCATCAGGGCTGCTGTGATTCCTCCCAATTTCAGGTTGGCAACTGGAGTCAGTAAGTTCACTGGCGAGTCCAAGCCTGATACTTGGCTTGAGGACTACCGAGTGGCCGTCCATATTGGCGGCGGCAATGATGAAGTGGCCATGAAACACCTGCCTCTCATGTTGGAGGGCTCAGCCAGAGCGTGGCTAAACTAGTTAGCCCCTAGCAGCATTTACACTTGGGAAGATTTCTCCCGAGTGTTCGTCACCACATTTGAAGGCACATTCAAGCGACTAGCAGGACTGACGGAACTGCGGTCTTGTGTGCAAAAGCCGAATGAAACTTTGAGGGATTACATCCAGAGATGGATCACGTTACATCACTCGGTGGAGAACGTGCCTGACCACCAAGCAATTTGTGCCTTCAAGGAAGGCGTCAAGTACAGAGAACTGAATTTGAAATTCGGTTGAACCAGAGATATGTCCCTGAATCGGATGATGGAGATTGCCACCAAGTACGCTAATGGTGAAGATGGGGATCGACTCAGGAGTGGCAAGCTCAAGTCAGTCGTCTAAGAAACCGGAGGCAATTCCAATCGGAAACAGAAGCGGAAGGCCGAGCCAGCGGCTCTCGGGGAAGCTTTAGCTTTGGCCCAAGGAAAGTCTAAAGGGAAACCTAAAGGGCCTTGGAACCCCAAAAAGGTTAAAGACCAGGAGGGAAATGATGTGTTGGACTTACCATGTCTCGTCCACACAAAGAAAGATGAAGAGGGTAATTTTATTTACCCGAAACATAGCACTCGGCAGTGTCGACTCTTGATCCAGCAGTTCCAGCGCAAGCAGCCCAAGGATAAGGAAAAGGAGTCAGACAAGGTCGAGGACAAAGAGGACAGTGATGACGGATACCCTCAAGTCAATTCCACACTGATGATTTTTGCTGATGTTGAGAGCAAAAGTCAACTGAAAGTTATTAACCGAGAGGTGAATATGGTCGCTCCGGCGACACCTAGTTACCTGAAATGGTCTCAGACTGCCATAACATTCGACCAGTCCGACCACCCAACACACATCACCACCCCTGGGAGGCAAGCTTTGGTGGTCGACCCAGTTGTTGAAGGCACTCGACAGACCAAAGTCCTGATGGATGGTGGCAGTGGTTTGAACATATTATACGATGAGACGTTGAAAGGGATGGGCATTCCGATGTCCAGACTTAGTGCCAGGAACATGAGTTTCCATGGAGTCATTCCTAGGAAGAAGGCTGAATCACTCGGCCAGATTGCTCTTGATGTGGTTTTCGGTGATTCCAAGAATTATCGCAAAGAAAAGTTGACATTTGAAGTTGTAGACTTCTAGAGTGCCTATCACGCTATTTTGCGCAGGCCAGCTTATGCACGCTTCATGGCCCGACCATGTTACGTATATCTCAAATTGAAGATGCCTGGCCCCAAAGGTGTGATCACCATTACGGGCAATCGGAAGAAAGCGGAAGAATGTTTTCAGAAAGGTTCGAGGATCGCCGACGCGCAGATGGCAGTGGTGGAGTTGCAGGAATACCAGAAGACTGCAGACCCGAGTGATCTGTTGCGAGCCAAGAAGCCCGCTACAGAGTCAGCTTTCCAGTCGACTGGCGATACAAAGACAGCTCACATCCACCCGACCGACCCTAGCGCCAATCCGACTCATATCTCGACAACACTCGAATCCAAATAGGAAGAAGCGCTCATCCAGTTCCTCCGTGAGAACTGGGACATTTTCGCATGGAAGCCTTCTGACATGCCAGGTGTTCCCAGGGAGCTGGCTGAGCATCGCCTGAGAGTCGACTCAAAAGTAAAACCTGTCAAGGAACATCTCCGACGGTCCGTCGTCCAAAAGAGAAAGGCTATTGGAGAGGAGGTGGCTTGGCTCTTAGCAGCGGAGTTCATCCGAGAAATCTACCACTCCGAGTGGATCGCCAACGTTGTCATGGTCCCCAAGAAGGACAAGTCACTTCGCATGTGCATTGATTTTAAACATATCAATCGGGCCTGCCCGAATGATCATTTTCCTCTCCCCCGCATCGACCAGATAGTCGACTCGACCGCGGGATGTGAGCGACTGTCTTTCTTGGACGCCTATTCTGGGTACCATCAGATCCGTCTGTATGGACCTGACGAGATCAAGACAGCTTTCATCACTCCATTCGGGTGCTTCTGTTATGTTACCATGCCGTTCGGCCTCAAGAATATCGGAGCTACATTCATGAGGATGATTCAGAAGTGTTTACTCACTCAAATCAGCCGAAATGTAGAAGCATACATGGATGATATCGTGGTCAAGTCACGGAAGGGTTCTGACCGGCTGACTGACCTTGCTGAAACCTTTGCCAACCTCAGGAGGTATGATATCAAGATTAACCCATCAAAGTGCACATTCGGGGTCCCTGGCGGAAAGTTACTCGGTTTTCTCGTTTCCGAACGGGGAATCGACGCCAATCCAGAAAAAGTTGGCACTATACTCCAAATGAAAAGCCCTGTGCGAGTGCACGACGTCCAGAAGCTTACTGGTTGCTTGGCCGCCCTAAGTCGATTCATATCTCGTCCGACATGTTCGAGTGGACTCCTGAAGCTGATGCAGCATTTGCAGAGCTCAAAGCTTGAGTATTCTATAGTCTCACCTAAATAGCTTGGCGTAATCATGGTCATAGCTGTTTCCTGTGTGAAATTGTTATCCGCTCACAATTCCACACAACATACGAGCCGGAAGCATAAAGTGTAAAGCTTCAAAGTTCAGCGCCCAGTATATTATATTTCTGAAGTCTTGACCCCATCAAAGCAAAGATATCCTCACTATCAGAAGCTTGTATATGGGATTTATATGACCACCAAGAAAGTTGCTCACTACTTCTCTGACCATTCCATTACAGTCGTCAGCGACGCTCCATTGTCAGAGATCCTGCATAACAGGGATGCAACCGGTCGAGTGGCAAAATGGGCGATTGAACTCCTTCCCCTAGATATCAAGTTTGAGGCAAAGAAAGCTGTCAAGTCCCAGGCAATCACAGATTTCGTTGCCAAGTGGATTGAACAGCAGCTGCCGACTCAGATTCACTCGGAGCATTGGACTATGTTCTTCGACGGCTCCAAGATGCTGAGTGGTTCTGGTGCCGGAGTGGTGTTGGTCTCCCCAGAGGAGATAAACTCAGATATGTTCTTCAAATCCACTTCGATTCCTCCAATAACGAGGCAGAATACGAAGCACTTTTATATGGGTTACGCATGGCCATCTCACTCAGCGTCCGTTGCCTCATGGTCTATGGCGACTCAGATTTGGTGGTTAATCAGGTGATGAAGGAATGGGATGTCAGAAGTCCAGCCATGACTGGCTATTGCAATGCAGTGAGAAAGATGGAGAAGAAATTCGAGGGGTTAGAGCTTCACCACATACCCGACTGAAAAATCAAGCAGCTGATGATTTGGCAAAAATAGGTTCCAAAAGAGGAGCCATTCCCAACAATGTGTTTTTGGAACACATCCACACACCTTCAGTCCAGGAGGATCCCTTCACTGAAGAGGCCCCGCAGCCAAAAAGCGCCATGGATCCGACCGAAGTTGAAGTTCCAGCTGTGGTCGATCTGATCATGGAAGTGTTGGTTATCACTCCCGTCTGGACAGAACCGTACATCGTGTACATCCTAAGGAAAGAACTCCCAGAAGACGAAGAAGAGGCTCGACAAATCGTCCGTCGATCCAAGGCCTTCACAGTCATAAAGGGACAGTTATATAGAGAAAGCGTGACTGGGGTCGGCTAGAAGTGTATTACACCAGAAGAAGGTCAGATGATCTTTAACGATATCCACTCGGGGACCTGTGGTCATCATGCGTCCTCTCGGACCATTGTGGCCAAAGCATACCGAGCGGGGTTCTACTGGCCAAGGGCCAATGAGATGGCAAAAGAGATAGTCGACAAATGTGAAGGATGTCAGTATTACTCCAATATGCCGCACAAACCCGCGTCAGCCCTGAAAACCATTCCACTCGTCTGGCCCTTCGCCATTTGGGGGCTGGACATGGTTGGACCACTAAGAACAGGCAGGAGCGGCTTCACTCATGTGCTGGTAGCAGTCGACAAGTTCACCAAATGGATTGAAACTAAGCCTATCAAGAATCTTGATGCTTTCACTGCTATTAGTTTCATCAGAGAGTTGATATTCGGATATGGAGTTCCGCACAGTATCATCACGGACAATGGGTCAAACTTCGATTCCGACAAGATCAGGGCCTTTTGCGCCTCTCAGGGCACTCGGGTCGACTATGCTTCGGTCACTCACCCCCAGTCGAATGGGCAAGCATAAAGGGCAAATGGCCTAATTCTCAAAGGACTGAAACCCCGATTGATGCGCGATCTCAAGCATGCAGCAGGTGCATGGGTCGACGAGCTCCCATCAGTCCTTCGGGGATTGAGGACAACCCGGAATCGATCGTCTGGAAGAACCCCGTTCTTTCTGGTCTACGAAGCCGAGGCAGTCTTACTGAGCGACCTGCTTCACAACGCTCCCAGAGTCGAGCTCTACTCAGAAGTGGAAGCAGAACAAGCCCGGCAGGACGCAGTCGACCTCCTAGAAGAAGAAAGACAAATGGCCTTAATTCGATCGACCATCTATCAGCAAGACTTGCGTCGATTCCATGACAGAAACGTGAAGAGCCGAGCCTTCCAAGAAGGAGACATAGTCCTTCGAGTGGATCAGCAGAAACCACACAAGCTCACTCCTACTTGGGAAGGCCCCTTCATAGTCACCAGAGTCCTCCACAATTGATCATACCACCTCTACAATGTCGATCGCCAGATTGACGAGCCACGAGCCTGGAATGCGGAGCTACTCCGCCCCTTTTATACTTGAATTCTCACTCGGATGAGATGTAATAAGAAAAACTCCTGTAGTTTATTTATCAAAAGACAAGAGCGTTATAATTTTACCAGTGATTATTATTGTTTTTGTTTGCGTAAGAAATCCCCAAGCGGGTGGCTTAGCCACGAATCCGCTTCCCCTAAGTTTGGAAAAATCCTACCGAGTGGAGAGCAATCCTCCCACTCGGGGGCTTAGCTGCAGTCCAGTACTCGCCTAAGTTCTCCCACTTAGAGACTTAGCTGCAGTCCGGCACTCGCCTAAGTTTGAAAAAATCCTACCGAGTGGAGAGCAATCCTCCCACTCGGGGGCTTAGCTGCAGTCCAGTACTCGCCTAAGTTCTCTCACTGAAGACTTAGATGTAGTCCGGCACTCGCCTAAGTTTGAAAAATCCTACCAAGTGGGGAGCAATCCTTCCACTCGGGGGCTTAGCTGCAGTCCAGTACTCGCCTAAGTTCTCCCACTTAGAGACTTAGCTGCAGTCAGGCACTCGCCTAAGTTTGGAAAAATCCTACCGAGTGAGAGCAATCCTCCCACTCGGGGGCTTAGCTGCAGTCCAGTACTTGCCTAAGTTCTCCCACTTGGAGACTTAGCTGTAGTCAGACACTTGCCTAAGTTTGAAAAATCCTACCGAGTGGAGAGCAATCCTCCCACTCGAGGGCTTAGCTGCAGTCCAGTACTCGCCTATGTTCTCCCACTTAGAGACTTAGCTGCAGTCAGGCACTCGCCTAAGTTTGGAAAAATCCTACCGAGTGAGAGCAATCCTCCCACTCGGGGGCTGAACTGCAGTCCAGTACTCGCCTAAGTTCTCCCACTTAGAGACTTAGCTGCAGTCAGGCACTCGCCTAAGTTTGGAAAAATCCTACCGAGTGAGAGCAATCCTCCCACTCGGGGGCTTAGCTGCAGTCCAGCACTCGCCTAAGTTCTCCCACTTAGAGACTTAGCTACAGTCAGGCACTCGCCTAAGTTTGGAAAAATCCTACCGAGTGAGAGCAATCCTCCCACTCGGAGGCTTAGCTGCAGTCCGGTACTCGCCTAGGTTCTCTCACTAGGAGACTTAGCTGCAGTCCGGCACTGGCCTAAGTTTGGAAAAATCCTACCGAGTGGAGAGAAATCCTCCCACTTGGGGGCTTAGCTGCAGTCCAGTACTCGCTTAAGTTCTCTCACTGAAGACTTAGCTGCAGTCCGGCACTCGCCTAAGTTTGAAAAATCCTACCAAGTGGAGAGCAATCCTCCCACTCGGGGGCTTAGCTGTAGTCCAGTACTCGCCTAAGTTCTCCCACTGAAGACTTAGCTGCAGTCCGGCACTCGCCTAAGTTTGAAAAATCCTACCGAGTGGAGAGCAATCCTCCCACTCGGGGGCTTAGCTGCAGTCCAGTACTTGCCTAAGTTCTCCCACTTAGAGACTTAGCTGCAGTCAGGCACTCGCCTAAGTTTGAAAAATCCTACCGAGTAGAGAGCAATCCTCCCACTCGGGGGCTTAGCTGCAGTCCAGTACTCGCCTAAGTTCTCCCACTTAGAGACTTAGCTGTACTCAGGCACTCGCCTAAGTTTGAAAAATCCTACCGAGTGGAGAGCAATCCTCACACTCGGGCGCTTAGCTGCAGTCCAGTACTCGCCTAAGTTCTCCCACTTAGAGACTTAGCTGCAGTCAGGCACTCGCCTAAGTTTGGAAAAATCCTACCGAGTGAGAGCAATCCTCCCACTCGGGCGCTTAGCTGCAGTCCAGTACTCGCCTAAGTTCTCCCACTTAGAGACTTAGCTGCAGTCAGGCACTCGCCTAAGTTTGGAAAAATCCTACCGAGTGAGAGCAATCCTCCCACTCGGAGGCTTAGCTGCAATCCGGTACTCACCTAGGTTCTCTCACTAGGAGACTTAGCTGCAGTCCGGCACTTGCCTAAGTTTGAAAAAATCCTACCGAGTAGAGAGCGATCCTCTCACTCGGGGGCCTAGCTGCAGTCCAGTACTCGCCTAAGTTCTCCCAAACACATCTCAATCCTCAAGGACGACGAGGGGCAGATCGACTGCCACCTTCTCCTGGAGAGCTTCGCCACAAATACAATGCGCGATTCATCCCGCTCTGCAGTAACGAAGTACGGGTCGACTGCCACCTTCTCCTGGAGAGCTTCACCACAAATACAATGTGCGCTCCATCCCACTCTGCAGTAACAGGGTGTGGGTCGACCACCACCTTCTCCTGGAGAGCTTCGCCACAAATACAATGTGCGCTCCGTCCCACTCTGCAGTAACAGGGTGTGGGTCGACCGCCGCCCGCCCCTGGGGAGCTTCGCCACAAATACAAGACATGGGTCGACCGCTTCCCCCTCCTTCGGAGCTGCGCTGCGAATACAGAAAGTTGTCTCGAATAAAGATTGGGTTCACTCAGCAGGAGATTCATAAAGAGATTCAACGATAAACCAAGTTCATATAAATTCTAAAGGTTTTGGATCACAGATCGAAGTACTTGGGCACGCAGCCCGAAAAAGTTTAACGGTTACAAAAACCACTCGGCATTCCGAGGAAAATTTAAGGTACGACATAAGAGTTTGTTCACTCCACAGGAGGAGGGCTGGCAGGCTCGACGAACTCATCCAGGTCGACGCCATCGGCAATCCGAGTGGCGGCAGCTATGAAGGTTTCCATAAAAGTTCATAAGTCGTGCTTCTGGGTGTTTGCGACCTTGATTGCGGCCAGCTTGTCTTGTCGCACCTCCTTGCAGTGGACATGAACCAAGGACAGAGCCACGTCAGCGCCACAACAAGCAGAAGACTTCTTCCACTCCTGCACTCGGTCCGGGATTCCGTTAAGTCGAGTCATCAGAGACTCAAGATCGTTTTGGAGCGTAGCCTCTGGCCAATGTGACGGGTCGATCCGTGACATGGCGACCTTCAGTCGCGCCAAGTAGTCCACGGCACCGTCGATGCGAGATTCCAGTTGGAGCAGATTCATGGCAGTTTCATCTTTCACGGGAGAGTTGATTGGATCCAGACCTGGTTCGATCCACCCAGTCTCCTCTTCAAAGTTCTGGCAAAACTCTGCATTCATGATCCAAGGATAAGTCAATTTTCATACACGGAGTCGACACAAAGAAAAATCAGTCGGAGCTAAATGTGCACCTTCAAGCTTGATATACAACTTCTTGGCAAGGCTCCTCGGGTAGCTCTCCAGATCGTCCCTCCTACGAGCGACGCCTTCCATCTTTTCGTTCAGGTTGAGGTTCTCCTTCTTCCAACATGTGCACTCCCTGTTGGCTTCATTCAGAGCAGTCTTCAGCCTGGTATTCTCTTCTTCCAACTGGCCGACTGAAGCCAGCTTCTGTTCGGCCAGAGCGGTCCTGTCGTCAGCCTCCTTCTGGACAGCAGACAAATCCTGATCCTTTTTCGCCAAAGCTTCTCTCAGTTTTTCTGCAAAGAAATGATGATTGATTCAGAAATGACAGAAGGGTGCTCGAGCCTAAAACTGACCAGTCGACAAACTCGTCTTACCTGCGGCACCGTCTCTAACCTTTTGCAGCTTTGTCCTGGCCAGCTCCAAGTCAAGGTTCAGTTGAATCTGCTGCTTCTCCAAGTCAGCAAAGCGAGCTCCAAGATCACAAGATTTCTGAAATAAAAGAGGAGAAGTTATTTTTACAGCAAAAAAATTACTAAGACTATGGTCGACTGCCCGCAGTCCACCATAGTCTCGGGGACTACACCCAGTGGGTGCACTTAGCGTGCCCCCACCGGTTCTGACCCACCCGACCGGTCCGCCGGAGTCGAGTGAGGGGAATAAAAAAAAGAAGAGAGAGAGAAAGTAGAACTCAGACCATAATCGACTGCCAGCAGTCGACCGCGGTCTCGGGGACTACACCCAGTGGGTGCACTTAACGTGCCCCCACCGGTTTTGATCCCACTCGACCAAGTCGAGCGGAAGAAACAAACTACCAGTTCGGTTTTACTCGACAAAATACAAAGACTACAGTCGACTGCCAGCAGTCCACCGTATCAGCGTGCCCCCACTAGCCCAAAAAATTCAATCAACACACCCACTGGGTGTACAGATGAATGGATTTTCGGAAAGAATCTTCAGATAGCATATCCTAACAGAACAAGCGGCGACCAACTAACCTGAACATTGCTCTAGAGAGCCGAACTGGCATCATAGGCGGCTTGGCTGGCGTCTCGCACCGTCTTCATCTTCTCCATCATAATGCCCGCCTGGCGTATGGATTCCCTAGCAGCATTCACCTCATCCTCCAGGACATGATGGGTTGCAAAAAGTGAAGGTGGGTCGACAGGGGCTTGAGTAGTCGACGAAGAAGGCATGGCACTCGACAGTGGCTCGGCGAAGGTAACAGAACCCCGATTGATGTCACCGGTGTCCTGAACGACTGGCTCCGCCCTCGGCGTCGACTGTAGCGCCTCACTTACAGGAGCTCGCCTATTCTTCCTCGTCAAAGGCCTCTCGGACTCTTCATCATCATCAGGGAGGTCGATAATGTTGGGAGCTGTGCAAAGTTCAATTGCCAAAATCACGTCACCCAATGAGGCACATTGCAGTTGAATCAACCGAATAAAGATAGTATGGCAGAAATCATACCCGGATTAGAAGTGACCGCATCCTCCATCACCTCATCATCATCCCTGTAAGCTGAGGTCCCGGAGGTAGCAGCACTGACAGTTCCAAAGTTCATCCAGTTAAAACAAGAAAAACAAACAGCGCGGGGCGTCGAGTGAATGCAAAGAGAGGCACTCACGCGGAAGTGATGGGGATATCAATCTTGATTTTCGGCAATGCCTTCCGAGTCTTCGGCTCTACAACTCTGGGGTGCTTTGGCCCCTTCTCAGTCGGGGTTGGTGAAGAGATCCGAGGGCGCTTCGAAGACTGACCAGCTGGAGCAGTTGCCTTGTCACGGGCACTCGGCCGTTCTTGGTCAAGCTTGGATCGCCTCTCCCTGTGAGGAGGCGACTCGACTTCTTCTCCACCGCTTGAGTCGTCACTCCCTCCATCCCCTTCACCATCAGAAGTCCACTCGCCGCTTTCACCGCCACTCGCCTCGCCTTCCAGAGCTTGCTCCAGCTCCTCATTGGGCATTGAATACATTTCAATAATGGCCTGAAAGAAAGAAGGTAGATCAAAGTCAGTCGACGCAATATCGGCAGCTACGCGAGTGAATTCGGATTACAAGCAAAAACTCAGAATCAGACCTGCTCGGGTGAGTGGGACTGGTTGAATGGAGGGACTCTCCTGGCTCCCCTGGGATTGTCCTTATTTCCAGTAATGCCAGACAGCCACTTCTCTAGTGTGTCGTCATCGACCTCCTCCGGATGGATCCGAGTGGAGTCTTCAAAGACCCGAATACATCCACATCGGATTGTCTTGGGCTTGGAGAGGATGGATGCGTCGCTGGAGGAAGACTTCCAAGAGATCCATACCAGTGACCCCGTCGCGAATAAGCTGGACCACTCGGTCGACCAGCACCTTCACGTGCGCCTTCTCCTCCGGGAGCACCTTCAAAGGGGAGGGTTTTTCCATCAGTCCATGGTAAAGGGAGGGAGGCTGGTCGATTGCCCCGGCGTCGACTGGTCTTTACAGTATAACCAGGTCGACTGCCATCCGCGAACTGAGTCGGGAAGAATCATGGCCTGGAAGGAGCTTTTCCCCCTCGTCTGGATGCCAAGACCCCCACACATCTGGATCACTTGGGTCCTCTCGTCACTCGGATTAGCCTTTTTCACTGTTTGGGAGCGACAAGTGAAAATATGCTTGAAGAGACCCCAGTGAGGCCGACAACCCAGGAAGTTCTCACACAAAGAAATGAAAGCGGCAAGATAAACGATTGAGTTGGGGGTAAAATGATGGAGTTATGCCCCAAAGAAGTTCAGAAACCCTCGGAAGAAGGGGTGAGGGGGCAAGGAAAATCCGCGGTCGACGTGGGTGGCAAGAAGGACACACTCACCCTCCCGAGGCTGCGGCTTAGATTCCTTCCACGGAAGCCGCGCCGAGTCGTAGGGGATCAGCCCCCCTTCGGCCAAGTCATCGAGGTCTTCTTGGGAAATCCTCGAGTGGATCCAGTCGCCCTGGATCCAGCCCCTCGGCAGGATGGACCGCGAGGAAGATCCGCCCCGGCTGGTCGCCTTCCCCTTCGATCTCGGTGTCGCCTTCTTTGCCCGCTCCAGAGCCGCTGTCTTCTCCTTCCCCATTGTCGCCGGCGAGAGCGAGCACAGTGGAGGGGCGTGAGGAAGAGAAGGGGAAATGAGATGCACTGTTCGGGAGACTCCGGTCCAACGCCTTATATGAGGCCGCTTCCGAGTGGCTGACGGGTAGGCCCAGGTGACTCTGTCAAATCCCGTAACGATCGCGCGTGCGGTACGTGGCGAAAAAGGCGGCACGGGGATCGAGGCGTCTCCGCTCTATCCCATCCGATTACTGTGGCCTCCCCCGTCCCGCGTGCTTCCCAAAATTCGGATCCCACGAAATCTGCGGGCAGCAAACAAACTTGTCAGACTAAAAGATCTCCTCCGCACCGTCGCTCAGAGCCTTACAGGTAAAGAAACTCACTCGACGAAGAATTAAGAATGGATCAAGGCAACTGAGAAGGAAGTTGCTGTCATCACTCGGGTCCATTGATCCGGAGCAAGATATGCTCACGGCATGAAAAACGAGTCGGAGAGGTCCTCAACTCCTTCCCCACTCAAACCTCGATCCATTCGGGGGCTAATGATGAAGCTATGTACCTAGGGTAGGGTCATGGACCTGTCCTAACTGCCCTACCCAAGGACATCTCTAGAAGAAATCGCCTTTCAATTGACTTGATGGTGTTCCACTCGACAGACTCGAAGTCACTCGACCAAGAAGCGATCACTCGACCAAGATCCAACCACTTGATGGCCAGGAGACCTAAAGTCACCCCGCACGCTAACGGTCGGTCATTAAGTAGCTTTTATGGTCATCACAGCACTTTATTACTAGCGTTACCAGTAACGCCCAGCCTTAATGTACATTGAACCCTTCGTAACGTGGGCTGTCCGGGGTCCTGGCGCACTCTATATAAGCCACACCCCTCCTCCGAAACAAGGGTTCGCACCTCTATAACTCATACTCACATAATCCAGTCTACCGCTTCCGGGCTCCGATACGTAGGGTTTTTACTTCTTCCGAGAAGGGCCTGAACTCGTAAACCTTGCGTCCTTACAACTTCTCCATAGCTAAGATATCGCCTCTCCATACTTACCCCCCTACATTACTGTCAGACTTGGAACCACGACACTTCCCGCTCAATTATTCCGGGAGAGGCTCAGGGCCTCTATAAATAGAGCTAGCCTCCACAAAGGGAAAAAGGGGCGAGAGGTAGAAAAGGGGGAGAAAGGGAGGAGAAAGCGAGAGAGAGAGAGAAGGGGGAAAACCCAGTAGAGACTAAGTAGAACACACCGCATCATCTCAAGAACACCCCTCGCGAGGCTGTTCTTCCCTTGTACTGTCCATCATCAGCCCCAGAGGCAATCCACCACACCACACACTAGAGTAGGGTATTACACCACAACGGTGGCCCGAACCAGTATAAACCTCGTGTCTCTTGTGTTGCTCATCATTTTCATCTTAGTTCGCACGAGAGGATCGGATGTAGATCGATAGGGGAGAGATCTCCACGCGCACCCCAGTGTTCGAACCTCAAGGGTCTGCCGGAACCCGAAATCCGACACATACCTTGATAAAGTTTTGAAGAAGTTCAAAATGGATCAGTCAAAGAAAGGGTTCTTGCCTGTGTTCCAAGGTGTGAAGTTGAGTCAGACTCAATGCCCGACCACTCCAAAAGATAGAGAGAAAATGAAAGTCATTCCCTATGCCTCAGCCATAGGTTCTATCATGTATGCAATGTTGTGTACTAGACCTGATCTGTGCCTTGCTATAAGTTCAGCAGGGAGGTACCAAAGTAATCTAGGAGTGGATCACTGGACAGTGGTCAAGAACATCCTAAAATACCTGAAAATGACTAAGGATATGTTTCTCGTTTATGGAGGTGACAAAGAGCTTGTCATAAATGGTTACGTTGATGCAAGCTTTGACACTGATCCGGATGACTCTAAGTCGCAAACCGGATACGTATTTATATTGAATGGTGGAGCTTTCAGTTGGTGCAATTCCAAGAAGAGCGTCGTGGCGGGATCTACGTGTGAAGCGGAGTACATAGCTGCTTCAGAAGCAACAAATGAAGGAGTATGGATGAAGGAGTTCATATCCGATCTAGGTGTAATACCTAGTGCATCGGGTCCAATGAAAATATTTTGTGACAATACTGGAGCAATTGCCTTAGCGAAGGAATCCATATTTCACAAGAGAACCAAACACATCAAGAGATACTTCAATTCCATCCATGATCAAGTCAAAGAGGGATACATAGAGATTTGCAAAATACATATGGATCTGAATGTTGCAGGCCCATTAACTAAGCCTCTTCCACGAGCAAAACATGATCAGCACCAAGACTCCATGGGTGTTAGAATAATTACTATGTAATCTAGATTATTGACTCAAGTGCAAGAGGGAGACTGAAGGAAATATGCCCTAGAGGCAATAATAAAGTTGTTATTTATATTTCCTTATATCATGATAAATGTTTATTATTCATGCTAAATTGTATTAACCGGAAACTTGATACATGTGTGAATGCATAGACCAAACAAAGTGTCCCTAGTATGCCTCTACTTGACTACCTCGTTAATCAAAGATGGTTAAGTTTCCTGAGCATAGACATGTGTTATCATTTGATGAATGGGATCACATCATTAGGAGAATAATGTGATGGACAAGACCCATCAATTATCTTAGCATAATGATCGTTAAGTTTTATTGCTATTGCTTTCTTCATGACTTATACATATTCCTCTAACTATGAGATTATGCAACTCCCGAATACCGAAGGAACACCTTGTGTGCTATCACACGTCACAACGTAACTAGGTTATTATAAAGATGCTCTGCATATGTCTCCGAAGGTGTTTTGTTGGGTTGGCATAGGTCAAGATTAGGATTTGTCACTCTAAGTACCGCAAATGTATCTCTGGACCCTCTCGATAATGCACATCACTATAAGCCTTGCAAGCAATGTGACTAATGAGTTAGTTGCAGGATAATGCATTACGGAACGAGTAAAGAGACTTGCCGGTAACAAGATTGAAATAGGTATGAGGATACCGACGATCGAATCTTGGGCAAGTAACATACCGATGTCAAAGGGAATAACGTATGTTGTTATTGCGGTTTGACCGCTAAAAGATGTTCGTAGAACATGTAGGAACCAATATGAGCATCTAGGTTCCGCTATTGGTTATTGGCCGGAGATGTGTCTCGGTCATGTCTACATAGTTCTCGAACCCATAGGGTCGGCACGCTTAACGTTCGATTACGATTTGTATTATAAGTTATGTGTTTTGGTGACCTAAGTTTGTTCGGAGTCACGGATGAGATCACGGACATGACGAGGATTCTCGAAATTATCAGGAGGTAAAGATTGATATATTGGACGATGATATTCAGACATTGGAATGGTTTCGGAAAGGTTTGGGAATATTTCGGAGTACCGAGGAGTTACCGGAACCCCCAAGGATTTATTGGGCCTTAGTGGAGAGAGCGGGGAGCCTGCAAGGGGTGGCAATGCCCCCCCATGGTAGTCTGAATTGGACTAGAAGGGGCGGCGCCCCCCTTTCCCTCTCCCTCTCCCTCTCCTTCCTTTTCCCCTCCGATGAGAAAGGAAAAGGGGGGGAGAATCCTACTAGGAGTGGAGTCCTAGTAGGACTCCCCCATGGTGTGCCCCTTGGTGGTTGGCCTCCTCCTCCCCTCCTTTATATACGGGGGTAGGGGCACCCCATAGGATATCAATTGTTCTCTTAGCTGTGTGCGGTGCCCCCTCCACAGATTACTCCTCTAGTCATAGCGTCGTAGTGCTTAGGTGAAGCCCTGCGCGGATGACATCACCGTCACCACACCGTCGTGTTGATAGAACTCTCCCTCGACCCTCTGCCGGATCAAGAGTTCGAGGGTCGTCATCAAGCTGAACATGTGCTGAACTCGGAGGTGTCATACATTCGGTACTAGATCAGTTGGATCGTGAAGACATTCGACTACATCAACCACATTAACCTAACGCTTCCGCTTTCGTTCTACCAGGGTACATACAAACACTTTGCCCCCTCATTGCTATGCATCTCCTAGATAGATCTTGCGTGATCGTAGGATTTTTTTGAAATTGCATGCTATGTTCCCCAACAGTGCGTGGACTTGGCAATGCGAGAGTATGGCATTGAAAAATTCGAAGAAAGGGGGGATTAGGCTAGCCAAGAGGGCGTGACCATGGCCAGGGAAGAAGGCCAAGCCACTGTCGCCTTCCACTCATTGGAATCAGCGGAAAGGGCCGGTCGGACCTTGTCCAGCACCTCTTGGTTGACCACCATCGACCGCTCGAGGGCAGGCTCGAAGGCTGACTGGGGCCCGACCGAAGTGGACGTTTTCCCCTTGTTCTTCTACCGCGGCGCCATGGAGGTAGGGCAGGACCAGTGCCGGTGTAAAATATGGGAAAAGAACCACTTTTTCTCGGGAAGGTGAAGGAGCCTAGGGTGAGCACGGCAGGCGACGAAGGCGGGGCTGCATTGGCAACAGATGGCAGCCGAGCCCGGAAAATATCAAGGCTGCATGGGGAAGTGGGGGCGCCCACGTCCTGTCGAGTGCCACGCGTCTATCAAGGCCACAGGCGATTGGGGCCCACGGCGCTCCTCACTTGCCCTCTAGCTTCGCCTCGAAGCCAAGTTAGAGCGCACCTTGCGCCTGGGGGCTACTGTCGGTGTTCTAGCAACGGGGGTACCCAGACTTGACTGCCTACGACCCATGGTGTGGCTCAATCGATGCCCTGGTATGGCCCACCTTCGACATCAACTACTCAAGACCCTCGCGAGGGGCCAAGCCTCGTGAGGCGGATAACACCAAGACCTCCACGTGGGGCAGCCTCCCCAGGCTGGCTCCTAAGGAGCAGAGATTTCTATGCAAGGTTCACCTCACGAGGTTCAGATGACGTGAGACATGGCGACCAAGGTCAGGTGGGCGCCAGTGAGCGCAGTGCACCAGTTTCCTCTTTGGTGCTAAGGAGGCAAGCCTAGGCGCGGAGTCCCGAGGAATCAAGCAAAGGTTTAAATTCTGGTGCAACAAGACCAAGACTGCTAGGACAGAGGTCATCGCCGAGCCCACCATGGCGTCACCACCAGAGGCTTTTGCAGGCGAAGACTACTTTTTTCAGGATAGCATGTACTAGTTGTCTCCTTTCGAATTTGGCCGTTGTGGGATCGCTTCCCGCCTACATTTGGGAAGCGGACCAAGGCCACTATAAAGAGAGCAGCACCGCCACCGTAGTAGGGGACGGGTCATTCAGATCATTCTAACACCCATCAGCTCATCGAGCACAAGAACACTCCTCCTCCTGAGGTTGTGCTCCCACTGTACTAGTTCATCCTCAACCCCTCGAGGCCAATCCACCACAAAGCAGGAGTAGGGTTTTACACCGCAAGCTGCTCCGAACCTGGGTAAACTGCTGTGTCTCTTGTCCATTTGGTTCGTTGAGCTAGGCCATGAGATTAGCAAGCAGGAAGACTGGGGAGGATGAGTTCTTTGCATGCACCCCAGAGTTCGAACCTCTCAAGGGTCTGCGGAACCCGTAATCCGACAGAGTTTGCCCCCACTACTATTGATGAGAAGAAATTTTCTTATGTGGAGAGTAATAAAATTTCTATGCTTATGTATCATGAAAAGAATGCTTTATGTGATAGTTATATTGTTGAATTCATTCATGATGCTACTGAAAATTATTATTATAGAGGAACATATGCTTTTACATATCTCAATAATATCAAGTTTGCTCTCTATGTGATGAAAGTTTTGAAGTTATGCTTGTTTTGCCTTCCTATGCTAGTTAATTCTTGTTCCCATAAATTGTTTCTCACGAAATCCCTATGCATAGGAAGTGGGTTAGGCTTAAATGTGCTGGCCATATGCTTCATGATGCTCTTGTTATGTCTCAACTCTTATCTTTTATGCGAGCATCATAGAAATCATCATTAAAGAAAATTGCTTGTTGGGAGACAACCCAACACTTTTACCAACTGTTTTTGTCTGTTCACATGATTAGGCTACTGTAGTAATAATTTTTTATAGCTTTTGTTTCAATAAAGTGCCACGTAAAGCCTTTGGGATGTTCTACGGTGATAGTTGATTTGATCTTGCTGAAAAACAGAAACTTTTGCGCTCTGGAAAATAATTCTCCATTTTAACAGAAGCCCGACAAAATGCTAATTCTTTTTGCAGATGATTAATAGACAAATAGCCCAGGTTTCTCTAATTTTTCATAATTTTTGGAGTAGCAAAAGTATGGTTGGAGTACAGATTACTACAGACTATTCTGTTCTTGACAGATTCTGTTTTCAATGCATAGTTTACTTGTTTTCTAATTTCCATGGCTTATATTGCTCAATACAAATTGTGCAAATGATATGGTAGAGTAGGCATTGTGTGAGAACAATTATGAATCTTGTCTTTGACAGTACCAAAAGTGAAATGGTTTGCTCTTTATCATACTAACCTATCTCACAAAGTTCCATTATGTTTTGTGTGATTGAAGTTTTCAAGTTTTGGGTGAGATGAGGAGAATAAAGAGGGACAAGACCCTAAGCTTGGGGATGCCCAAGTCACCCCAAGGTAATATTCAAGGAAGATCTAAGCAACTAATCATGGGGATGCCCCGGAAGGCATCCCCTCTTTCGTCTTCAACATTATCGGTATGAGTTTTCATTCGTCACATGATATGAGTTTTACTTGGAGCGTAATTTTATTTTGTTCGAATTTTCTTGATGTTATTTAGAATAATGTTTTGCATCTTTTATTTCAATAAAAGTGGCAATGTTAACCTTCGCCATGCTTATTTTGCAAGTATACATGTTGCTGTTTGAAAACAGAAAGTTTACCGCTGTTGCAAAAAATCCCTAGAAAAGTCAGAATGTGATAAAATGTTGAAACTTTTTTCAAAATGAGATCTGATAAATTTTCTACAGTGTGGCAAATTTTCACAACTTTTCGATTTAGGTAAGTATTGATACTCTTGCATTCTTTACAGACTATACTGTTTTGGCAGATTGCTGCTATGTTTGCATTGTTTGCATATGTTTGCTTGTTTAATGAGTCTATTTGAGGATAGGAGTATTAAATATGCAGAGGCATTTAGTGTGCAATGTTGAATAATAATTTTAGTGATTTGCTACAGTAGAGAATGATAAGGTTTTTGCACTGGTTTATACTAACTTATCTCACGAGTTCTTGTTAAGTTTTGTGTGGGTGAAGCTTTTGAGATTTAGGAAAACCATGATATGAGACGAATTAAGGAGACACAAAAGCTCAAGATTGGGGATGCCCAAGGCACCCCAAGATAATATTTCAATATCTCAAGCATCTAAGCATGGGGATGCCCCGGTAGGCATCCCACATTTTTTCTTCAACAACTATCGGTTAGTATCGGTTGAGCCTGAGTTTTTGCTTCTTCACATGATGTGTGCTATTCTTAGAATGCCATTTTGTTTTTGCTTGCTGTTTTAATAAAATACTTAGATCTGAAAAAAATAAGATAGAGTCCACATTAGCTACCTCTTTACTTAGCTACTCATTTGATCTTCACTTATATCTTTTTGGAGTACCTCGTCATTTACTCTTGTGCTTCACTTATATCCTATGAGTAAATTGTTGAATGAATTGAATATCATGATGTTGAAATTATATCATGCATAGTGGTAGCTTCACATTGGGTTTACAAAATGAAATCTTTTGAAGCTTGACAATCAAAATATCGGTCATACAAGCAATTCATGAATAATTACTATAAGGAAGAGAATTTGACAAGCAAATACACTATCATGGAAATCTTTTGTGATTGTGAGCCCCCGTCAAAATATTATATGCCAAAATTGTTGACGTTGTACAAGGAAGACAACGTAATGGTTTATGTTTGTTCATATTCACATAGAAGTTCTATTGTCAGAGATCCTTCAACATGTGGTGCTTGCCCCTATCTTTGCTAGCCAAAAATTCCGCACCAAGTAGAGATAATACTTGTGCATCCAAAAACCCTTAAACCCAAATCTTATTTTCAAGAGTCCACCATACCTACCTAAGGATTGAGCAAGATCCTTCAAGTAAGTTTTCACCGGTGCAATAAGGCAATAAAAATAGCTTCTAAAAGTGGTAGATCATTTAGTGTAAGAGAAAATTGAGCGTTGTACGAACTTGTGATGGCAAAGAATAAAAGCGACAAACTGAATAATAAAGGTTGCTATCATAAGGGGAAATATAACGTGGTGTTCTTTTGCACTAAGGGGTTGAGCATACAAACAGAAAAGCGCATGGCAACCTCTGCTTCCCTCTACGAAGGGCCTATCTTTTACTTTTATGTATTTACTTAGCTACTGGTTTTCTCTTTTGGCAAGTATCATGTGGTGTGGAAAGATTTAGGCACATATATCCATTTGGATATGGGTAGCATGAGTTATTATTGTTGACATCACCCTTGAGGTGAATACGTTGGGAGGCGAAATTATAAGCCCCTATCTTCCTATGTGTCCGGTTGAAACATTTTGCTCATGTGTATGCGGTGAGTGTTAGCTATCATAGAAGACTATATGATGCTTGAGTATGTGGAGCTCTTACTTAGACTGTGTTGAATAAGTTGAATTACAATTGCTTGTTGACTGAGAACATAGGTTGTTGAGTTTCAAGAGAATTCATTGTTCGAACCTTAACATGTGAATTGGTTGCTACTTTAACATGAGAAGTTTTATAAGAAATAATTGTTGTTATGATGCTAAATTATTATTGATCAAACTTGTGCACTTTGCTAGAATTCACACTTCATAAATTATTTCTTTTATCATTTACCTACTCGAGGACGAGTAGGAATTAAGCTTGGGGATGCTGATACGTCTCCAATGTATATATAATTTATGAAGTATTCATGTTGTTTCATTATCATTCTTGGATGTTTTACAATCATTTTATAGCAACTTTATATCATTTTTAGAACTAACCCGCATTGACGCTGTTTTCAGCAGAACTACCGTTGTGTTGTTTTTTGTGCAAAAATGAAAGTTCTCCAAATGAGCTGAAACTTTTTGACGATTTTTTTGGAACAAAAGAGACCCTTGAAGCTTCGTGGAAGGACCAGAAGGTGAAGGAGTAGGGCACAAGACACCGGGGCATGCCTGGGCCCTTACCCGTGCCCTGGTGGGTTGTGCTCACCTTGAGGCTCAACTTCGCGTGAAACCAACGCCAAAAAATCCTATAAATGAAGAAACCATCAGCAATAACCCTAGATTAGAAGCTCCGTTGCCACAAGGCTCTATAGCCACCGAAAACCAATCTAGACCCCGTTCCGGCACTCTGCCGGAGGGGGAAATCATCACCGGTGGCCATCTTCATCATCTCGGTGGCCACCACGGCGAGGAGGGAGTAGTCCGCCCTCGGGGCTGAGGGTTTGTACCAGTAGCTATGTGTTTAATCTCTCTCTCTCATGTTCTTGATACGTGACGATATTCATGTATCGGGGGCTTTGTTAATATAGTCGGATCATATGGTGTTATTCCCTCTCTATCTTGTTGTGATGAATTGAGTTTTTCCCTTTGAGATTTCGTTGTTTGAGATTCCGTTGTTATCGGATTGAATATTTTTATGGATTTGAGAGCACTTGATATATGTCTTGCATATGAATACTCGTGATGATAATGGGGTATCATATTGATTCACTTGATATGGGTTTTGGCAATCAACTTGCAGATTCCCGTGGTGACATTGGGTTAATCTATGCATAGGGGTTGATGCATGTTCTCGTCTTTTGTTTCTCTGGTAGAAATCTTGGGGTACTCTTTGAGGTTCTTTGTGTTCGATTGAGTTTTACGAATCTGAAATTATTTGGTGTTATTTTAGTATGAACTCTTGTATACATCGATCGGAAAGAATAGCTTCGAGGTGGTTTCGTACCCTACAAAAGATTTCTTCTTATGATCTCCGCTAGATAGGAACTTTGGAGTGATTCTTCGTTGCACGTTGAGGGATGGTTATATGATCCAATTGTATTAGCATTGTTGAGAGATTGCACTAGCGAAAGTGCGGACCTAGGCCTCATTTTCAAGCATTGCAATACCATTTTTGTGCCCGTTTACTACTTGCTACCTTGCTGTTTTTATTTATTCAGATTATGAAAATATATTTCTACCTTCAATAAGACACTTTTATCGCCATCTCTTCCCGAACTAGTGCACCTATACAAATTACCATTATATTTGGTGTGTTGAGGACACAAGAGACTTTTTATTATTTGGTTGGAGGGTTGTTTGAGAGAGACCATCTTCATCCTACACCTTCCATGGATTGATAAACTTTAGGTCATCCACTTGAGGGAAAATTGCTACTGTCCTACAAAACTCTGTGCTTGGAGGCCCAATGCTACCTCTTGAGCAATGTGTTGGTTTTCCCCGAAGAGGAAGGGATGATGCAGCAAAGTAGCGTAAGTATTTCCCTCAGTTTTTAAGAACCAAGGTATCAATGCAGTAGGAGGCTACGCACGAGTTCCTCGTACCTGCACAAAACAAATAAATCCTCGCAACCAACGCGATAAGGGGTTGTTAATCCCTACACGGCCACTTACGAGAGTGAGATCTGATAGATATGATAAGATAATATTTTTGGTATTTTTATGATAAAGATGCAAAGTAAAATAAAAGGCAGTGGAAATAACTAAGCATTGGAAGATTAATATGATGAAGATAGACCCGGGGGCCATAGGTTTCACTAGTGGCTTCTCTCAAGAGCATAAGTATTCTACGGTGGGTGAACGAATTACTGTTGAGCAATTGACAGAATTGAGCATAGTTATGAGAATATCTAGGTATGATCATGTATATAGGCATCATGTCCGAGACAAGTAGACCGACTCCTGCCTGCATCTACTACTATTACTCCACTCATCGACCGCTATCCAGCATGCATCTAGAATATTAAGTTAATGAAAACAGAGTAACGCCTTCAGCAAGATGACATGATGTAGAGGGATAAACTCATGCAATATGATGAAAACCCCATCTTGTTATCCTCGATGGCAACAATGCAATACGTGCCTTGCTGCCCCTACTGTCACTAGGAAAGGACACCGCAAGATTGAACCCAAAGCTAAGCACTTCTCCCATTGCAAGAAAGATCAATCTAGTAGGCCAAACCAAACTAATAATTCGAAGAGACTTGCAAAGATAACCAATCATACATAAAAGAATTCAGAGAAGATTCAAATATTATTCATAGATAGACTTGATCATAAAGCCACAATTCATCGGTCTCAACAAACACACCGCAAAAAGAAGATTACATCGAATAGATCTCCACAAGAGAGGGGGAGAACATTGTATTGAGATCCAAAAAGAGAGAAGAAGCCATCTAGCTAATAACTATGGACCTGTAGGTCTGAGGTGAACTACTCACACTTCATCAAAGGGGCTATGGTGATGATGTATAAGCCCTCCGTGATGGATACCCCCTCCGGCGGAGCTCCGGAACAGGCCCCAAGATGGGATCTCATGGATACAGAAAGTTGCGGTGGTGGAATTAGGGTTTTGGCTCCGTATCTAATCGTTTGGGGGTACTTAGGTATATATAGGAGGAAGGAGTACGTCAGTGGAGCAACATGGGGCCCACGAGGGTGGAGGGCGCACCTGGGGGGTAGCCGCGCCCCCTTCCTCGTGGCCTCCTCCTTTGTTTCTTGACGTAGGGTCCAAGTCCCCTAGATCATGTTCGGTGAGAAAATCATGTTCCCAAAGGTTTCATTCCGTTTGGACTCCGTTTTATATTCCTTTTCTTTGAAACCCTAAAATAGGCAAAAAAAACAGCAATTCTGGGTTGGGCCTCTGGTTAGTAGGTTATTCCAAAAATAATATTAAATTGGATAATAAAGCCCAATAATGTCCAAAACAGTAGATAATATAGCATGGAGCTATCAAAAATTATAGATATGTTGGATATGTATCAAGCATCCCCAAGCTTAATTCCTGCTCGTCCTCGAGTAGGTAAACGATAAAAACAGATTTTTTGATGCGGAGTGCTACTTGGCATAATTTTAATGTAATTCTTCTTAATTGTGGTATGAATATTCAGATCCGAAAGATTCAAGATAAAAGTTATATTGACATAAAAATAATAATACTTCAAGCATACTAACTAAGCAATTATGTCTTCTCAAAATAACATGGCCAAAGAAAGTTCATCCCTACAAAATCATATAGTTTAGTCATGCTCCATTTTCGTCACACAAGAATTCTCTCATCATGCACAACCCCGATGACAAGCGAAGCAATTGTTTCATACCTTAGCAATCTCGAACCTATAGACTTTCACGCAATATATGAGCGCGAGCCATGGACATAGCACTATGGGTGGAATAGAATATGATGATTGGGGTTATGTGGAGAAGACAAAAAAGGAGAAAGTCTCACATCAACGAGGCTAATCAATGGTCTATGGAGATGCCCACTGATTGATGTTAATGCAAGTTGTAGGGATTGCCATGCAACCGATGCACTAGAGCTATAAATGTGTGAAATCTCAACAAAACAAACTAAGTGGGTGTGCATCCAACTTGCTTGCTCACGAAGACCTAGGGCACTTGAGGAGGCCCATTGTTGGAATATACAAGCCAAGTTCTATAATGAAAATTTCCCACTAGTATATGAAAGTGACAAAACAAGAGACTCTCTATCATGAAGATCTTGGTGCTACTTTGAAGCACAAGTGTGGCAAAGGATAGTAACATTGTCCCTTCTCTCTTTTTCTCTCATTTTTTATTTGGGCCTTTCTCTTTTTTATATGGCCTTTCTCTTTTTTTATTTCCTCACTTGGGACAATGCTCTAAAAAATGATGATCATCACACTTCTATTTATTTACAACTCAATGATTACAACTCGATACTAGAACAAAAGATGACTCTATATGAATGCCTCCGGCGGTGTACCGGGATATGCAATGAACCAAGAGTGACATGTATGAAAGAATTATGAATGGTGGCTTTGCCACAAATACTATGTCAACTACATGATCATGCTAAGCAATATGACAATGATGGATGTGTCATAATAAATGGAATGGTGGAAAGTTGCATGGCAATATATCTCGGAATGGCTATGGAAATGCCATAAAAGGTAGGTATAGTGGCTGTTTTGAGGAAGATATAAGGAGGTTTATGTGTGAAAGAGCGTATCATATCACGGGGTTTGGATGCACCGCGAAGTTTGCACCAACTCTCAATGTGAGAAAGGGCAATGCATGGTACGAAGAGGCTAGCAATGATGGAAGGGTGAGAGTGCGTATAATCCATGGACTCAACATTAGTCATAAAGAACTCACATACTTATTGCAAAAATTTACAAGTCATCAAAAACCTCGGCACTACGCGCATGCTCCTAGGGGGATAGATTGGTAGGAAAAGACCACCGCTCGTCCCCGACCGCCGCTCATAAGGAAGACAATCAAATAACACTTCATGTTTCAAATTTGTTACGTAACGTTTACTATACGTGCATGCTACGGGACTTGCAAACTTCAACACAAGCACTTATCAAATTCACAACTACTCAACTAGCACGACTTTGATATTATTACCTCCATATCTCAAAACAATCATCAAGCATCAAACTTCTCTTAGTATTCAAAACACTCATAGGAAATGTTTTACTAATCTTGAATACCTAGCATATTAGGGTTATTTAAGCAAATTACCATGCTATTTAAGACTCTCAAAATAATCTAAGTGTAGCATGAGAGATCAATAGTTTCTATAAAACAAATCCACCACCGTGCTCTAAAAGATATAAGTGAAGTACTAGATCCAAACTATATAACTCAAAAGATATAAGCGAAGCACATAGAGTATTCTAACAAATTCCAAATCATGTATGGCTCTCTCAAAAATGTGTGTACAGCAAGGATGATTGTGGTAAACTAAAAAATAAAGACTCAAATCATAAAAGACGCTCCAAGCAAAACACATATCATGTGGTGAATACAAATATAGCTCCAAGTAAAGTTACCGATAGAAGTAGACGAAAAGAGGGGATGCCTTCCGGGGCATCCCCAAGCCTTGGCTTTTAGGTGTCCTTAGATTATCTTGTGGGTTCCATGGGCATCCCCAAGCTTAGGATCTTGCCACTCCTTGTTCCATAATCCATCGAATCTTTACCCAAAACATGAAAACTTCACAACACAAAACTTAAAGTAGAAAATCTCGTGAGCTCCGTTAGCGAAAGAAAACAAAAGACCCTTCATGGTACTGTAATGAAATCATTCTTTATTTATATTGGTGTTAAACTTACTGTATTTCAACTTCTCTATGGTTTATAAACTATTTTACTAGCCATAGATTCATCAAAATAAGCAAACAACACACGAAAAACAGAATCTGTCAAAAACAGAACAGTCTGTAGTAATCTCTAGCTACCGCAATATCTGGAGCCCCAAAAATTCTAAAATAAATTTGTGGACGTGATGAATTTATATATTAATCATCTTAAAAAAGAATCAACTAAATATCACTTTCCAAATAAAAATGGAAGCAGTTCCCGTGAGCGCTAAAGTTTCTGTTTTTACAGCAAGATTAACAAGACTTTCCCCAAGTCTTCCCAATGGTTCTATTTGGCACAAACACTAATTAAACACAAAAAACACAACCTAAACAGAGGCTAAATAAATTATTTATTACTAAACAGGAGCAAAAAGCAAGGAATAAAAATAAAATTGGGTTGCCTCCCAACAAGCGCTATCGTTTAACGCCCCTAGCTAGGCATAAAAAGCAAGGATAGATCTAGGTATTGCCATCTTTGGTTGGCAATCCATAAGTGGCTCTCATAATAGATTCATAGGGTAATTTAATTTTATTTCTAGGAAAGTGTTCCCTGCCTTTCCTTAACGGAAATTGGAATCAAATATTTCCTTCCTTCATATCAATAATTGCGCCAATCCTTCTAAGGAAAGGTCTACCAAGAATAATAGGACATGAAGGATTGCAATCTATGTCAAGAACAATAAAATCTACGGGCACATAATTCCTATTTGCAACAATAAGAACATCATTAATTCTTCCCATAGGTTTCTTAGTAGTGGAATCCGCAAGGTGCATGTTTAGAGAGCAATCATCAAAATCACGGAAACCTAACAAATCACACAAAGTCTTTGGAATCGTGGAAACACTAGCACCCAAATCACACAAAGCATAGCATTCATGATATTTAATTTTAATTTTAATAGTTGGTTCCCACTCATCATAAAGTTTTCTAGGTATAGAAACTTCCAATTCAAGTTTTTCTTCATAAGATTGCATCAAGGCATCAACGATATGTTTAGTGAATGCTTTATTTTGACTATAAGCATGAGGAGAATTTAGCATGGATTGCAACAAGGAAAATACAATCAATCAAAGAGCAATTTTCATAATTAAATTCCTTGTAATCCAAAATAGTGGGTTTAGCAAAATCTAGGGTTTTAATTTCTTCAATCCCACTTTCATCAATTTTAGCATCAAGACCTAAAAACTCTTAATTCTTGGAACACCTTCTAGGTAAAGGTGGATCATATTCAGTCCCATCATTATTAAGATTCATATTGAAAAACAAAGATTTAATAGGGGACACATCAATAACTTTTAGATCTTCATCTTTATTTTCATAGGAACTAGAAGAACACGCTCTTATAAAGGCATATTTCTTAGCACGCATCCTAGCGGTTCTTTCTTTGCACTCATCAATGGAAATTCTCATGGCTTTGAGAGACTCATTGATATCATGCTTAGGTGGAATAGATCTATGTTTCAAAGAATCAACATCAAGAGAAATTCTATCAACGTTCCCAGCCAACTCATCAATCTTAAGCAATTTTTCTTCAATCAAAGCATTGAAATTCTTTTGCAATGTAATAAATTCTTTAAATATTAGATTCAAAATCAGAGGGAATCTTATTATAATTTCCATAAGAATTGTTGTAGGAATTACCATAATTATTAGAGGGATTACTAGGATAAGGCCTAGGATTAAAATTTCCTCTATACGCGTTGTTACCAAAATTGTTCCTTCCAACAAAATTCACATCCATAGATTCATTATTATTCTCAATCAAAGTAGACAAGGGCATATCATTAGGATCAGAAGAAACACTTCTAGTAGAAAATAATTTCATTAGTTCATCCATCTTTCCACTCAAGACAATAATTTCTTCTATCGCATGCACCTTTTTATTAGTAGATCTTTTAGTATGCCATTGAGAATAATTAACCATAATATTATCTAGGAGTTTAGTAGCTTCTCCTAAAGTGATTTCCATAAAAGTGCCACTCGCGGCAGAATCTAAAAGATTTCTAATAGCAAAATTCAATCCGGCATAAAATTTGTGTATAATCATCCACAAATTCAAACCATGAGTAGGGCAATTACGTATCATTAATTTCATCCTCTCCCAAGCTTGTGCAACATGTTCATGATCAAGTTGCTTAAAATTCATAATATCGTTTCTAAGGGAGATGATCTTAGCGGGAGGAAAATACTTAGAGATAAAAGCATCTTTGCACTTATTCCATGAATCAATACTATTTTTAGGCAAAGATGAAAACCAAGCTTTAGCACGATCTCTAAGTGAAAAAGGAAATAGCTTCAATTTAACAATATCGTTATCCACATCTTTCTTCTTTTGCATATCACACAAATCAACGAAGCTATTTAGCAAAGCAGTATTAATTTCATGACAAGATTCAGCAAAGCAGTATTAATTTCACAAGATTCAACATCGGTAAGAGGAGCAACCGGAGTGCTAATAAAATTATTGTTGTTGGTATTGGTAAAGTCACACAACTTAGTGTTATCTTGAGCCATCGTGACAAGCAGGCAATCCAACACACAAGCAAACAAAAAAGCAAGCGGGCAAAAGAGGCAAATGGAGAAGGAGAGGGAGGATAGAGAGAGGGCGAATAAAACTGCAACGGTGAAGTGGGGGAGAGGAAAACGAGAGGCAAATGGCAAATAATGTAATGCGGGAGATAAGGATTGTGATGGGTACTTGGTATATTGACTTTTGCGTAGACTCCCCGGCAACGGCGCCAGAAATCCTTCTTGCTACCTCTTGAGCACTGCGTTGGTTTCCCCGAAGAGGAAGGGATGATGCAGCAAAGTAGCGTAAGTATTTCCCACAGTTTTTGAGAATCAAGGTATCAATCTAGTAGGAGGCTACGCGCGAGTCCCTCGTACCTGCACAAAACAAACAAATCCTCGCAACCAACGCGATAAGGGGTTGTCAATCCCTACACGGCCACTTACGAGGGTGAGATATGATAGATATGATAAGATAATATTTTTGGTATTTTTATGATAAAGATGCAAAGTAAAATAAAAGGCAATGGAAATAACTAAGTATTGGAAGATTAATATGATGAAGATAGACCCGGGGGCCATAGGTTTCACTAGTGGTTTCTCTCAAGAGCATAAGTATTCTACGGTGGGTGAACGAACTACTGTTGAGCAATTGACAGAAGTGAGATAGTTATGAGAATATCTAGGTTTGATCATGTATATAGGCATCACGTCCGAGACAAGTAGACCGACTCCTGACTGCATCTACTACTATTACTCCACTCATTGACCGCTATCCAGCATGCATCTAGAGTATTAAGTTAATGAAAACAGAGTAACGCCTTAAGCAAGATGACATGATGTAGAGGGATAAACTCATGCAATATGATGAAAACCCCATCTTGTTATCCTCGATGGCAACAATACAATACGTGCCTTGCTGCCACTACTGTCACTAGGAAAGGACACCGCAAGATTGAACCCAAAGCTAAGAACTTCTCCCATTGCAAGAAAGATCAATCTAGTAGGCCAAACCAAACTGATAATTCAGACTTGCAAAGATAACCATTCATACATAAAAGAATTCAGAGAAGATTCAAATATTATTCATAGATAGACTTGATCATAAACCCACAATTCATCGGTCTCAACAAACACACCGTAAAAAGAAGATTACATCGAATAAATCTCCACAAGAGAGTGGGAGAACATTGTATTGAGATCCAAAAAGAGAGAAGAAGCCATCTAGCTAATAACTATGGACCCGTAGGTCTAAGGTGAACTACTCACACTTCATCGGAGGGGCTATGGTGATGATGTAGAAGCCCTCCGTGATGGATACCCCCTCCGGTGGAGCTCCGGAACAGGCCCCAAGATGGGATCTCGTGGATACAGAAAGTTGCGGCGGTGGAATTAGGGTTTTGGCTCCGTATCTGATCGTTTGGGGGTACGTAGGTATATATAGGAGGAAGGAGTATGTCGGTGGAGTAACAGGGGGCCCACGAGGGTGGAGGGCGCGCCTCGGGGGTAGGCGTGCCCCCTACCTCGTGGCCTCCTCCTTTGTTTCTTGACGTAGAGTCCAAGTCCCCTGGATCATGTTCGGTGAGAAAATCACGTTCCCGAAGGTTTCATTCCGTTTGGACTCCGTTTGATATTCCTTTTCTTTGAACCCTAAAATAGGCAAAAACAACAATTCTGGGCTGGGCCTCTGGTTAGTAGGTTAGTTCCAAAAATAATATAAAAGTGTGTAATAAAGCCCAATAATGTCCAAAACAGTAGATAATATAGCATGGAGCAATCAAAAATTATAGATACGTTGGAGACGTATCACCCAACACGTGTCTACAAGAATAAAGTTGCGTAGTATACATCAGGGGCTCATGAGGATCCATCGCCGTCTCCGATAGGATCGCCTGATGCCTGTCCTCATGAGCCGTCAGGATGCCCCGCATGTTGTGCTAGTGCGTGGCAGTCCTGTTCAGCAAACGGAAAGGCATGCGAATATAGCTGTGAGGGGGACCCTCGCACCGGCCAATGTGGGACGTCCAAAAAAGCTCCTGAGACGCAGCTCTGTTGAGCCCTGGGTTTTGATGACCCACAAGTATATGGTATCTATTGTAGTCCTTTTGATAAGTAAGAGTGTCGAACCCAACGAGGTGCAGAAGGAAATGACAAGCAGTTTTCAGTAAGGTATTCTCTGCAAGCGTTGTAATTATCGGCAACATATAGTTTTGTGATAATGTAATTCATAATGGGTAACAAGTAATAAAAGTAAACAAGGTGCAGCAAGGTGGCCCAATCCTTTTTGTAGGAAAGGACAAGCCTGTAAAAACTCTTATATGAAGGAAACCGCTCCCGAGGACACATGGGAATTATCGTCAAGCTAGTTTTCTTCATGCTCATATGATTCGCGTTTGTTACTTTGATAATTTGATATGTGGGTGGACCGGTGCTTCGGTACTTCCCTTACTTGGACAAGCATCCCACTTATGATTAACCCCTATCGCAAGCATCCGCAACTACGAAAGAAGAATTAAGGTAAAACTAACCATAGCATGAAGCATATGGATACAAATCAACCCGTTACGAAGAAACGCATAAACTAGGGTTTAAGCTTCTGTCACTCTAGCAACCCATCATCTACTTATTACTTCCCGATGCCTTCCCCTAGGCCCAAAAAATGGTGAAGTGTCATGTAGTCAATGTTCACATGACACCACTAGAGGAGAGACAAGATACATCTCATCAAAATATCGAACGAATACCAAATTCACATGACTACTTATAGCAAGACTTCTCCCATGTCCTCAGGAACAAACGTAACTACTCACAAATCATATTCATGTTCATAATCACAGGGGTATTAACATGCATAAAGGATCTGAACATATGATCTTCCACCAAATAAACCAACTAGCATCAACTACAAGGAGTAATCAAAACTACTAGCAACCCACAGGTAGCAATCTAAGGTTCTGAGACAAAGATTGGATACATGAGAAGAACTAGGGTTTGAGAGGAGACGGTGCTAGTGAAGATGTGGATGGAGATTGACCACCTCCCGATGAGAGGATCGATGGTGATGACGATGGTGACGATTTCCCCCACCCGGAGGGATGTTTCCCCGGCAGAACAACTCCGCCGGAGCCCTAGATTGGTTCCGCCAAGGTTCCGCCTCGAGACAGCAGCGCTTCATCCCGAAAGCTTCCTTCTGATTTTTTCCAGGGCGAAAGACTTCATATAGCAAAAGATGGGACCAGAGGCCTGCCAGGGGGCCCACGAGACAAGGGGGCATGCCCAAGCGATAGGGCACCCCCCCCACCCTCGTGGATGCTGGGTGGCCCCCCTCTGGTGCTTTCTTCGCCCAATATTTTTTATATATTACAAAACTGACTATCGTGGAGTTTCAGGACTTTTGGAGTTGTGCAGAATAGGTCTCTAGTATTTGCTCCTTTTCCAGCCCAGAATTCCAGCTGCCGGCATTCTCCCTCTTCGCGTAAACCATGTAAAATAAGAGAGAATAGGCATAAGTATTGTGACATAATGTGTATTAACAGCCCATAATGCAATAAATATCGATATAGAAGCATGATGCAAAATGGACGTATCAACTCCCCAAAGCTTAGACCTCGCTTGTCCTCAAGCGGAAGCTGATATCGAAAAATATGTCCACATGTTTAGAGATAGAGGTGTCGATAAAATAAAATACGGACATGAGGTCATCATGATCATTCTTAGAACAACAACATATATATATATTGTCATATGATTTCTTATGCTAAAGTAACAATATTATTCACAATGTAAAGTATGAATCAGAAATTTCATTGAAAACTAACAAACTATAATCTCGGTCACTGAAGCAATTGCAATTTATCATAACATCGGAAAGAGTCAATATAAGAGCTTTTTAGCAATTCCACATACTCAACTATCATTTAGTCTTTCACAATTGCTAACACTCATGCAATACTTATGGGTATGAAGCTTTAATTGGACACAGAGAAAGATAGGGGCTTATAGTTTTGCCTCCCAACCTTTTACCTCAAGGGTAATGTCAACAATAATAGTTTATGAAAACCCACATGCAATTGGCTATGTATCAGGATCTTTCCAACATAGAGCTTGCCAAAGGATAAAATGTAAAAAAGAAAGGTGAAGATCACCATGACTCTTGTATAAAGCATAGGACAAAAATAAAAGATAGGCCCTTCGTAGAGGGAAGCAGAGGTTGTCAAGTGTTTTTATTGTTGGATGCACGAAATCTTAATGCAAAAGAACATCACTTTATATTGCCACTTGTGATATGGAACTTTATTATGCAGTTCATCGCTTTTATTTCTTCCACATCACAAGATTGTATAAAGCTTAATTTCTCCACACTAATAGATCATACATATTTAGAGAGAAATTTTTATTTCTTTCAACAATGACAACTTACTTGAAGGATCTTACTCAATCCATAGGTAGATATGGTGGACTCTCATGGAAAAACAGGGTTTAAGGATATTTGGAAGCACAAATAGTATCTCTACTTGGTGCAAAGAATTTGGCTAGCATGAGGTGGAAACGCAAGCTCTACATGTTGGATGATCCATGACAATATAATTTATTTAGGATGTGAGAAAACATAACCCATTACGTTGTCTTCCTTGTCCAACATCAACTTTTTAACATGTCATATTTTAATGAGTGCTAACAATCATAAAAGATGTCTAAGATAGTATATTTATATGTAAAAACCTCTCTTTCTTTATTACTTTCTATTAATTGCAACAATGACCAAAACTATGTTTGTCAACTCTCAACAACTTTTATTCATCATACTCTTTATATGTGAAGTCATTACTCTCCATAAGATCAATATGATCTTTTTATTTATTTTTATTCTTTCTCTTTTTTCTCAAGATCATAGCAAGATAACCAAGCCCTTGACTCAAAACTAATCTTTATTATATATAGCTCACGGGCTCGATTACATAGAAGGATCATAAAGCAAAACTCAAAACTAGATTATACTAAAACTTTATTCTACTAGATCAAGATATAACCAAACGGATCGAACTAAGAAAAACGGTAAATATAGAAGTGTGATGGTGATACGATACCGGGGCACTCCCCCAAGCTTGGCAGTTGCCAAGGGGCGTGCCTATACCCGATACTCAGTCCTCCTTTGGTGGTGATGAAGATGGTGTTGGTCATCGATCCTCACCAAATGACCATCCTCCTCATCATCTGTAGTTCGACTATAAGGAGATAGGTCCCCATAGATCTTTGGGTCAGCAATGAGATGTGAGATGTAGCTCTCTCCATCGGAGTCTTTGAGATGACATCTTGGTCTAAATGTGCAGCAGAGATAGCTTGAAACAAAAACAGAGGATTGTGTCGTGGTACGGTGGTCAAAACCTTCAGGAGATTATATAATGAATTTTTACCTACAAAAAGAAGTATCCTGCAAGAAATCGGAGTCCGGAGGGCACACGAGGTGCCCACGAGGCAGGGGTGCGCCCAGGGGGGTAGGGCACCCTCCACCCTCGTGGACGCCTCATGTCCTTTTCGGACTGCTTCTTATTTTCCTATTTTCTTAAATATTCCAAAACGGAGAAAAATTGCTATTAGAACTATTTTGGAGTCGGTTTACTTACTGTACCAGATACCTATTCCTTTTTGGAGGCTGAAATGTTCTGGAAAGTGTCCCTTATATACTCCTCCGGGGTTACAGTTTCAATAACATTAGTTTCAACATTTATGGGATTACCTGAGATATAATGCTTGATTCTTTGACCGTTCACCACCCTCGGATTTGTGCCTTCGAAGTTGTTGATTTTTATGGCACCGAAAAGATACACCTCCCCAATAACGTAAGGACCTTCCCATTTAGTGAGGAGTTTTCCTACAAAAAATCTTAAATGAGAGTTTTATGATAGAACATCTCACCTACATTAAACTCACGTTTTTGTATCCTTTTGTCATGCCATCTTTTAACTTTTTCTTTAAATAGTTTGGCATTTTCATAGGCCTGGGTTCTCTACTCATCAGGTGAGCTATGTCAAATAGTCTCTTCTCACCGGCAAGTTTAAAGTCATAGTTGAGCTCTTTAATGGCCCAATTTGCCTTATGTTCTAGTTCGAGAGGTAAGTGACATGCTTTTCCATAAACCATTTTTTATGGAGACATACCCATAGTGTTTTTATATGCAGTTCTATAGGCCCATAATGCATCATCAAGTTTCTTGGACCAATTCTTTCTAGATCTATTAACAGTCTTTTGCAAAATTAATTTAAGCTCTCTATTACTCAGTTCTAATTGACCACTAGACTATCGGTGATATGGAGATGCAATTCTATGATTAACATCATACTTAGCAAGCATATTACGAAAAGCACCATGAATAAAATGTGAACAATCATCAGTCATTAAGTATCTAGGGACTCCAAACCTCAGAAAAATAACTTCTTTAAGCATCTTAATAGAGGTGTTATGATCAACATTACTAGTTGGAATAGCTTCTACACACTTAGTAACGTAATCAACAGCAACTAAAATATGTGTATACCCATTAGAGGAAGGAAACAAACCCATATAATCAAAGCCCCAAACATCAAATGGTTCAATAACAAGTGAATAATTCATAGGCATTTCTTGACGTCTACTAATATTACCAATTCTTTGACATTCATCACAAGACAAGAAAAACTTATGGGCATCCTTGAAGAGAGTAGGCCAATAAAAACTGGATTGCAATATCTTATGTGTAGTTCTATCTCCAGCATGGTGTCCAACTTGCAAGAATTTGGACTCTAACTTTGTTTTGGACTCTCACTTGCATGATTTGAATGGAACTAACCTGGACTGACGCTGTTTTCAGCAGAATTGCCATGGTTTTATTTATGTGCAAAAACAAAAGTTCTCGGAATGACCTGAAACTTCACGGAGATTATTTTTGGAAATAATAAAAAATACTGGCAAAAGATCAAGACCAGGGGGCCCACACCCTAGCCACGAGGGTGGGGGCGCGCCCCCTACCTTGTGGGCCCCCTGTAGCTCCTCCGACCTCAACTACAACTCTATATATTCGTGTTCAGAGAGAAAAAAATCAGAGAGAAGGATTCATCGCGTTTTACGATACGGAGCCGCCGCCAAGCCTAAACTCTCTCGGGAGGGCTGATCTGGAGTCCGTTCGGGGCTCCGAAGAGGGGAATCCGTCGCCATCGTCATCATCACCCATCCTCCATCACCAATTTCATGATGCTCATCGCCGTGCGTGAGTAATTCCATCGTAGGCTTGCTGGACGGTGATGGGTTGGATGAGATTTATAATGTAATCGAGTTAGTTTTGTTAGGGTTTGATCCCTAGTATCCACTATGTTTTGAGATTGATGTTGCTATGACTTTGCTATGCTTAATGCTTGTCACTAGGGCCCGAGTGCCATGATTTCAGATCTGAACCTATTATGTTTTCATGAATACATGTGAGTTCTTGATCTTATCTTGCAAGTCTATAGTCAACTACTATGTGTTATAATCCGGCAACCCCGAAGTGACAATAATCGGGACCACTCCCGGTGATGAACGTAGTTTGAGGAGTTCATGTATTCACTATGGGTTAATGCTTTGGTCCGGTACTCTATTAAAAGGAGGCCTTAATATCCCTTAGTTTCCGCTAGGACCCCGCTGCCACGGGAGGGTAGGACAAAAAATGTCATGCAAGTTCTTTTCCTTAAGCACGTATGACTATATTCGGAATACATGCCTACATTACATTGATGAATTGGAGCTAGTTCTGTGTCACGCTAGGTTATGACTGTTACATGATGAACCACATCAGGCATAATTCTCTATCACCGATCCATTGCATACGAGCTTTTCACATATTGTTCTTCGCTTATTTACTTTTCTGTTGCTATTGTTACGATCACTACAAAATACCAAAAACATTACTTTTGCTATCGTTACCTTTTGCTACCATTACCATTATTATCATATTACTTTGCTACTAAATACATTGCTGCAGATATTAAGTTTCCAGGTGTGGTTGAATTGACAACTCAGTTGCTAATACTTGAGAATATTCTTTGGCTCCCCTTGTGTCGAATCAATAAATTTGGGTTGAATACTCTACCCTCGAAAACTATTGCGATCCCTTATACTTGTGGGTTAACAAGACTATTTTCTGGCGCCGTTGCCGGGGAGCATAGCTCTATTCTTTGAGTCACTTGGGATTTATATCTGCTTATCATTATGAAGAACTTGAAAGATCCAAGAACCATGATTTATCCCTCAACCACGAGGGGAGGTACGGAACTGCCATCTAGCTCTGCACCTGATTCACCTTTCTGTTTTGAATAAGCTTGTGACACCTAAACCTGCTTCTGCTATTAATTCTGATATGTCGCATATTATTGATGATGCCACTTCTGCTATGCATGATACTTATGATGAAACTACTTCTATGCCTGATACTACTGTGCCACTCGGCGAATTTCTTGATGAACAACTTGCTAGGGCTAGAGAGAATGAAATTATTGAAACTGATAATATTGATGAAAGTGACCATGAAGGCTCTCCCAATAAATATGAATTACCTGTTGTGCCTGAGGGCTATGTTATGGATGAAGAAACTAAAAGAAACTTTCTTGCATGCAATGATAGAATTGATCTTAAGAAATTATTAGCTAAGCTTAAACAAAAAACTCTGAATGCTAGAATGAAATATGATCCTGCTTATGCTACTTCACCTATCTTTGTTACTGATAAGGATTATGAATTCTCTATTGATCCTGATATAATTACTTTGGTTGAATCTAATCCTTTTATGGCTATGAATCTGAAACTGTTGTGGCACATCTTACTAAATTAAATGATATAGCCACCCTGTTCACTAATGATGAGAGAACTCGCTACTTTTATATCCTTAAAATATTTCCGTTCTCATTAAAGGGTGATGCTAAGATATGGTTTAATTCTATTTATCCTGGTTGTGTGCGTAGTCCCCAGGATATGATTTATTACTTCTCTGCTAAATATTTCCCTGCTCATAAGAAACAAGCTGCCTTAAGGGATATATATATAATTTTGTGCAAATTGAAGAAGAGAGTCTCCCACAAGCTTGGGGGAGGCTTCTCCAATTACTTAATGCTTTGCCTGATCATCCTCTTAAGAAAAATGAAGTACTTGATATCTTTTATAATGGACTAACCGATGAATCCAGAGATTACCTGGATAGTTGTGATGGTTCTGTTTTTAGGGAAAGAACACCAGATGAAGCTGAAATTCTATTGAACAATATGTTGACAAATGAAAATAATTGGACACTTTCTGAGCTAGCTCCTGAGCCTATCCCTAAACCAACTCCGAAGAAAAGAGGTGTACTATTTCTCAGTCCTGAAGATATGCAAGAGGCAAAGAAATCTATGAAAGAAAAGGGTATTAAAGCTAAAGATGTTAAGAATTTACCTCCAATTAAAGAAATACATGGTCTTTATAACTCGACACAGGTAGTAAAGGTAAATTCTCTCTATAGATATGATAAACCTGAAATCCCATTCACCAAGTTTGCTAGCCCATGCTTAGATGAGTTTGATAAATTTATGGTTAAGCAAGAAGACTTCAATGCTTCTTTTGGTAGAGAATTAAAACGCAGTGCTGATATGCTTGAACACTTGGGTGATTTTATGGCTAATGTCAAAGGTGAACTTAAACTTATTAGTAAACATGCTTCTATGGTTACCACTCAAGTAGAACAAGTAATTAAAGATCAAAATGATTTTATCAATGAATTGAATAGTAAGAATAAGGACTATGCTGTTAGAGTGGCTACTAGAACGGGTAAAATGACTCGGGAACCTTTGTATCCTGAAGGCCACCCTAAGAGAATTGAGCAAGATTCTCAGAGAAATAATTTAGATGCACCTAGTCCTTCTAAAAGGAAGAAAAACAAAAATGATAGTACTTTGCATGCTTCCAGTGAACCTATTGCTAAAACACCTGAGAATCCAAATGATATTTCTATTTCTGATGCTGAAACACAATCTGGTAATGAACCTGGAACTAGTGATAATGTTAATGATAATGTTCATGATGATGCTCAACCTAGCAATGATAATGATATAGAAATTGAACCTGCTGTTGATCTTGATAACCCACAATCAAAGAATCAATGTTATGATAAGAAAGACTTTTTTGCTAGGAAACATGGTAAAGAAAGAGAACCATGGGTTCAAAAACCCATGCCTTTTCCTCCCAAACCATCCAAGAAAAAGGATGATGAGGATTTTGAGCGCTTTGCTGAAATGATTAGACCTATCTTTTTGCGTATGCGATTAACTGATATGCTCAAAATGAATCCTTATGCTAAGTACATGAAAGAAACTGTTACTAATAAAAGAAAGATACCGGAAGCTGAAATTTCCACCATCCTTGCTAATTAAACTTTTAAGGGTGGAATACCTAAGAAGATAGGAGATCCAGGAGTACCCACTATACCATGATCCATTAAAAGAAATTATGTTAAAGCTGCTTTATGTGATCTTGGAGTCGGTGTTAGTGTTATGCCTCTCTTGTTATATCGTAGACTTGACTTGAATAAGTTGACACCGACTAAAATATCTTTGCAAATGGCTGATAAATCAACTGCTATACCTATCGGTATTTGTGAGGATGTGCCTGTTGTGGTTGCATACGTTACTATTTTAACGGACTTTGTTATTCTTGATATTCCCGAGGACAATAATATGTCTATTATTCTTGGAAGACCCTTTTTGAATACTGCAGGAGCTGTTGTTGATTGCACCAAAGGCAATGTCACTTTTCATGTTAATGGTAATGAGCATACGGTACACTTTCCGAGGAAACAACCTCAAGTTCATAGTATTAATTCTATTGGAAAAGTTCCATCGATTATTTTTGGAGGTTTTGAATTTCCTCTTCCTACTGTCAAGAAAAAATATGATATTCTAATTATTTGGGGTGTGCATATCTCCGTTGAGGTAACATAGTGTTATTCGAAATTTCTCCGGTTCCATGTTATTCGGAATGAGTTTGTTAACAAGACTTGATCGACCTTGCTAATGGATTCCTTTTGATGATCATGAGATGGATGAAGTTAGAAAGCACAACCTTCTGTGCCCTCCTTTTACTTTCTGTTATTTATATTAAATAAAGTAAAATAGTATTTTTTTTGTCTGTTATCTGAATTATACGTGCAATATAAAAATACCCCGAAAATATAATTTCCCAAATGCCCAAAAATTTAAATATGATTTTTTTCTGGAATATTTGAGAATATTTGGCACTGAGAACACAGCAGGGGGGCATCCACCAGGCCATAAGGGTGGAGGGTGCGCCCACCCCCTGCGCGCGCCCCCTGCCTCGTGGGCCCATGGCAGCCCTCCTCCACTTATTCTTGCATCCACACACTCCTTCCTCCCACAAACACCATTATCCAGCTCAAGCATGAGTTCTAGCCCCTTTTGATGCGATTTTCGATCTCCTTGCTCAAGGCACCTCTCACAAAACTGCTTTGTGGGATTGTTCCTTGGTATGTGACTCCTCCAATGGTCCAATTAGTTTTTGTTCTGGTGCTTTATTCATTGCATATTTTTGCTTCTTAGGTGACCCCGTTCTTGAGCTTGCATGTAAAATGTATATGGTTCCAAGTAGTTTTGATGCTTAATATAGGCTCTAGGCACTTGTAGGAGTAGTTGCTATCAATTTTGTTGAGTTTGGTTCACTTTTATTTTGAAGTTACTAAAAATTTCAGAAATTTTTCAGAGGAAGGAATATGTTTAGGAAAATGTACCAAGGTGGTTCTTCAAGGAAACAAGGACCCAGGCTTGCAATGCGTGATGCTGATGATGAGCCACCAAGGGACACTCCAGTACGGCCTTGTGAATGGCCTTCAGAGGACTTCATGGATCGAGCAGGAATTAAGGAAGAATTTAACTCATATTTGCGTAATGCTGATCTTGTGAGCTTCGAGGCAGAAAAGTGCCATCAGTACCACTATCTCACTAGTTCCTTTGTGAGGAGGTTTGAATTTTCATCTTCACGCAATTCTCAAACTGTCCTGTTTGATCTTTATGAAAATTCTTTACTATGGACTTAGAGGATTTTACCACTGCCTGCAAACTTCCACAATGGGGTAGTACTAATGAACCCCACAAATCCGAGTTTAGAGATTTTCTTGCTAGTATAACTGTGGGAGAGTCCAGAGATATAACACAAGCTACCATAGGGAGCATTCACTTTCCTACTATACATTATTTTGCTCTCTTCATAGGTAGATGCATTAATGGTAAAGATGAAACATGTCACATGTGTGTCCCTGACCTCAGTATTCTTAGGAGTGCTGTGTTAGGAGATAAATCTTATAATTTGGGAGCCATTGTTGCATGTAGGTTGCATCTTAATAGATTTAATGGAGATTTCTTTGGTGGAATTTATGCAACCCGCATAGCTAATTTTCTTGGTATAACCATACGTGAGGATGATATTGAGTTGCCTCCTGCTTATTTGGATTATGAGGCTATCGTTTGTCATTAGTTTGTTGAGAGGAACGATCAGTTCCTCCAGTACCAGCTAATCTTTGACACACGACGCACCTATCACGTCGCTCTCCCTGCTTCTACTTTCTTTGGCTTTCAGGCAAAAGGGAGATATTTTGTAACCAGAGAGGAGGCGGAAGAGTATAAGAGGAGAGGTGAGATAGCTCGCCTCCAAGCTGCAGCCCACGATGCAATGACAGCTGCATCACAGTATGACCCCAACTATTAGTTTGGATATCTGCCAGGCCAGCCGTGGCCATAGACCAACTTAGGCCAAAAGCCTAAGCTTGGGGGAGTACGTATTTCTCACTGACATTACATTCATGTTCACACACTCATTGCTAGATGTCGGAGCTCATACTTTTTCACTGTATTATCCATGCTAGTTTCTTTCCTTTTATTGCTTTTCTTCTTGTGTGTTTAATAAACCTTAAGAAAAACAAAACAAAAAAATTAGCTATAGCTTTTAATTAGTTTACTTTCCATGCTTGTAGTAGTAATTAAAAATAAAACCCAAAAAGATTTCTTGTTCTTCTTTTGCTTGTTGGGAGCTTTCCCGTGTATATAGTTTTATTTCTTTTCTTTTCTTTGGGGGTCGATAGAAGAATATCATGATTAAATTGTTGAAGTGTCTCTTATATGCATTATTGTTGATCTGACAAAAGATCCCATATTGCCTTGTCTTCTCCTGTTTATTGAATGCTTGCAGATTCCAGCTTAGTCCAATGCACGTGCACTATTATTATCATCCACATCATTCGGTCGTGCACGTGAAAGGCAATTATGACGATATATGATGAACTGATTGAGATGGGAGAAGCTGGTATGAACTCGACCTCTCTTGTTTTTGTAAATATGATTAGTTCATCATTCCTGATTCAGATTATTATAAATAAACATGTTTGCGATGACAATTAGAGATCATAGTTTCTTATGCCATGCTTAATTAGCTAGGAGCTCATAATCGTTTACCTTGTATGCCAACACGCTATTAAAAATGGCTATGATGTGGTATGATAGGGTGGCATCCTCCTCTGAATGATTTAAGTGTCTTGACTTGGCACATGTTCACGCATGTAGTTGAAATAGAATCAACATAGCCTTCACGATATTTATGTTCATGGTGGATTATATCCTACTCATGCTTGCACTCAATGTTCATTAACTCTAATGCATGTTCATGGCTGTTGTCGCTCTCTAGTTGGCCGCTACCCAGTCTTTTGCTGGCCTTCACTTGTACTAAGCGGGAATACTGTTTGTGCATCCAATTCCATAAACCCCAAAGTTGTTCCATATGAGTCCACCATACCTATCTATATACGATATCTACCTACCGTTCCAAGTAAATTTGTACGTGCCAAACTCTAAACCTTCAAATAAATCTCCCGTTTTGTATTCTCGAATAGCTCATGTATCAGCTAGGGCTGTCCGTATCTTACATGTTAGGCGGGTTATTCTCAAGAGGAGTGGACTCCGCTCCTCACTCACGAGAAAATGGCTGGTCACCAGGATGCCCAGTCCCATGCTTTATGCAAATCAAATCAAAATAATTGCAAACAAAACTCCCCCTGGGACTCTTGTTAGTTGGAGGCACTCGTTGTTTTGAGCAAGCCATGGATTGATGCTTGTTGGTGGAGGGGGAGTATAAACTTTACCATTCTGTTTGGGAATCGCCTATAATGTGTGTAGCATGGAAGATATCGCCATCTCTTGGTTGTTATGTTGACAATGAAAGTATACCGCTCAAGATATTATTCATCCCTATTTCAAAACCGAGCTCTGGCACCTCTACAAATCTCTGCTTCCCTCTGCGAAGGGTTTATCTATTTACTTTTATGCTGAGTCATCCTCCTCTTATTAAAAAGCACCCGCTGGAGAGCACCTCTGTCATTTTCATTCATTACTGATTAGTTTACATCGAGTATGACTTGACTGGCTCTCTTTTACCATGAATTACAATGTCTAGTTAGTCCTTGATCTTTAAAGGTGCTCTGCATTTATGTTTTGTGGTCTCAGAAAGGGCTAGCGAGATACCATCTTGTTATATCATATTATGATTGTTTTGAGAGATTGTTGTCACCCGAGATTTATTATTATTGCCCGCTAGTTGATTATGCCATTGATAAGAGTAAACATGAGACCTAAGCGTTATTGTGAATATGGTTAGTTTATAATCTTTGCTGAAAACTTGAATGCTGGCTTTACATATTTACAACAACAAGAGCAAACAGAGTCTGTAAAAGTTTTTCTTTATCACTTTCAGTTTGTCAACTGAATTGCTTGAGGACAAGCAAAGGTTTAAGCATGGGGGAGTTGATACATCTCCGTCGTATCTACTTTTCCAAACACTTTTGCCCTTGTTTTGGACTCTAACTTGCATGATTTGAATGGACTAACCCGGACTGGCGCTGTTTTCAGCAGAATTGCCATGGTGTTATTTATGTGCAGAAATAAAAGTTCTCACAATGACCTAAAACTTCATGGAGATTATTTTTGGAAATAATAAAAAATACTGGCAAAAGATCAAGACCAGGGGCCCACACCCTAGCCACGAGGGTGGGGGGCGCGCCTGCCCCCCCTGGGCGCGCCCCCTACTCGTGGGCCCCCTGGAGCTCCTCCGACTTCAACTCCAACTCCATATATTCGTGTTCGGAGAGAAAAAATCAGAGAGACGGATTCATCACGTTTTACGATAAGGAGGCGCCGCCAAGCCCTAAACTCTCTCGGGAGGGATGATCTAGAGTCCGTTTGGGGCTCCGGAGAGGGGAATCTGTCTCCATCATCATCATCAACCATCCTCCATCACCAATTTCATGATGCTCACCGCCGTGCGTGAGTAATTCCATCGTAGGCTTGCTGGACGGTGATGGGTTGGATGAGATTTATCATGTAATCAAGTTAGTTTTGATAGGGTTTGATCCCTAGTATCCAGTATGTTCTGAGATTGATGTTGCTATGACTTTGCTATGCTTAATGCTTGTCACTAGGGCCTGAGTGCCATGATTTCATATCTGAACCTATTATGTTTTCATGAATATATGTGAGTTCTTGATCTTATCTTCCAAGTGTATAGTCACCTACTATGTGTTATGATCCGGCAACCCCGAAGTGACAATAATCGGGACCACTCCCGGTGATGACAGTAGTTTGAGGAGTTCATGTATTCACTATGTGTTAATGCCTTGGTCCGGTACTCTATTAAAAGGAGGCCTTAATATCCCTTAGTTTCCGCTAGGACCCCGCTGCCACAGGAGGGTAGGACAAAAGATGTCATGCAAGTTCTTTTCCATAAGCACGTATGACTATATTCGGAATAGATTCCTACATTACATTGATGAATTGGATCTAGTTCTGTGTCACCCTAGGTTATGACTGTTACATGATGAACCACATCTGGCATAATTCTCTATCACCGATCCATTACCTACGAGCTTTTCACATATTGTTCTTTGCTTATTTACTTTTCCGTTGCTATTGTTACGATCACTACAAAATACCAAAAACATTACTTTTGCTATCGTTACCTTTTGCTACCATTACCATTATTATCATATTACGTTGCTACTAAATACCTTGCTGCAGATATTAATTTTCCAGGTGTGGTTGAATTGACAACTCAGCTGCTAATACTCGAGAATATTCTTTGACCCCCTTGTGTCGAATCAATAAATTTGGGTTGAATACTCTACCCTCGAAAACTGTTGCGATCCCCTATACTTGTGGGTTAACAGTAGTGGGTCATCAAGTACATTTTCTAACCTAGACAAGTTGTCTGCAACGGGGTTCTCAGCTCCCTTTCTATCAATAATATGCAAATCAATTTCTTGTAGTAGAAGAACCCATCTAATAAGTCTAGGTTTAGCATCTTTCTTTTCCATAAGATATTTAATAGCAGCATGATCGGTGTGAACAGTTACTTTAAAATCAACAATGTAATGTCTGAACTTATCACAAGCAAATACAACTGCTAAAAATTCCTTTTCAGTAGTAGCATAATTTCTCTGGGGACTGTCTAGAGTTTTACTAGCATATTGGATAATATTTAATTTCATATGAACTCTTTGTCCTAGAACAACATCTACATCATAATCACTAGCATCACACATAATTTCAAAGGGTAAATTACAATCAGGTGGCTGAACAATAGGTGCAGAAATCAAGGCTTTCTTAAGTATTTCAAATGCTTCTACACAATCCTCATCAAAGACAAAAGAACATCTTTTTGTAGGAGATTAGTCAGAGGCCTAGAAATTTTTGAGAAGTCTTTAATGAACCTCCTATAAAATCCGGTATGACCAAGGAAACTTCTTATACCTTTAATGTCCTTAGGACACGGCATCTTTTCAATAGCATCAACTTCAGCTTTATCAACTTCAGTACCTCTTTCTGAAACTTTATGCCCCAAGACAATACCTTCATTAACCATAAAGTGGCACTTCTCCCAATTGAAGACAAGATTAGTTTCTTCACATCTTTGCAAAACTCAATCAAGGTTGCTTAAGTAATCATCAAAAGAAGTTCCATATACAGAAAAATCATCCATGAACACCTCAACAATCTTTTCACAAAAGTTAGAGAATATAGCAGTCATAGATCTTTGAAAGGTAGCATGTGCATTACATAAACCAAAAGGCATAGGTCTATAAGCAAAGTTACCGAAAGGGCATGTAAAAGTGGTCTTTTCCTGATCCTCTTTCGACACAGGTATTTGAGAGAAACCAGAATAACCATCTAGAAAGCAAAAATGTGTATGTTTGGATAATCTTTCTAGCATTTGATCAACAAAAGGTAAAGGGTAATGATCGTTTCTAGTAGCTTTATTTAATTTGCGAAAATCAATTACCATTCTATAACCTGTAATAATTCTTTATGGGATCAATTCATCTTTATCATTAGGAACAACGGTAATACCTCCCTTCTTAGGTACACAATGGACAGGACTTACCCACTGACTATCAGCAATAAGATAAATTATACCTGCCCCCAGAAGCTTTAGTATTTCATTTCTTACCACTTGTTTCATCTTAGGATTTAACCGTTGTTGGTGATCAACAACCGGTTTAGCGTCTTCCTCCAATTTTATTTTGTGCTGGCATAGAGTGGGACTAATACCCTTAATATCATCAAGAGTATATCCAATAGTAGCACGATGCTTCTTCAGAGTTTTCAATAATCTTTCTTCTTCCTGCTCTGAAAGGTTAACACTAATAATAATAGGATATAACTTCTTTTCATCAAGATAAGCATATTTAAGAGTATCTGGTAATGGTTTAAGCTCAAACACGGGATCACCGTAGGGTGGAGGAGGATCGCCTAGAATTTCAACAGGCAAGTTGTGTTTCAAAATAGGTCACTGTTTAAACAATACTTCATCTATTTCCCTTCTTTCATTCATAAACATATCATTTTCATGGTCTAGCAAATATTGTTCTAAAGAATCATTAGGAGGCACGACAATAGAAGCAAGACCAATAATTTCATATTTACTAGGCAATTCTTTATCATGGGGTTGTCTACAAAATTTAGCAAAATTAAAATCATGAGACATATCCCCTAATCCAACAGAAACAACATCCATTTTGCAGTGTATCTTAGCATTAACAATATTCAAGAAGGGTCTACCAAATATAATGGGGAAAAAGTCATCTTGCGGGGACGCAAGAACATGAAAATCAGTAGGATATTTAACTTTCCCACACAAGACTTCAATATCTCTAACAATCCCAACTAGTGAAATAGAATATCTATAGGCAAGCTTAGTAGTGACATCAATATCTTCTATCTCAGCAGGTGCAATATCATGCATAATTTCTTTATATAAAGTATAAGGTATTGCACTGGCACTAGCACCCATATCACATAAGCCATGATAAAAGTGATCTCCTATTTTAACGGAAACAACAGGCATGCCAATAACAGGTCTATCTTTATCTTTAGAATCGGGTCTAGCAATTCTAGCAGCTTCATCACATAAGTAAATAACATGCCCATCAATATTATCGGCCAAGAGATCTTTAACCATAGCAATTATAGGTTCAACTTTAATTTGCTCAAGGGGTGTATGTGTTCTAGTATTAATCTTACGAACCACAGTTGAAGCTTTAGCATGATCCTTTATTCTAGCGGGGAAAGGTGGTTTCTCAATATAAGCGGTTTTCAGTACCAACATTATAAGTGATAGTCTTTTCTTCAACTTTAATAGGTTCAACTACTTTTACTTGAATGCGAGGATGATATTTAAGCCACTTCTCCTTAGGGAGATCAACATGAGTAGCAAATGATTCACAGAAAGAAGCTACTATCTCAGAGTCAAGTCCATATTTAGTGCTAAATTCACGAAAAGCATTGGTATCCATGAAAGATTTAACACAATCAATCTTTGGTGTTATACCTGACTCCTTACCTTCGTCGAGTTCCCAATCATTAGATTTACGTATAATTCTTTCCAATAAATCCCATCTGAATTCAATAGTCTTCATCATAAAAGAACCAGTACAATAAGTATCGAGCATGCAATGATTATTGAGAGAAAGCCGAGCATAAAATTTTTGAATAATAATTTCTCTGGAGAGCTCATGATTGGGGCATGAATATAAAATTGAATTAAGCCTCCCCCATGCTTGGGCGATGCTTTCTCCTTCGCAAGGCCAAAAATTATATATATAATTACGATCCCGATGAACGAGATGCATAGGATAAAACTTCCGATGAAATTCCAATTTCAATCGGTTGTAGTTCCATGATCCAATATCATCAGATAGCCTAAACCATGTCAAAGCCTTTCCCTTCAATGATAAATGGAAGACCTTCTTCTTGAAAACATCCTCGGGCATACCTGCAAGCTTAAATAATCCACAAACTTCATCCACATAGATTAGGTGCAAATCGGGATGTAATGTTCCATCTCCTGTAAAAGGATTAGCTAGCAGTTTCTCTATCATACCCAAAGGAATTTCAATGTAAACATTTTCAGTAGGTTCAGTAGGTTGAGGAGCAACTCTTGTGTAACGCCCGGGTAATTAAGCTACAGTGAACCTCTGCTAATAGTGCCACGTCACCTCGATTACTATTCCTAATCTCGTGCTAGTTCGAAACTGATTCAAATTCAGATTCAAAATCAACCAAAGGATAAAAACTTTTCAAAATTTAAAACAAAAATGTTCGAAGTGTGCAAATAAATGCCTAGGAATTTATGGTGTGGGATCCATGCCTTTATAAAAGACCTAAATACTTAAAATGAATTAAAACAGAAGAGAAAATAAAAAAAGGAAAACCGGAAACAAAACCAAAAAAAAGGGGAAACCCCCTCCCTCGCTGGGCCTTGGCCCAGCTAGCCATCGGGCCAACCAGGCCGGCCCACACCCCCCACCACTTAACCCCGGTCCACACCCCCCGAACCCTAACCCTCACCCGATCCCCACTCTCCCCCACTCGCCCCCCCTCGCTCCCTCCCCCGATCTGGATCGGGGAGAGGCCCGACCCCGCCGCCTCATCCCTGCGCCCCGTTACCGGCCGGCGCGCCCGTCTCCGCCGGCGCCTTCCTGCCTCCCGCCCCGTCGCCCGCCTCCGACTCCTCGCACAGCGCCCCCTCGACACGAGCTGGATCGGGGCTGGACCCCGCGCCACCCCGAGCCCCGACGACCGCGCCCCATCCGCTGCCGCTCGAGGGCCTCCTCGACTCGCCGGACCGCTCCGCCATCGCCGGAGCCCTACCCCGCCGGACTGCATCCCCTGCGCCGCGTCGTCTCCGCCCGCCTCCTCGCCCCCCTGTTGCCCTGACCCTACGGATCCACGGTGAGGCCCCCGGCCTCTCTTCCTCCCGGCTCCTCGCGTCGTCCCGCAGCCGTGCACGAGCACCACCGCGTCGGCCACGCCGTCGCCCGCGTCCCTGGCCGCCCGACTGCGCGCCAGGCCAAGCCCCCTCCTCCCCGCGCACGCCTCGCGCCCTGCGCGCGCGGCAGCCCAGGCCCGGCTCGCCGTGCCGTCGCTCCCCGCTGTCCCCGCGCATGCCTTTCCGCTCACCGGCTCCTGTCCGCTGCGCCTGGCAGCGCTCGCCTGGGCCGCCCCTTGCCACGCCCAGCCCTCACCGCTGCCGCCCTGGAACCCCCTTTGCTCGCCGTGGCCTACACCTCTGCCGGCCCCGCCTCGCTATGCCGTCGTGCTCCGGTGGCCTCGCCCCGTCGCCCTTGGTTGGGCTCGGCCCCGAGCGGGTGGCGCCCGCCACCGCTAACTCAGCGCCCGTTAACCACCCCCTGTGCCTATGACAGACGGGGCCCACGCCAAAAATGATTAAAAATATAATAAAAAAATGATAATAATAAAAAAATTAAATTAAAATTAAAAATAAATAAATAATAATTAAATTAATTAATTAATTAATTAAGTTAATTAATCATGTTTAATTAACCTAATTAACTAGTTAGCTTAATTAAACCCTAATTAGTTAAACAGTCAATGACGAACGGGACCCACCTGTCAGGGTTGACCAAGTCAAACTACTGATGTCATGCTGACGTCATGCTGACGTCAGCAGACACTATTCTGGATAATGTTGATTAAATTAATTAAATATCCTAAAAATGATTTAAATCTTTTAAAATAATATAAAATAAACCGTAGCTCCGGATGGAAAAACTTTATACATGAAAGTTGCTCAGAACGACGAGACGAATTCGGATACGCAGCCCGTTCGTCCGCCACGTGTCCCTAGCATAGTGAACCTGCAACATTTCACCTCCGGTTCATCTGTCCGAAAACGCGAAACACCGGGGATATTTTCCCGGATGTTATCCCCCTTCACCGGTATCACCTAATACCGCGTTAGGGCACCCCTAGCACCGTTACTTGTCTTGTCATGCATCGTTATGCATCTGTTTGCATTATATTTATTGTTTCTTCCCCCCTCTTCTCGCTAGACACCGAGACCGACGCCGCTGCTACCCAGTACGACTACGGAGTTGACGACCCCTCTCTCTTGCCAGAGCAACCAGGCAAGCCCCCCCTTTTGATCACCAGATATCGCCTACTCTTCTCTATACTGCTTGCATTAGAGTAGTGTAGCATGTTACTGCTTCCCGTTAATCCTATACTGATGCATAGCCTGTCCTTGCTACTACTGTTGTTACCTTTACCTGCAATCCTAATGCTTAGTATAGGATGCTAGTTTATCATCAGTGGCCCTACATCCTTGTCCGTCTGCCATGCTATACTATCGGGCCGTGATCACTCGGGAGTTGATCACGGGTATATACTATATACTTTATACATGATACATGTGGTGACTAAAGACGGGTCGGCTTGAGGAGCACCCGCGAGTGGAGTTTTGAGGCGGAGCGGCAGGGCAGGTTCCGACCACCTAGGAGAGAGGTGGGCCTGGCCCTGGTCGGCGTTCGCGGATACTTAACACGCTTAACGAGATCTGGGTATTTGATCTGAGTCTGGCCATTTGGTCTATACGCACTAACCATCTACGCGGGAGTAGTTATGGGTATCCCGGCGTCGTGGTATCAGCCGAAGCCTTCTTGACGTCAGCGACGGAGCGGCGCGCGCTGGATTGGACTGGAACGCCACTAGGCTAGGTCTGCTTCCGGCCGCCCACGCAACGTGCAGGTGTGCTAAGGGCGATGGGCCCAGACCCCTGGCGCTTAGGTTTAGACCGGCGTGCTGACCTCTCTGTTGTCCTAGGTGGGGCTGCGACGTGTTGATCTTCCGAGGCCGGGCATGACCCAGGAAAGTGTGTCCGGCCAAATGGGATCGAGCGTGTTGGGGTATGTGGTGCACCCCTGCAGGGAAGTTAATCTATTCGAATAGCCGTGATCTTCGGTAACAGGACGACTTGGAGTTGTACCTTGACCTTATGACAACTAGAACCGGATACTTAATAAAACACACCCTTCCAAGTGCCAGATACAACCGGTGGTCGCTCTCTCTCAGGGATACGGAGGAGGGGATCGCCGGGTAGGATTATTGCTATGCGATGATACTTGGAGGTCTTCAGTCTACTCTCTTCTGCATGCTGCAAGATGGAGCTGGCCAGAAGCGTAGTCTTCGATAGGACTAGCTATCCCCCTCTTATTCCGGCATTCTGCAGTTCAGTCCACATATGATACCCTTACTCCATTTGATACCCATGCATATGTAGTGTAGCTCCTTGCTTGCGAGTACTTTGGATGAGTACTCACGGTTGCTTTCTCCCCCTTTTTCCCCCTTTCCTTTCATTCTGGTTGCCGCAACCAGATGCTGGAGTCCAGGAGCCAGACGCCACCGTCGACGACGACTCCTACTACACCGGAGGTGCCTACTACTACGTGGTGCCCGCTGACGACGACCAGGAGTAGTTAGGAGGATCCCAGGCAGGAGGCCTGCACCTCTTTCGATCCGTATCCCAGTTTGTGCTAGCCTTCTTAAGGCAACCTTGTTTAACTTATGTCTGTACTCAGATATTGTTGCTTCCGCTGACTCGTCTATGATCGAGCTCTTGTATTCGAGCCCTCGAGGCCCCTGGCTTGTAATATGATGCTTGTATGACTTATTTTATTTGTAGAGTTGTGTTGTGATATCTTTCCGTGAGTCCCTGATCTTGATCGTACACGTTTGCGTGTATGATTAGTGTACGATTAAATCGCGGGCGTCACAAGTTGGTATCAGAGCCGACTGCCTGTAGGAATTCCCCTTCCACACTCCTTGGCCGAAGTCGAGTCTAGACATTGCAAAAACTTTTACTAACCTGGCTGTGTGCCCTATGGGCCCACGTCGCCATCGGGTGGTACTAGGATCTTTTACTCCTCGACCTTTACTCTGGGACTCTGAACTCTCTTCTACTCGGGTTAAACGAATTTACTAACTCTGACACTAGGATCCCGTTACGACATTCACCCCAAAGTTGGATAAGCCCTAGTTATTCTTTAGAAATGTATTTGAACATTATCCACATTGTCATTTGACTCCAGTGAAAACATCTGTGTTTTCAGATGGAACCCACGAGGCAGGTCGTGCGCCACACGACGGCCATTGGTGCCTCAGGATCACCTGCTGTGTTGGCTGAGATGATGACCTATCTGGGTTATCGCTGGCACCCTGAGTACACCGTCTATGAGGAGTATCAGGACTTCAACCAGGAGCAGTACCGTGCCATCGTCCACCTCTACTCTCGAGAGTATGACTCCACTACCGTGCTGCACACTGCTCATGGTGTTGGAGTGACTATCAATACGGCGGTCCACGATGCTGCTTATGCTGCTCTGACACGTCTCCGTGGCGAGTATCAGGAGTTGGACACCTCCCCCTTCAGGCACATTGCTATCGCATCCGATGTTGGTGCGGAGGGTTACTACACTGCTGCCTACTCCACTGTCACCCGAGAGCCCTTCTACCATCAGAACCTGGTTCTGCATGCTGATGGGCTGGATCGAGCTAACCGAGCTCTTCGCCACGAGTTGTACACCACCCGTCAGCACCTGTATCGTGCTCTGACGCTGTTGCACCCCTCTGTCCGCTCTGGTAATCTGTCGCGTTCTGCGATCTACCCTGCCCGGACCGTGATGCCCCAGGGCGTCGGCTGGCCAGATGTGGGAGGCTACTCTCCTGCATTGGGCCCTCTCCTGCCACCTGCGCAACGGGTTCCGCACCAGAGTATCCGTGGACCCCAGGCTACTCGCGTGGAGGTCTTCCCTTCGCGTCACTACCAGCTGTCGGGCTACACCTACCTCCGTAGTACCGCATGGGACTGACGTAGACTTGCTTATTAGTGTTAGATGCATTCGCCGCGAGCCTGTGTACCGCCTATGATGTCTTAGTCTATGTATTGAACACTGTGTAACGAACTCTATGCATGATCTCTTTTGTAAGATATGCCGACTACTATGTGGTATCTATTGTGCTGCTTATGTTGTGCATGTTTCATCTTGAATGATTCTTGTTTTTACAATTCCTCAATGCTGAACTACCCCTGTTAAATATTAGCAGGATGGTTAGACCAGGTGGTCGTGGTCGTGGTGGCAGCGCCCCACCACCGCCTGAGTACATGGCTGGTATGATCCAACAGCTTGAGATGAATCGCCAGTTCATGGAGAATATGATGGCTCAGTTCCCTCGCCCCAATATGAACCAGCAGCCAACCCCAGTAACTCTGCAGGATTTTGTGCGCCTAAACCCAACAGTGTACCGCAGCTCAACCCAGCCTCTGGATGCTGATGACTGGCTCCGTGACATCACCTATGAGATGGAGTCTGCTGATGTAGCCCCTGCCAGCTATGTCACCTTTGCTTCCTTCTTCCTGAAGGGACCCGCAGCTCAATGGTGGGACAGCCACAGGCGTACACTGCCAGCTGGAACAATCATCACCTGGCCAGACTTCCAAGCTGCCTTCCGTGCTCGCTTCATTCCTCAGGGAGTTATGGACCGGAAGAAGCGTGAGTTCCGCAACCTCACCCAAGGCAACAAAACTGTGGAAGCTTATCAGCGGGAGTTTCTGGACTTGTCCCGCTATGCTGAAGAGGACATTGCAACTGATGCACGCAGACAGGAGAAGTTCCGGGATGGCCTTCAACCTGACATCAAACTCGCACTTCTAGTGCATGATTTTGCTGATTTCGCCACTCTGGTGAACAAAGCCATCAATGTCGAGACTGGTCTGCAGGAATACCAGAGCTCTCACAGGCGCAACCGTGACACGGGCTCATCTTCGGGCCCGTCCTCGCAGAAGCGCAAGATATGGATTCCCAATAGCTTGTACCAGCCGGATGCACCTACCCCAAGGCAGACCTATGCTGCACCTCGTCTGCCTACTCCTCCGACTAGGCGGCCAAGACTCCCAGCTCCACCACCACAAGCTCCTGTTCCCACTCCCAATAATGGATTGTGCTTCAGGTGTGGACAACCAGGGCATCGTGCTAGGGAATGCAACCAGAACCCGAATCAACTGGCCCTTCCAGCAACTGGCCGTGGAAGCAACCACCCCCGCAGCAACAATGCCAAGTCTTATGGTCGTGTTCATGCCAACCACGTTGATCTGAGCGAAGCTCAAGACCAGCCTGCTACTGTGATGGGTACCCTCCTCGTAAATTCAGTACCAGCATCCGTTTTATTTGATACAGGTGCATCGCATTCATTCATGTCAGAAGGTTTTGCATGCTTGCACGACATTAAATGTGAGAACATGGATGCTTCACTATTAGTACACACCCCTGCGGGCCAATGTCGAACCTCCATGATTTGCAACGACGTCCCTGTAGAAATCGAAGGGCTGGAATTCCTTGTCTCTCCCATCGTACTGAAGTCCTGTAGCATTGATCTCATTCTGGGAATGAATTGGTTAAAAGCGCATACTGCTTCTATAGTTTGCGCCACTAAGGTCGTCCATTTGCTACACCCTTCTGATGAAATAATAGCTTATCGAGCTCATCTAGTTCAGAACGCCGAGGCACGACTTTATGCCTTGAATGCGTTGAACGCTGCACCACTCGAGGGCATTGAAAACATTCCCGTCGTTTGTGAATTCCAAGATGTCTTCCTAGAAGAACTTCCAGGGATTCCCCCTGCTAGAGCTGTCGAATTCATCATCGACTTGAAACCCGGCACCACCCCTATAGCCAAACGACCCTATAAGATGCCGCCGCATGAACTCCTTGAGCTTAAGGAGGAAATCGACAAATCTCTTGTCAAAGGTTTCATTCGCCCAAGTTGCTCTCCTTGGGGAGCACCTTCTCTCTTTGTTAGGAAGAAGGATGGGACAAACCGATTGGTCCAAGACTACCGTCCTATAAACCAAGCTACCATTCAGAATAAATACCCTCTTCCTCGGATCAATGATCTTTACGATCAACTGGCTGGTTCATCAGTGTTCTCCAAACTTGACTTGAGGTTGGGTTACCACCAGATCCGTGTTCGTGAAGAGGACATCCCAAAAACTGCCTTCGTGACTCGGTATGGATCATACGAGTACACCATCATGTCATTCGGTTTAACGAATGCTCCAGCCACCTTCTCTCGTCTGATGAATTATATATTCATGGATTACCTCGACAAGTTCGTCGTGGTTTATCTGGACGATATCCTTGTATTTTCCAAGAACGAGGAAGAACATGCTGGACATCTGCGTCTTGTGCTAGAGAAGCTTCGAGAACATCAACTGTATGCTAAGTATTCCAAGTGTGAATTCTGGCTCCCCGAAGTAACCTATCTTGGGCATGTCATCTCCAAGGATGGTATTGCCGTCAACCCTGAACGAGTTCAGGCTATACTCGATTGGACTCCTCCGAAGAATGTGAAGCAAGTCCGAAGTTTTCTCGGTCTCGCCAGCTATCGCCGTCGATTCGTCGAGAACTTCTCCAAGATTGCCAGGCCTCTGACTAATTTGTTGCATAAGGGTGTCAAGTTCGACTGGACAGACAAGTGTCAGGAAAGTTTCCAGGCGCTCAAAGACAAGTTGACTTCTACCCCCGTGCTTGCACCACCTGATACTAAGAAGGACTTCGTCATTTACTGCGACGCTTCCCGCCAAGGATTAGGCTGTGTCCTAATGCAGGAGCGCAGAGTGATTGCTTATGCCTCTCGTCAATTGCGCCCTCACGAAGAAAACTACCCGGTTCACGACCTCGAGCTTGCTGCTGTCATTCATGCACTGAAGCAGTGGCGACATTACCTTCTCGGTAATCGTTGCGAGATCTTCACCGACCATCAAAGTCTGAAGTATCTGTTTACTCAGCCAGATTTGAACCTACGCCAGCAGAGATGGATGGAGACTGTTGCAGACTTTGACGTGGATATATCATATACCCCCGGCAAGTCTAATGTGATGGCTGATGCCTTGAGCCGCAAGTCTTACTGCAACCACCTCCAGGTTCATAAAGTTCAGCCCTCACTTACCGAAGAATTTAGAAGGCTGAACCTCCATATTGTTCCTCCGGGATCACTCGCTCCCCCTCCCGAAGATTTCCCCAAACGGAACCTACATGTTGTTTCCAAGGGTTCTCTCAATACCCTGGTTGCGAAACCAGATCTTGTGGACACCATCAAATGGATACAGAAATGTGACGATGAAGTCCTCAAGATTAAGCGCGACCTCAAAAGGGGAAAGCCCTCATTCTTCACGATCACCGACGATGGCGCCTTGTATTTCAAAGGCCGCTTAGTGGTACCATGTTCGAAGAAAAACCTAGATAAGACTAAAAGGGTTATGCAAGAAGCTCATGATACGCCTCTGTCCATCCATCCTGGTAGTACAAAGATGTATCAGGATATTCGTCAAAGATTCTGGTGGTCTAATATGAAGCAGGACATTGCTCGTTATGTTGCTGAGTGTGACATTTGTCGCCGAATCAAAGCAGAGCATCAAAGGCCTGCTGGAACTCTGCAACCTATCTCTATTCCTGAATGGAAATGGGACCATGTTGAGATGGACTTCGTCACTGGATTTCCCAAAACGCAGAAAGGTAATGATGCTATTCTTGTCGTCATTGACCGGCTTTCCAAAGTTGCCCATTTCCTGGCGGTCAAAGAGATAATCACTGCTAGTCAGCTTGCTACTCTCTACATGGCTAGAATTGTTTCACTTCACGGTATCCCACTGGTTATCAGTTCAGACCGTGGCAGCTTATTCACTTCAAGGTTTTGGGCGAGTTTCCAAGAAGCTATGGGGACTCATCTGTCGTTCAGTACTGCGTTCCATCCTCAGTCACAAGGACAGGTTGAACGTGTCAACCAAGTTCTCGAAGACATGCTTCGAGCTTGTGTAATCTCATTCGGCAAGAAATGGGAGGAATCTCTTCCATATGCCGAGTTCTCTTATAATAATAGCTATCAAGCTAGTCTAAAGATGTCCCCCTTCGAAGTGCTATATGGACGAAAGTGTCGAACCCCTCTGAACTGGTCAGAAACTGGGGAACGTCCACTCTTTTGTCCGGATATTATACAACAGGCCGAAGAACAAGTTCGCATTATTCGCGAGAATCTCAAGACTGCTCAGTCACGTCAGAAAAGTCAGTATGACCGTCATCACCAAGACATGGTCTATCAACCTGGAGAAAAGGCTTATCTTCGAGTTACACCAATGAAGGGTGCTCACCGCTTCGGGATCAAGGGCAAGCTAGCTCCTCGCTATATCGGTCCCTTCACTATTCTCGAAAGGCGTGGAATGGTGGCATAACAACTGGAGCTTCCACCGAACCTTTCTCAGGTTCACGATGTGTTCCACGTGTCACAACTCCGCCGTTGCTTCAAGGATCCAATCCGAGCGGTGGATCATGAAGTGCTCGAATTGCAACAGGACCTCTCGTATAAAGAGCATCCGGTCCGCATTCTTGACCAAGCTGAACGCCGCACACGCCAGAAGGCGATCAAATTCCTCAAAGTCCAGTGGTCGAATCACTCTGAAGACGAAGCCACTTGGGAACGCGAGGATCGCCTGCGTGATGAATACCCCGCGTTGTTTCCTTCTACCTCCTAAATCTCGGGACGAGATTTCTTGTAGTGGAGGAGTTTTGTAACGCCCGGGTAATTAAGCTACAGTGAACCTCTGCTAATAGTGCCACGTCACCTCGATTACTATTCCTAATCTCATGCTAGTTCGAAACTGATTCAAATTCAGATTCAAAATCAACCAAAGGATAAAAACTTTTCAAAATTTAAAACAAAAATGTTCGAGGTGTGCAAATAAATGCCTAGGAATTTATGGTGTGGGATCCATGCCTTTATAAAAGACCTAAATACTTAAAATGAATTAAAACAGAAGAGAAAATAAAAAAAAGGAAAACAGGAAACAAAACCAAAAAAAAGGGGAAACCCCCTCCCTCGCTGGGCCTTGGCCCAGCTAGCCATCGGGCCAACCAGGCCGGCCCACACCCCCCACCACTTAACCCCGGTCCACACCCCCCGAACCCTAACCCTCACCCGATCCCCACTCTCCCCCACTCGCCCCCCCTCGCTCCCTCCCCCGATCTGGATCGGGGAGAGGCCCGACCCCGCCGCCTCATCCCTGCGCCCCGTTACCGGCCGGCGCCGCCCGTCTCCGCCGGCGCCTCCTGCCTCCCGCCCCGTCGCCCGCCCTCCGACTCCTCCCGCACAGCGCCCCCCCTCGACACGAGCTGGATCGGGGGCTGGACCCCGCGCCACCCCGAGCCCCGACGACCGCGCCCCATCCGCTGCCGCTCGAGGGCCTCCTCGACTCGCCGGACCGCTCCGCCATCGCCGGAGCCCTACCCCGCCGGACCGCATCCCCTGCGCCGCGTCATCTCCGCCCGCCTCCTCGCCCCCCTGTTGCCCCTGACCCTACGGATCCACGGTGAGGCCCCCGGCCTCTCTTCCTCCCGGCTCCTCGCGTCGTCCCGCAGCCGTGCACGAGCACCACCGCGTCGGCCACGCCGTCGCCCGCGTCCCTGGCCGCCCGACTGCGCGCCAGGCCAAGCCCCCTCCTCCCCGCGCACGCCTCGCGCCCTGCGCGCGCGGCAGCCCAGGCCCGGCTCGCCGTGCCGTCGCTCCCCGCTGTCCCCGCGCATGCCTTTCTGCTCACCGGCTCCTGTCCGCTGCGCCTGGCAGCGCTCGCCTGGGCCGCCCCTTGCCACGCCCAGCCCCTCACCGCTGCCGCCCTGGAACCCCCTTTGCTCGCCGTGGCCTACACCTCTGCCGGCCCCGCCTCGCTATGCCGTCGTGCTCCGGTGGCCTCGCCCCGTCGCCCTTGGTTGGGTTCGGCCCCGAGCAGGTGGCGCCCGCCACCGCTAACTCAGCGCCCGTTAACCACCCCCCTGTGCCTATGACAGACGGGGCCCACGCCAAAAATGATTAAAAAAAATAATAAAAAAAATGATAATAATAAAAAATTAAAATTAAAAATAAAAATAAATGAATAATAATTAAATTAATTAATTAATTAATTAATTAAGTTAATTAATCATGTTTAATTAACCTAATTAACTAGTTAGCTTAATTAAACCCTAATTAGTTAAACAGTCAATGACGAACGGGACCCACCTGTCAGGTTGACCAAGTCAACTACTGATGTCATGCTGACGTCATGATGACGTCAGCAGACACTATTCTGGATAATGTTGATCAAATTAATTAAATAAATTCTAAAAATGATTTAAACTTTAGAAAATCAATATAAAATAAACCGTAGCCCGGTTGGAAAAACTTTATACATGAAAGTTGCTCAGAACGACGAGACGAATTCGGATACGCAGCCCGTTCGTCCGCCACGTGTCCCTAGCATAGTGAACCTGCAACATTTCACCTCCGGTTCTTCTGTCCGAAAACGCGAAACACCGGGGATATTTTCCCGGATGTTATCCCCCTTCACCGGTATCACCTAATACCGCGTTAGGGCACCCCTAGCACCGTTACTTGTCTTGTCATGCATCGTTATGCATCTGTTTGCATTATATTCATTGTTTCTTCCCCCCTCTTCTTCCGCTAGACACCGAGACCGACGCCGCTGCTACCTAGTACGACTACGGAGTTGACGACCCCTCTCTCTTGCCAGAGCAACCAGGCAAGCCCCCCCTTTTGATCACCAGATATCGCCTACTCTTCTCTTACTGCTTGCATTAGAGTAGAGTAGCATGTTATTGTTTCCCGTTAATCCTATACTGATGCATAGCCTGTCCTTGCTACTACTGTTGTTACCTTTACCTGCAATCCTAATGCTTAGTATAGGATGCTAGTTTATCATCAGTGGCCCTACATCCTTGTCCGTCTGCCATGCTATACTATCGGGCCGTGATCACTCGGGAGTTGATCACGGGTAAATACTATATACTTTATACATGATACATGTGGTGACTAAAGACGGGTCGGCTTGAGGAGCACCCGCGAGTGGAGTTTTGAGGCGGAGCGGCAGGGCAGGTTCCGACCACCTAGGAGAGAGGTGGGCCTGGCCCTGGTCGGCGTTCGCGGATACTTAACACGCTTAACGAGATCTGGGTATTTGATCTGAGTCTGGCCATTTGGTCTATACGCACTAACCATCTACGCGGGAGTAGTTATGGGTATCCCGGCGTCGTGGTATCAGCCGAAGCCTTCTTGACGTCAGCGACGGAGCGGCGCGCGCTGGATTGGACTGGAACGCCACTAGGCTAGGTCTGCTTCCGGCCGCCCACGCAACGTGCAGGTGTGCTAAGGGCGATGGGCCCAGACCCCTGTGCGCTCAGGTTTAGACCGGCGTGCTGACCTCTCTGTTGTGCCTAGGTGGGGCTGCGACGTGTTGATCTTCCGAGGCCGGGCATGACCCAGGAAAGTGTGTCCGGCCAAATGGGATCGAGCGTGTTGGGGTATGTGGTGCACCCCTGCAGGGAAGTTAATCTATTCGAATAGCCGTGATCTTCGGTAACAGGACGACTTGGAGTTGTACCTTGACCTTATGACAACTAGAACTGGATACTTAATAAAACACACCCTTCCAAGTGCCAGATACAACCGGTGGTCGCTCTCTCTCAGGGATATGAGGAGGGGATCGCCGGGTAGGATTATTGCTATGCGATGATACTTGGAGGTCTTCAGTCTACTCTCTTCTGCATGCTGCAAGATGGAGCTGGCCAGAAGCGTAGTCTTCGATAGGACTAGCTATCCCCCTCTTATTCCGGCATTCTGCAGTTCAGTCCACATATGATACCCTTACTCCATTTGATACCCATGCATATGTAGTGTAGCTCCTTGCTTGCGAGTACTTTGGATGAGTACTCACGGTTGCTTTCTCCCCCTTTTTCCCCCTTTCCTTTCATTCTGGTTGCCGCAACCAGATGCTGGAGTCCAGGAGCCAGACGCCACCGTCGACGACGACTCCTACTACACCGGAGGTGCCTACTACTACGTGGTGCCCGCTGACGATGACCAGGAGTAGTTAGGAGGATCCCAGGCAAGAGGCCTGCACCTCTTTCGATCCGTATCCCAGTTTGTGCTAGCCTTCTTAAGGCAACCTTGTTTAACTTATGTCTGTACTCAGATATTGTTGCTTCCGCTGACTCGTCTATGATCGAGCTCTTGTATTCGAGCCCTCGAGGCCCCTGGCTTGTAATATGATGCTTGTATGACTTATTTTATTTGTAGAGTTGTGTTGTGATATCTTTCCGTGAGTCCCTGATCTTGATCGTACACGTTTGCGTGTATGATTAGTGTACGATTAAATCGGGGGCGTCACATCTTGTCTCTACTGGTCAGGGTGAAGACACCCCAAACAAGCCCCTCAAAGGATTACTTTCCATAGTAACAAGTGACAATAAATTTCAGCAAACTATATAAATTTTTCTTACCAAAGGCGCTTCACTCCCCAGCAACGGCGCTAGAAAAGAGTCTTGATGACCCACAAGTATAGGGGGTCTATCATAATCCTTTCGATAAGTAAGAGTGTCGAACCCAATGAGGAGCAGAAGGAAATGAAAAGCGGTTTTCAGTAAGGTATTCTCTTCAAGAACTGAAATTATCGGTAACAGATAGTTTGGTGATAAGGTAATTCGTAACTGGTAACAAGTAATAAAAGTAAACAAGGTGCAGCTGTTGGGTTCTACGGTAGGGTGCTTAGACTGCAAATTAAAAATTCCTACGCGCAGAACAACCAAGAACATCCTACGGGAGATGGATCACAGTTCGTTACCACTAGACGCGTAGTGCCGTGCAGCGGAAGAAGAGTTGGTGCAGCGCGTCCGCGTGGATGTCCGATCTCCCTCGAACAGCTGGTCGTCGGTTCCCACGTACAAGTTCGCTGGAGAGGCGCAAGTGCACCGCCTTTAACGGTATCCGCGCGTGCAGGAGGAACATCATGCGGCGGACTGCTAGGTCCGATCACACAACCGGCGGCGAGTGGAGGTGTCTATTCGCAACACATGCAATGCCTAGTGACAGCGCCAAAGTGATCAATCCATGAGTGTGTGGCACATCCACTTTATATAGGCATCTATCATGGGCTCAACACTTGGGCCTCGCACGGACCCTAAAGCCCATAAGTCTACTCGGCCACAATACAAATACAGCTCGGATCACATACGACCAGTGTTGTCGAATATGAACTTATAGGTTCCTTCCCTTAAGCACGCGACCCCTTAGGTTCAAGCCGGCTTGGTCGCAGTTCGGATCACCTCTGAACTACATGGTTGGTAGCGGCCCCTAGCAAGGCATGTTGAACACCAAGCAGACTATGAAGCTGGTTAGGCGAACTTGTACATCATACTTCCATTCCTTTTGCCACACGATATATGTTGTCGGGCTCAAGGCGAGTCTGTCATCCTTGTGCTAGCCTGTAACGCCCCGTATGTAACTTGCCATATTTGTATTCCAACTCTTGCCATTTTAAGCTCTAAGTTATGATATTCCCTCATGGTTGGGTTTTGCCTTTGTTTGGATTTTTGTCCATGTCATGCATTTCATATCATGTCATCATGTGCATCGCATTTGCATACGTGTTCGTCTCATGCATCCGAGCATTTTCCCTGTTGTCCGTTTTGCATTCCGACACTCCTACGTCCTCCAGCGCCCCCCCTTTTGCCTCTTTTCGTGTGCGAGTGTTAAATGTTCTCGGTTTGGACAGATACTTTCCAAGCGGAATTGGTACACCACAGGTAGACCGCCTGTCAATTTTCGTGCCATTCGGAGTTCGTTTGATACTCCAACGGTTAACCGGGGAACCGTAAAGGCCTCGTGTGGGCTGCAGCCCAACACCCCTCCAAAGTGGCCCAAAACCCATCCAACCCCCCTCCATCCTCTCGGCCATTCGATCACGATCGCGTGGCCGAAAACCGCACCTCATTTGGACTCTCCTAGCCCCCTCTAGCTAGAAATAGGTCTTCCCCGTTCAAAATCGCAGGCGAAACCCTAGGTCCTCCCCACCCCGCTGCCGGACGCGTCCGCCCGACGGCCGGGCACGTCTGCCACCCCGCCCGCACCGCTCAGCGCCCGCCACATGTCCACCGTCCGTGGCCGCCGCGCCGGCCCGCCGAGGCCCGGAGCGGCCCCCGCGGGCCCAGCCGTCGTTGCCCCGTGCCCGAGTGCTCCGCCGCCCCGCGCCCGAGTCCTCCGCCGCCCCGCTCGCCGGCCTCCGCCGCCCCGCTCGCCGGCCACCGCCGCCGCCTCCCATGGTCTCCGCTGCCCTGCACCATCCGGTGACCGGCAACCCCGCGCCCGTCTCCGCCGGAGACCTCGCCGCCCGCCGGACTGGCGACCCCGCGCCCGTCTCCGCCGTCCTCTCTAGCTCCGGCGCCATCTCCTCCAACCCCGGCGAGAAATCCGGTGATCCTCGGAATCCGCGCCCGGATCTGGATCGGAACCTAGGGTTGACTTCTCCTTTCCTCTTAGTCTTTTCTTTCCCCATAATTTTATGCCATGTTCGTGATGCCATAACTCCTCATCCGTAGCTCCGTTTCATGCGTGTGGCATATCAAAATGTTCGTTAGGATGTGCACTTTATTTTGTTCCACTGCATCATGCTTGTTTGAGGCCATCTTGATGCCTAAAATGCTGTTGCAAGAGTGCTATAAAATGTTAGTTCCTGATTCTTATCAGATTGTGAGCATTTGTCATTTTTGTCATGATTAATGTGTGCTGCATATGAGCATGAGCTCTACATGTGTTTTGGGCTATGCCATGCCATCTTTACAGGGGTGTATGCCATGTATTTTTGTGATCAATGTGGTGACTAGCACAAGAATGCAAAGTAGTTCTCGTGATGTTGCTGATTTCAGGGACTTAGAATTTCACTAAGTCATTTCCCTGCTGTTATTTTCATCCCATGTATTCATGTTGCTACAGAGAGATCCATTCTTCTTTTGAGCATGTTCTGTAAGGATGATTTGGGCATATGATTTTGCTCTATCCATCCATGTCCCTGTTTGCACTTATGGGGTAACCTAGCATGACTCAATCTTGCTCTACTTTTGCTATAATATTTTCCTGGCAGATTGGTTACGTGTTAATCAATTTTGCCAAGGTTGTTGTAGTTGATCCATGCATGCTATGAGATGGTTCTTGCCATGTTTAGCTTCTTGATCATGTCTTCTTGCTGGGTGTATGCTTAGTTTGTCATGAAATGCCTTGTGGTGAGTGAATCGAGCTCACAAACATGCCTACGTAACTCTTTTTTTGCCATGTCCAGTTTTCTGCTAAGTCTGAATCTGTTAACGAAACTTGCTATGTTTACATGGGTGCCATCATATCTTCTGATCCATTTTTGCTTATTTTTAGTAAGGGACTTTTGTTACATGCTTTGATTAGATTCATGCCATGCCTTGTGTTGCTATGATCCGATCTTGTAGAATGTTGTTATCTTGCTCCAACATTGCTTTCTGATGTTAAATACTGACATGATGTTATTTTCACCAAGTTTGTGAACCTGATATCTTTTGCACTTTTGCCATGCTTGTTTGAACCTGTTCTTGTGTGTTTTAGCCGTAACTCATTGTTCATCTTTTTTCAAGCATCTTGAGTAGTTCACTGCCATGTGCTTTGTTCCTATGTTAGAGTGCAGTAGCTTAGTTTCTTGTTGCATTTTAGATGGCATCGTGCTGTTAATCGCAGGATTGTGCCATTATTGTTTTACTTGCCATTTGCAAACCGTGCATCCGATTCCGGTGATCTTTATATCGATTTCGACCAAAATCAACTCATCTTTCCAGCGGCGCTCTTGGTTTGCCAAGTTGAGGCCTGGTTCAATCTTTTCCTTCCGGAGCACGCATATGCATTGCATATTACATCCCACATATCATGTCATGTTTTGCATCATGTTGATTGCGCATTGCACCGTGGTTGATTGTGGTTTCTTTTGCTTGTGTTCTGGCCTTGGGTAGAGCCGGGAGACGAGTTCATGATCGAGGAACCGTTGAGTACGCTTACGAGGATCAAGCTTACGTCAACCCGGAGAACTTTGCAGGCAAGATGACCATACCCTCGAAATCACTTCTATCTTTGCTTGCTAGTTGCTCGCTCTATTTCTATGCCTATGCTGAGATACCTACCACTTGATTTATCATGCCTCCCATATTGCCATGTCAAGCCTCTAACCCACCTTGTCCTAGCAAACCGTTGTTTGGCAATGTTACCGCTTTGCTCAACCCCTCTCATAGCGTTGCTAGTTGCAGGTGAAGATTGGAGGTTGTTCCTTGTTGGAACATGTTTATTGTTGGGATATCATTATTATATCTTGTTTACTTTAATGCACCTATATACTTGGTAAAGGGTGGAAGGTTCGGCCTTATGCATGGTTTTGTTCCACTCGTGTCGCCCTAGTTTCCGTCATACCGGTGTTATGTTCCTTGATTTGGCGTTCCTTACGCGGTTGGGTTATAATGGGAACCCCTTGATAGTTCGCCTTGAATAAAACTCCTCCAGCAAGGCCTGACCTTGGTTTTACCATTTTCCACATAAGCCTTTTTCCCTTGGGTTTCGCGGACTCAAGGGTCATCTTTATTTTAACCCTCCCCCCAACCCGCCGGGCCAGTGCTTCTCTACATGTTGGTCCATCCTAGAGCACCGTGCGGGGCCGTCCCTTGGCAACTTGGCTTACGTTGGCTCCCGTACGCTTAGCTTATCCGGTGTGCCCTGAGAACGAGATATTTGCAGCTCCTATCGAGAATTGTCAGCACAGCGGGTGGTCGTGCTGGTCTTGTTTTACCATTGTCGAAATGTCTTGTAACCGGGATTCCGAGTCTGATCGGGTCGTCCTGGGAGAAGGAATATCCTTCGTTGACCGTGAGATCTTGTGATGGGCCAAGTTGGGACACCCCTAGAGGGTTTTGAACTTTCGAAAGCCGTGCCCACGGTTATGAGAAGATGGGAATTTATTAATGTCCGGTTGTACAAAACTTGACACTTAACATAATAAAAATGCATCAACCGCGTGTGTAGCCGTGATGGTCTCTTTTCGGCGGAGTCCGGGAAGAGAACACGGTCTCGTGTTATGCTTGAACGTAAATAGTTCTAGGATCACTTCTTGATCATAGATTATCGACCGTGTCTTGCTCCTCTTCTCGCTCTCGTTTGCGTATGTTAGCGACCATATATGCTACTGCTTGCTGCAGCTCCACCTCACTACCTTTTCCTACCCATGAGCTTAAATAGTCTTGATCGCGAGGGTGTAAGATTGTTGAGTCCCTGTGACTCACAGATTACTTCCAAAACCAGATGCAGGTGCTAATGATGCCATTACAGGGGATGCGACTGAACTCAAGTGGGAGTTCAATGAGGATTCAGGACGTTACTATGTTTCCTTTCTAGACGATCAGTAGTGGAGCCCAGTTGGGGCGATCGGGGATCTTATGCATTTGGGGTTGTCTTTATTTTGGTTTCGTAGTCTGACCTTGATTATATTCTGGATGATGTAATGTTATATTTATGTATTGTGTGAAGTGGCGATTGTAAGCCAACTCTGTATCTCTTTCTTATTCAGTACATGGGATGTGTAAAGATTACCCCTCTTGCGACATGCCTACAATGCGGTTTGCCTCTAAGTCGTGCTCTGACACGTGGGAGATATAGCCGCATCGTGGGTGTTACAAGTTGGTAATCAGAGCCTTCCCTAACTTAGGAGCCCCCTGCTTGATCGAATCGTTGGCGTTGTTGAGTCTAGAAAAATGTTTTGATTCTTATAGGATTATATATATCGGAGAGTAGGACTCTTTTTTACTCCTCAGTCCCTTCGTCGCTCTGGTGAGGCCTCCTGACGTAGAGTTTTGACTCTTCTCTTCTCAAATTTCATGATTTTTTTAGGATCACGCGGGTATCTTGGAATCATTCCGATGGTTTTGTGACGAGAACATTGTTCTTGGTGCCTCCTGACATTTAGGGGTTGTGGCAGTGTCCCGGGGAGTTGAGCTCCGAGGTGTTGTCGTCATAATTTTATTGTTGCAGTCTGGAATACCTGAGTTTCACCGACATCGAAAATCTCTTTTATGCCACCCAGTACTGGGGCGGGAGTTTGGGAGCATTGCCATAACTCGTATAACGGATGCTTTTCAAAGGTTGAGTTAAATGATTTCTGAAGGTTTCTTGGTTATGTGTTGAAGGATGGATACAGCTGGATGTAGGATTTGCTAGTTTTGGGTGAGATATTATGCTTCCCCTGTATCCCCAACACCTGATTGCATAACCAGAAAGTTTCGGGAGTTTCATAGGTGGGAATTCTTGTAGCTCTAGTATTTCTTCCGCAGATATTTGGTTTGTGATTGGGTAATCCTTACCAATTATTTGTTCATGTTCGTACCTTGTTGTTTTATTCATCTATCTCTATCTAAGTGGCTTCTCAATTTATGGAAGTGTGATCATTTAATTTGGAATTCATTCATTCATTTTTTCTTCGAATGTTAAGGCTATATGTTGCAATATCGATCCATTGATTCAGCTTGAATATATGTCTGTCAAGATGCTAACGGATGTCACCCTCTTCAGGATGGCTCCTCCAACGCGTCAGAATCCGGAACCACCGCCACCACCTCCACCTCCGGAGGCATGGCAAGCTATGAAGGCTGCTACCAACGGCAACACGCAGATGCTTTTGCAAATCTTGCAAGAGCACAACTAAGGAAATCAAGGGCATGGCAACAATCAATCTCACTTTGCTACCCTCAACCAGTTCCTCGCAAACCATCCGAAGTCCTTCAGTAACTGTGTCGAGGCCATAGACGCTAACGATTGGCTCATGGATATCTGCAAACATTTTGAGTGTAGCAACGTTAGGCCTGAGGATTTTGTCAAGTTTGCTTCGTTCCAAATCAAAGACCAAGCTGCTGAGTGGTATCAACAATACAAAGATTCCAGAGGAGGTCGTGTGATTACCTGGGATGATTTTCACCAAGACTTCAAAGCTCACCACATTCCTCAGAGTGTTGTTGAGAGTAAGCGTGAGGAGTTCCACAATCTGAAGCAAGGCAGCTTGTCTGTTTACCAATAAAACATCCTGTTCCATAGGCTCGCTCGCTTCGCCAAGCAAGACGTCCCTAACGAGAAATGCATGATTTATCAATTCAGAGGTGGCCTCAGAGAAGATCTGCAACTAGCTCTTGTGCTTTTTGAGCCGAAAAAGTATGATGAGTTCTACAACATGGCACTAAAGCAAGAGGATGCTCAGCTCAACTGCGATGCTTCCAAGAAGAGAGTTAGGGATGCAACTCCTTCTTCTTCTTCAACTCAAGTGGCAGCTAAGCAGCAAAAGTACTGGTTGCCTCCTCCCCCTCCGTTCCGTTAGCCTTTTCAGCAGAAGAGCAAAGGTGGCAATGGATCTTCCCACCCACCCAACCCAAGCTTTCAGAACAAAGCTTCGTCTCATGCTCCAAGGTCAAGTGCTTCGTATCACCGTCCACTCTCAGAGGTTACGTGCAACAAGTGTCAGCAGAAGTGTCACTATGCAAACAAATGCTTCAACCAGAGGCGTCTTCCGCCTCCTCCTCCTATGAGATCTGCCAGCAATGCAGTGGTCAAGCGTAATCCCAAGTTTGCAAAGGTCAACATGGTGAACACAGCTCAGGCAAAGGACTCTTCAGAAGTGATCATGGGTAACTTTCCAGTTAACTCTACTCCAGCAAAAGTCCTTTTTGATACTGGTGCATCACATTGTTTCATGTCAAGATCATTTGTTTCAAAGCATGACTTAGTTTCGGAAATGTTGGTTAAACCTATGGGAGTGGTTTCTCCGGCCAAGTCTATGAGGGCTACCACGATGATCCCGAATGTTTCTATCAAGATGGGTGACTATAAGTTTCTGTCTTCTCCAATGGTCCTTGGTGACTCGGATATTGATCTAATTCTGTGCATGGACTAGCTTTCTAAGCACAAGGCTCAACTTGATTGTGCTGCCAGGCAGATTCAATTGACACACTCGTCTGAGGATGTGATTGTCTTTGCCGCTCATGACGATACCATTCGACTGTTTTCTCTCAATGAGAAGGGCGAGTTGAATGCCATCTCCCATATTCCAGTCGTTTGTGAATATCAAGACGTCTTTCCAGAAGAGCTTCCAGGAATGCCTCCTCACCGGCCAGATGAATTCGTCATTGATCTTGAGCCTGACACGGAACCTTTTTGCATATGTCCTTACAAGCTTGGACCAGAAGAGTTGAAGGAGATGAAGAAACAACTCGATATACAAGAGCGTATGGGTCTGATCCGACCAAGTTCTTCTCCATGGAGTTGTGGTGTTCTTTTTGTCAAGAAGAAGGATGGCACGGACCGACTCTGCGTTGACTATCGTCCATTGAACAAGAAGACCATAAAGAACAAGTACCCACTTCCCAACATGAATGAGCTTTTCGAACAACTCAAGGGTGCTCAAGTATTCTCCAAGCCTGACCTTCGTATGGGCTATCATCAGATTTGCATTCGTGAACAAGATATCCCCAAGATAGCATTCAGAACAAGCTATGGTTCTTATGAATACACTATCATGTGTTTCGGCCTTGTCAATGCTCCTCCAACGTTCTCTCGCATGATGAACTTCATCTTCAACCCTTACACAAATGACTTCGTCTTGGTCTATCTCCATGACATTTTGGTCTTTTCCAAGAACAAAGAGGATCATGCCAAGCATTTGAGGTTGGTGCTGGACAAACTCAGAGAACATCAGTTCTACGCGAAGTTTTCAAAGTGCGAGTTTTGGCTCGATGAGGTTCTCTACCTTGGGCATATCATCTCCGCCAAGGGCATAGCTGTTAATCCTGAGAAGGTGTCTGCAATTGTGAATTGGGAACCTCCTCAGAATGTGAAGCAACTCCGTAGCTTTCTTGGGATTGCAAGCTATTGTCGAAGATTTGTTGAGAATTTCTCTATGATCGCGAAGCCCCTTTCCAACCTTCTCCAGAAGCATGTGAAGTATGTCTGGACGCCTGAATGTGACATCACTTTCAACACCCTCAAAGAGAAGTTGTCACAGCTCCAGTTCTGACTCCTCCTGGTGAATCCAAACCATTTGAGGTTTTCTGTGATGCTTCCTTGCAAGGTCTCGATGATGTGTTAATGCAAGAGAAGAAATTTGTGGCCTATACCTCTCGCCAGTTGAAGCCCAACGAAAATAACTACCCCACTCATGAGCTCGAGTTGGCGGCAGTTGTCCATGCTCTTTTAACATGGAGACATCTCTTGTTGGGAAGAAAAGTCGACATCTTCACTGATCATAAGAGTCTCAAGTACATCTTCACTCAGCCCAACCTCAACCTCAGGTAGACTCGTTGGGTCGAAATGATTCAAGAGTATAATCCGAGTATTGAATATACTCCAGGCAAGGCCAATGTCATTTCTAACGCTTTGAGCAGGAAGGCTTACTGCAGCAGTTTGATTCTCAAGCCCTTCCAACCGGACCTTTGTGACGCTTTCCGCAAACTTAATCTCCAAGTTGTTCCTCAAGGATTCCTTGCCAACCTCCAAGTCTCTCCTACTTTGGAAGATCAGATTCGTGAGGCTCAACTTCTTGATGCAATGGTGAAGAAGGTGAAGATTGGGATTGCCAAGAGCCAACCCAAGTACAAGTGCTATCGCCTTGATTAAAAAGATACTCTATTCTTTGAGGATCACATTGTTGTTCATAAGGGTGTCCTTCATAAAGTCATTATGAACGAGGCTCACAATTCACTCCTATCTATTCATCCTGGAAGTACAAAGATGTACCATGACCTCAAGCAGTCGTATTGGTGGACTCGAATGAAGCGAGAAATTGCTCAGTTCGTGAATGAAGGTGATGTCTGTAGAAGAGAAAAAGCAGAACACCAACGGCCAACTGGTCTCCTCCAACCTCTTTCCATTCCATAATGGAAGTTTGACCATATTGAGATGGACTTCATGACTGGATTTCCCAAGTCCAAGCGTGGCAATGATGCTATCTTTGTTGTCATCGACAAGCTTACTAAAGTGGCTCATTTTCTTCCTATCAAAGAATCTATCACAGCAGCTCAGTTGGCAGAGCTATATACCTCCAGGATTGTCTCCTTGCATGGCATTCCGCAGTTGATATCTTCAGATCGTGGAAGCATCTTTACCTCTAAATTCTGGGATTCTTTTCAGAAGGCCATGGGCACCAACATTCGCTTCAACACAGCCTTTCATCCTCAAACTATTGGACAAGTCGAGCGAGTAAATCATATTCTTGAAGACATGCTCAGGGCTTGTGTCATTTCTTTCGGTATGAAGTGGGAAGATTGTCTTCCATATGCCGAGTTCTCCTCAACAACAACTTCCAAGCGAGTTCGGGCAAGGCCCCATTCGAGATTCTCTATGGCAGAAAGTGCCGTATCCCTCTTAAGTGGTCAGAGACTGGTGAACGCCAACTTCTTGGCAATGACTTGATCACAGAGGCTGAAGAAATGTGCAAAGTCATTCGTGAAAATCTCAAAGCCGCGCAATCGCGCCAGAAGAGTTACTATGATAGCAAGCATCGTGACTTGGCTTTCGAGATAGGAGACCATGTCTACCTCCGCGTCTCTCCAATGAAAGGTACTCGTCGCTTCGGTATCAAAGGGAAGCTTGCCCCTAGATATGTGGGTCCTTTCAAGATCATTGGCAAAAGAGGCGATCTCGCCTATCAACTTGAGCTTCCGTCCAACTTTGCAAATGTCCACGACGTGTTTCACGTGTCTCAGCTTCACAAGTGTTTCAAGACTCCTGACTGCACCATCAACTTCGAAGAGATTGATCTCCAAGAAGACCTGTCTTATCATGAGCATCCCGTTGCTATTCTTGAAGAAACTGAGCGCAAGACTCGCAACAAGTCTATCAAATTCCTGAAAGTGAAGTGGTCACACCATACCGACCGAGAGGCCACCTGGGAACGCGAGGACCACCTCTGTTCCGAATATCTGGAGTTTTTTCAGTCCTAGATCTCGAGATGAGATCCTTTCGTAGTGGTGGAGTGTTGTAACGCCCCGTATGTAACTTGCCATATTTGAATTCCAACTCTTGCCATTTTCGGCTCTAAGTTATGATATTCCCTTGTGGTTCGGTTTTTCCTTCGTTTGGATTTTTGTCCATGTCATGCATTTCATATCATGTCATCATGTGCATCGCATTTGCATACGTGTTCATCTCATGCATCCGAGCATTTTCCCTGTTGTCTGTTTTGCATTCCGGCACTCCTACGTCCTCCGGCGCCCTCCTTTTGCCTCTTTTCGTGTGCGAGTGTTAAACATTCTCGGATTGGACCGAGACTTGCCAAGCGGCCTTGGTACACCACCGGTAGACCGCCTGTCAAGTTTCATGCCATTTGGAGTTCGTTTGATACTCCAATGGTTAACCGGGAACTGTAAAGGCCTTGTGTGTGTTGCAGACCAACACCCCTCCAAAGTGGCCCAAAACCCATCCAACCCCCCTCCATCCTCTCGGCCGTTCAATCATGATCGCTTGGCCGAAAACCGCACCTCATTTGGACTCTCCTAGCCCCCTCTAGCTATAAATAGGTCTTCCCCATTCAAAATCGCAGGCGAAACCCTAGGTCCTCCCCACCCCGCCGCCGGACGCGTCCGCCCGACAGCCGGACACGTCTACCGCGCCGCCCACACCGCTCAGCACCCGCCACGTGTCCACCCCCGCCGCCGCCGCGCTGGCCACCCGAGGCCCGCCGCCGGCCCCCGCGGGCCCAGTCGCCGTTGCCCCGCGCCCGAGTGCTCCGCCGCCCCGCGCCCGAGTCCTCTGCCGCCCCGCTCGCCGGCCTCCGCCGCCCGCTCTCCGGCCACCGCCGCCGCCTCCAGCGGTCTCTGCTGCCCTATACCGTCCGGCGACCGGCCACCCTGTGCCCGTCTCCGCCGGAGACCTCGCCCCCCGCCGGACCGGCGACCCCGCGCCCGTCCCCGCCGTCCGCTACAGCTCCGGCCGCCGTCCCCTACAGCTCCGACGCCATCTCCACCAACCCCGGCGAGAAATCCGGCTATCCTGGGAATCCGCGCCCGGATCTGGATCGAAACCTAGGGTTGACTTCTCCTTTCCTCCACGTCTTTTGTTTCCCCTTAATTTTATGCCATGTTCGTGATGCCATAACTCCTCATCTGTACCTCCGTTTCGTGCGTGTGGCATATCAAAATGTTCGTTAGGATGTGCTCTTCATTTTGTTCCATTGCATCATGCTCGTTTGAGTCCATCTTGATGCCTAAAATGCTGTTGCAAGAGTGCTATAAAATGTTAGTTCCTGATTCTTATCAGATTATGAGCATTTGTCATTTTTGCCATGATTAATATGTGCTGCATATGAGCATGAGCTCTACATGTGTTTTGGGCTATGCCATGCCATCTTTACAGGGGTGTATGACATGTATTTTTGTGATCAATGTGGTGACTAGCACAAGCATGCAAAGTAGCTCTCGTGATGTTGCTGATTTCAGAGACTTAGAATTTCACTAAGTCATTTCCCTGCTGTTATTTTAATGCCATGTATTCATGTTGCTACAGAGAGATCCATGCTTCTTTTGAGCATGTTCAGTAAGGATGATTTGGGCATATGGTCATTCTCTATCCATCCATGTCCCTGTTGGCATTTATGGGGTAACCTAGAATGACTCAATCTTGCTCTACTTTTGCTATAAAATGTTCCTGGTAGATTGGTTACGTGTTAATCAATTTTGACAAGGTTGTCGTAGTTGATCCATGCATGCTATGAGATGGTTCTTGCCATGTTTAGCTTCTTGATCATGTCTTCTTGGTGGGTGTATGCTTAGTTTGTCAAGCAATGCCTTGTGGTGAGTGCATCGAGCTCGCAAACATGCCTACGTAACTCTTTTTTTGCCATTTCCAGTTTTCTGCTAAGTCTGAATCTGTTAACGAAACTTGCTATGTTTACATGGGTGCCATCATATCTTCTGATCCTTTTTGGCTTATTGTTAGTAACGGACTTTTGTTACATGCTTTGAGTAGATTCATGCCATGCCTTGTGTTGCTATGATCTGATCTTGTAGAATGTTGTTATCTTGCTCTAAACTTTGCTTCCTGATGTTAAATCCTGACATGATGTTATTTTCACTAAGTCTATGAACCTGATATCTTTTGCAATTTTGCCATGCTTGTTTGAACCTGTTTTTGTGTGTTTCAGCCGTAGCTCAGTGTTCATATTTTGTCAAGTATCTTGAGTAGTTCACTGCCATGTGCTTTGTTGCTGTGTTAGAGTGCAGTAACTTCGTTTCTTGTTGCATTTTAGATGGCATCGTGTTGTTAATCGCAAGATTGTGCCATATTGTTTTGCTTGCCATTTGCAAACCGTGCATCTGATTCCGGTGATCTTTATATCGATTTCGACCGAAATCAACTGATCTTTCCAGCGGAGCTCTTGGTTTTCCAAGTTGAGGCATGGTTCAATCTTTCCTTTCGGAGCACGCATATTCATTGCATATTACATCCCGCATATCATGTCATGTTTTGCATCATGTTGCTTGTGCATTGCACCTGGTTGATTGTGGTTTATATTGCTTGTGTTCTTGATCGAGTTTGTGATCGAGGAACCCATTGAGTATGCTTATGAGGATCAAGCTTACGTCAACCCGGAGAACTTTGCAGGCAAGATGACCATACCCTCGAAATCACTTCTATCTTTGCTTGCTAGTTGCTCGCTCTATTGCTATGCCTATGCCGCGATACCTACCACTTGCATTATCATGCCTCGCATATTGCCATGTCAAGCCTCTAACCCACCTTGTCCTAGCAAACCATTGTTTGGCTATGTTACCACTTTGCTCAGCCCCTCTTATAGCGTTGCTAGTTGCAGGTGAAGATTGGAGTTTGTTCCTTGTTGGAACATGTTTATTGTTTGGATATCATTATTATATCTTGTTTACTTTAATGCACCTATATACTTGGTAAAGGGTGGAAGGCTCAGCCTTATGCTTGGTGTTTTGTTCCACTCTTGCCGCCCTAGTTTCCGTCATACCGGTGTTATGTTCCTTGATTTTGTGTTCCTTACGCGGTTGGGTTATAATGGGAACCCCTTGACAGTTCGCCTTGAATAAAACTCCTCCAGCTAGGCCCGACCTTGGTTTTACCATTTGCCACCTAGGCCTTTTTCCCTTGGGTTTCGCAAACTCAAGGGTCATCTTTATTCTAAGCCCCCCCGGGCCAGTGCTTCTCTAAGTGTTGGTCTAACCTAGAGCACCGTGCGGGGCAGTCCCTTGGCAACTTGGGTTACATTGGCTCCCGTACGCTTAGCTTATCCGGTGTGCCCTGAGAATGAGATATGTGCAGCTCCTATCGGGATTTGTCGGCACAACGGGTTTTATTGTTCTTGTTTTTCCATTGTCGAAATGTCTTCTAACCGGGATTCCGAGTCTGATCGGGTCGCCCTGGGAGAAGGAATATCATTCGTTGACCGTGAGAGCTTGTGATGGGCTAAGTTGGGACACCCCTGCAGTGTTTTGAACTTTCGAAAGCCGTGCCCGCGGTTATGGGTAGATGGGAATTTGTTAATGTCCGGTTGTAGAAAACTTGACACTCAACTTAATAAAAATGCATCAACCACGTGTGTAGCCGTGATGGTCTCTCTAAGGCGGAGTCCGGGAAGAGAACACGGTCTCGTGTTATGCTTGAACGTATGTAGTTCTAGGATCACTTCTTGATCATAGATTGTCGACTGTGCCTTGCTCCTCTTCTCGCTCTCATTTGCGTGTGTTAGCCACCATATATGCTAGTGTTTGCTGCAGCTCCACCTCACTACCTTTTCCTACCCATGAGCTTAAATAGTCTTGATCGCGAGGTTGTAAGATTGTTGAGTCCCAGTGACTCACAGATTACTTCCAAAACCAGATGCAGGTGCCAATGATGCCATTACAGGGGATGCGACTGAACTCAAGTGGGAGTTCAACGAGGATTCAGGACATTACTATGTTTCCTTTCTAGACGATCAGTAGTGGAGCCCAGTTGGGGCGATCAGGGATCTTATGCATTTGGGGTTGTCTTTATTTTGGTTCCATAGTCGGACCTTGATTGTATTCTGGACGATGTAATGTTATATTTATGTATTGTGTGAAGTGGCGATTCTAAGCCAACTCTGTATCTCTTTCTTATTCAGTACATGGGATGTGTAAAGATTACCCCTCTTGCGACATGCCTACCATGCGGTTATGCCTCTAAGTCATGCTCCGACACGTGGGAGATATAGCCGCATCATGGGTGTTGCATAGCCTAACCTCTTTCTCGTTCCAGTGATGCCGACCACAACCAGATTATCTCATAATCCTTGTCGCATGGACATGCTTATCTTGGTTGGATCACATGAGGGGCCCAGAATATATCTCTCCTAATCGGAGGGGCAAATCCCATATTGCTCGACCATGTCTCGCAGCATGGGTCTGGACAAGCCCGAAACCTACCTTTGTAACTACCCATTCATGGAGTAGCGTTTGGTTGGCCCAAAGCAAGTCTGTCACCATCCCAAGTGCATGCGCCAGCTCAGGTCTTAGGACATAGAACGTATGTTGTACTAGAGACTCACAGATGACATATCGCTGCGTCTCATAGTTGGGTCTGTCCGACTCGGACTTTATCTTGACTCGGATCCGACTACGTTGAATACGACCAGATCCTTCTAAGTACATATTATCCAGTTAGCATCCAATGCCCCATGGCTAGTGAGGCCAAGGCATCGACCGTGTTATATGCTAGTCTAGTTGGCTGCGCGTCCACATAGCCCTTTCGGCTAGGGACCTTTTAGGACAGTCATCATACAATCATAGTCCCACAAACAAGTCACGTACTTTCTGATACACATCATTGATAATGTCCAAGGACTATCTTTATTCCTAAACACATAGGAAATATCATCATACATGATTGCCTCTAGGGCATATCTCCAATAGCAGAAAGGTGGCCCAATCCTTTTTGTATCAAAGGACAAGCCTGGACAAACTCTTATATAAACTAAAGCGCTCCCGAGGACACATGTGAATTATCGTCAAGCTAGTTTTCATCATGCTCATATGATTCCCGTTCGTTACTTTGATAATTTGATATGTCGGTGGACCGGTGCTTGGGTACTACCCTTACTTGGATAAGCATCCCCCTTATGATTAACCCCTCTCGCAAGCATCCGCAACTACGAAAGAATAATTAAGGTAAACCTAACCATAACATGAAATATATGGATCAAAATCAGCCCCTGACGAAGCAACGCATAAACTAGGGTTTAAGCTTCTGTCACTCTAGCAACCCATCATCTACTTATTACTTCACAATGCCTTCACCTAGTGCCAAACAATTGTGAAGTGTCATGTAGTCGACGTTCACATGACACCACTAGAGGAGAGACAACATGCATCTCATCAAAATATCGAACGAATACCAAATTCACATGACTACTTATAGCAAGACTTCTCCCATGTCCACAGGAACAAACGTAACTACTCACAAATCATATTCATGTTCATAATCAGAGAGGTATTAATATGCATAAAGGATCTGATCATATGATCTTCCACCAAATGAACCAACTAGCATCAACTACAAGGAGTAATCAACACTACTAGTAACCCACAGGCACCAATCTGAGGTTCTAAGACAAAGATTGGATACAAGAGATGAACTAGGGTTTGAGAGGAGATGGTGCTGGTGAAGATGTTGATGGAGATTGACCCCATCCTGATGAGAGGATCGATGGTGATGACGATGGTGACGATTTCCCCCTCCCCGAGGGATGTTTCCCCGGCAGAACAGCTCTGCCTGAGCCCTAAATTGGTTCTGCCAAGGTTCCGCCTCAAGATGGTGGCGCTTCGCTCCGAAAGCTTCCTTCTAATTTTTTCCAGGGCGAAAGACTTCATATGGAAAAAGATGGGCACCGGAGGCCTGCCAGGGGGCCCACAAGACAGGGGGCGTGCCTAGGGGGTAGGGCGAGCCCCTCACCCTCGTGGATGGTGGGTGTCCCCCCTCTGGTTCTTTTGTCTCCCAATATTTTTTATATATTCCAAAACTGACTTTCATGGAGTTTATAGGTCTCTAATATTTGCTCCTTTTCTAGCCCAGAATTCTAGCTGCCGGCATTCTCCCTCTTCGTGTAAACCATCTAAAATAAGAGAGAATAGGCATAAGTATTGTGACATAATGTGTAATAACAGCCCATAATGCAATAAATATCGATATAAAAGCATGATGCGAAATGGACGTATCAGGATGTTGACACAGGCGCGTAGCTCACTGCCCTCGCCGGGGGAGGGGGCTGCCCCGGGTGGTGCGGGGCGATGTTCGCCTCGCATAGCTCTTGGCTCCTGAAGCTCCTTGGTCACCTTGGTGATGAAGTCCTGAGCACCTGGTGCCTCGCTCCCTGCGCTCTTCTCACAGAAGTGTGTGTTGAAGCACGCCTCCACATGGTGCCCGAACACCTCCCTTGTGATTCTGGCCAGGTTAGAGGTCTCCCAGTGTAGAGCCCCCGAGCCCAGCTTGAGATGGGCGCTGGGCGGGCCTTCCTATAGGAGAGAGGAAGGCGCCCTGTCAGTGGGTGCAGGTCCCGAGGCGCAGTCGTCGAATGCCCCAACCTCCTAAGGTCCTCGGTGGAGCAGCTGCTTCTTCTTCTTGGGGACGACTCCAGGAGGGTAGACAGCGCCCTCATCAACTGGGTTCTCGACAACCGCAGCCTGGTAGGTGCGCCCGAGAGAGCACACCACGTCCTTGTCATCGCAGGCGACAGTGATGATGCCGCAGCTCCCTGGCATCTCGACAACATTGCAGCCATGATGAGTCACAGCCATGAACTTGGCCAGGGCCGGATACCCAAGGATGGCGTTTTGCTGGAGGAGAATGTGGGCCACGTCGAAGCCGATGAGCTTAGTGTGGTAGTTGTCGCGCTTTCCGAAGGTGACAGGGAGGCAGATCTGCCCTATCGGGGTAGTGGAGCCGTCGGTCAGTCCTGAGAAAGGCTTGGTGGCCAGAAGCTGGTCATATCGCAGTTGGAGCCTGTCGAACGTCTCAACGGAGAGAACATTGAGCCCCTCGCCGCCATAGATGAGAGTACTGGTGATGAGGACGTTGCTGATGGTAGGCAAGCAGAGCATCGGAGGGTGCCAGCAGTGGCTGCGCACTTGAGCTGGTCAGTAGAGTCAAAGGTGATGGCGTACTTGGACCACCTGAGCAGATGTGTGACTGTTGGCATCCTGGGAACGGGGGTCCCCAGACTTTCCTACCTGCGGCCCACAGCGTGGCTCCACCAGCGGCCCTGTACGGCCTGTCTTCACCAGCAAACACTCAAGACCCTCGCAAGGGGCCAAGCCTCGCGAGGCAGACGACGCAAGACCTCCTCGTGGGAGGCCTCACCAGGCTGGCTCGCGAGGGGCGGAGAGATCAAGGCAAGGGACACCTCACGAGGTTCCTGTGACGCAAGCCATGACGACCAAGGCCAGGCAGGCTCTACCGTGCACAGTATCCTCGCTTCCTCTTTGGTGCTAAAGAGGCAAGTGGAGGCGCGGTGTCCTGAGGCGTCAAGCAAAGGTTTCCATATCGGTGCAACAAGACCAAGACCAACAGGATTGCAGGACGGAGGTCACCGTGGAGCCCAGGACAGCGTCATCACCAGAGCCTTTGGCAGGCGTAAACCATCTTTTGTTAGGATAGCTTGTACTAGTTGTCCCCTTCAAACTGGCCGTGTGGGATCCCTTCCTGACGGCTTGGCATACCAGCAACGGCTACAACTTTCCTGGGGACCGGGACCTGTCGGCGTACACGTCCATCTTGATTCCTCACAGGGAGTAAAAGAAGTAAGTTTCTAGGGGCCCTGTCTACACGCGCCAAACGCCGCCGACGCCATCATCAACAGTGGGCCACGAGAAGCTGAGGCCAACCTCATCTAGATCAGCGACGGCGGCGGCCGGAAGCTGCGGCCTTGCTCCGGGCGCGGCGAGAGCTCGGGGGCACGTTGCTGTCGTCACTTGTCTCCGGAGTCTCGTCGGGCTCGGCAGTATCACTTGACCACCAGGAGTCACCACTGCCGCTGGAGGAGCTGTTGGCGAAGCCAGCGGCAGGCTCGACGTTGGCCGCTGCGCCGTCCTGGCGACCCCCTTCAGGGTAGCACTCCAAGCGGCGACCTTCCTCGTCGAAGACCTTGAAGAACATCGTGGTGGTGCCATGGTAATCGAAGTGGATGGCGAGGGCGCCTTCCGCATGGCAGACTTGGGCAACCTCGCCCCAGCCACGGATCATGAACTCCCTGGGGAGATGGCTTCGACCTCCACTCCAGTCGCTGTGGCGTCGTAGTCGGCGTGCTACAGCCAAAGCTCGAGGGGCCCCCTCGACGGCTGTAGGATCGAAAGTATGTCTAGAGGGGGGGTAATTAGACTACTTGACCAAATAAAAATCTATCCTTCTCCCAATTTCAAGTCTTGGCAGATTTTAACAACTTAGCACAAGTCAGGTAATTAACCTACACATGCAATTCTAAGAGTATAGCAGCGGAATGTAAAACAGTTGCATATGAAGGTAAAGAGATGAGTTTGAGGGAGCAAACGCAATGTAGACACGGAAATTTTTGGTGTGGTTCCGATATGTGGTGCTATTGTACATCCATGTTGATGGAGACTTCAACCCATGAAGGGTAACGGTTGCACGAGTCCACGGAGGGCTCCACCCACGAAGGGTCCAGGAAGAAGCAACCTTGTCTATCCCACCATGGCCATCACCAACGAAGGACTTGCCTCACTAGGGTAGATCTTCATGAAGTAGGCAATCTCCTTGCCCGTACAAACTCCTTGGTTCAACTCCACAATCTTGACGGAGGCTCCCAAGTGACACCTAGCCAATCTAGAAGACACCACTCTCCAAAAGGTAATATATGGTGTGCTGATGATGAACTCCTTGCTCTTGTGCTTCAAATGATAGTCTCCCCAACACTCAGCTCTCTCTCATGGGATTGGACTTGGTGGAAAGAGGGTTTGAGTGGAAAGCATCTTGTGGAAGGCTAGAGATCAAGATTTAAGTGGTTGGAATGAAATATCCTGACCTTAACAAATGTGTTAGAAAATGTATGTTGGAAGTGTAGGCATGTTCTGATGGCTCTCTCCATGAATGAAGAGTGGGTGGAGGTGTATATATAGCCTCCTCACAAAATCTAGTTGTTACACACAAATCACCAAACTTGGTGGGACCAAATCATGAAACTCGGTCAGACCGATTTAGTTCAAAATGTGAACGTTAGGATTTTCGGTGGGACCGACATGTCAAATCGGTGGGACCGATTCCATTAGAGGTTAGGGCCTAACGTAATCTCGGTGAGACCAATTACAGAAACTCGGTGGGAGCGATTTTGGTAATAGGCAGACATAGAGTTGGTCAGGCAAACTCGGTGGGACCGATTCGCTCATCTCAGTTAGACCAAAACATTACGAAGGGGAAACAGAGAGTTTGCATTGCAATCTTGGTGGGACCGATCGCTCATCTCGGTTGGATCGAAACGTTACGAAGGGAAACAGAGAGGTTGCAATCCCATCTTGGTGAGACCGAGATCCCAATCGGTGAGACCGAAATGACTAGGGTTTGTGGCAGTGGCTATGTCAAGTGAACTCGGTGGCACCAGGTAGGAAATTTCGGTGGGGATGAGTTTGACTTTTGGTTTGGGGCATATGTGCATATGAGAAAGTAGTTGAGGGTTTTGAAGCATATCACTAAGCATTTTGAGCAAATAACTCATTAAGCAACACCTCATCCCCTTTTAATAGTTTGGCTTTTCCTATGGACTCAATGTGATCTCGGGTCACTAAATGTAAAATGTAGAGTCTTGAGCTTGAGCCAACATGTGTTCTTAGTATTTTGAGGGGTCCACTTTATGATCCATGCCATGCCAAACATTGAGCTTTCCTGAAATATTTATCTTGAAATAGCATTAGCTCAATGGGCTATATGTTGTTAGGAATTACCAAAACCACCCAGGGATAGTTGCACTTTCAGCGGCATCTCGGCGGAGAAGAACTGCGGGAAGCAAATATAAGTGCGCAGAGGCATCGCCGCCCACATCACGAGTTCGCATGAGGAGTCTGCGGCGTGGGCTCCTTGGGCGACGGCGTCCGTCACCACGGCGCGGCGACCACGGCCATGGCGTGGGCGGCGCCATTCGCAACCTCTCCCTCCGGAGCCCTCGGCTCGGGCGTACAGAGGCAGCGGATACCCCGGAGATGGGCGCTCACACCATGGCCTCGACACCTCCGGCCTCATGACTATGTCGCGACGATGGAACAACCTCTTGTTCGGCGGAAGTGGCTCAGGCTCGTTGAGCGGGGCGGGGGTTCCCTGCTCCGCGGCTGAGAACTTCCGTATCGGCGCCATGGTCGATGCTGCTAGCGATGAAGCAATGAATAAGAAGGAGCAAGAGGAGTAAAGGAATAGATGGGTGACGGGGGCTCTGCTCCCCTCTTCCCATTTATTGCCAAGAGGAGGCCAACCGCCGGCCTCCATGATCTAAGGTAAAAATGACCTTTTTCTGCATGCAGCAGGGACTCGTCAAGTCGGGCAGTTGCCGAGGCAGCATGGGGAAGCGGAGACGCCCATGTCCAATCAAGCGCCACACATCAAATGAGGCCGAAGGCTATTGGGGCTCGCGGCGCTCAGCACTTTCCCTTTGCTTTGCCCTGAAGCCAAGTATGAGCGCGCCTTGGGCCCGGGGGCTAGTGTCGGCATCCTGGGAATGGGGGTCCCCAGACTTTCCTGCCTGCGGCCCATGGCGTGGCTCCACCAGCGGCCCTGTACGGCCCATATTCACCAGCAAAGACTCAAGACCCTCGCGAGGGGCCAAGCCACGCGAGGCGGACGACGCAAGACCTCCTCGGGGGAGGCCTCACCAGGATGGCTCGCGAGGGGCAGAGAGATCAAGGCAAGGGACACCTCGCGAGGTTCCTGTGATGTAAGCCATGACGACCAAGGCCAGGCGGGCGCCAGCGCGTGCAGTGTCCTCGCTTCCTCTTTGGTGCTAAAGAGGCAAGTGTAGGCGCGGTGTCCCGAGGTGTCAAGCAAAGGTTTCCATATCAGTGCAACAAGACCAAGACTAGCAGGACGGCTGGATGGAGGTCACCGTGGAGCCCAGGACGACGTCATCACCAGAGCCTTCGGCAGGCGAAGACCATCTTTTGTCAGGATAGCTTGTACTAGCTGCACCCTTCAAACTGGCTGTGTGGGATCCCTTCCCACCTAATATTTGGGAAGAGGACCCGGGCCTCTATAAATAGGGCTAGCCACCACCGTAGCCAGGGATCGGCTCATCAAGAGACGAAAGGATCTCATCTTGAACCGGATCCAATCCACCAAGGCAAACACACAAGCTAGCCAAGCAAAAGAGCACCTCTCCTTAGGAGGCTGTACTTCCCTTGTAATTGTTCATCCTCAGCCCAAGAGGCAATCCACCACACCACACTGGAGTAGGGTATTACACCACATCGGTGGCCCGAACTAGTATAAATCTTGTGTCCCTTTGTTCTGCGAGTTCTACGCGCTAAGCCTTGAGATTGCGATGAGGGTGTGAGTTAGAGGGAGGAGAGATCTTCGTGCGCACCCTAGTGTTCGAGCCTCAAGGGTTTTGCTAGAACCCGAAATCCGATAGTCGCCTCAAGCTTGGGGAGGGCCGCGTTCATCTCGTGAGCGAACTGCTTGAAGATGCGATGGGAGGCAGGGGCCTGAGCGCCGCCCAGGATGCAAGCGATGGCATGAGACTCCTGGAAGCCCCCATCCCCGTCGTCTTGGTGGTAGTAAACGTTCCTTGTTGGCGGCGGTGGCAGCGGAGCAAGGCCAGCGTTGCCCTAAGGTCGGTCATCATGAGGCTGATCCCTCTAGGGGCCCTCGCAAGCGTGGCCCTGCCAGCGGTCCTCTCGAGGCCGATCACGCTAGTCCTGACAGGGGCCGCGGTTGTCCCAGCATCCTCCGCCTCAGCCTCCTCCATGACCATAGCCTCGGTCGTTGCGCTCGGGGAGACGGCCGAGGCGCCTATCACAGATGGCCGTGAGCTCTTGGCAGTCATCGATGTTGTGGCTGTGGACGTTATGGAAGACACATAATGGGTGGCTGCCCTTGGATGACTCCGGGTGTTCGCAGCCGTGCTTCAGCTCAAGTTTGGCCGGGAGCACACCTGGACCCTTGTGCTTCATGTCCTTGGCCTTGGCCTTCTTGTCTTCTGGGTCAGCTTCTGGGAGCTCGAGGAGGGAAAGGCGCCATTCTTTAGATCTTGCGCACTTGGTTGCCATGTTGAACATCTCTAGAGCTGAGCACATGTCCTCGTGTATGGCAACCTCCCTCATCTTGACATCACGGACGCCACCAGTGAACGCCGAAATGATGGCTTCATCCCACACCGTGGGAATCTTGAGGTGAACATTGGTGAAGCGCTGGATGTATTTGTGCAAGGTCTCCCCTGGCTTTTGCTTGATGCACCACAGGACGCCCATGGCGGGGGCGTGGTCGTGGGTGCCTTGGAAGTTGGAGATGAAGCGCTCTCGCATTTCGTCCCAGGAGGAGATTGATCCTATGGGGAGGTTCAGGGGCCACGAGCATGTGCCATCCTTAAGGGCCATCGGAAACCAGTAGCCATGACCTTTTCGTGCCGTTGGCCACCTCGATGCTCAGCTCCTAGAGCTGCAGGAACTCGGCAGGGTCGGGGGTACCGTCGTAGCGTGGAGGCAGGTCTTGCTTGAACTTCCCTGGCCAGATGACGCGACGCAGCTCCGGGATGAACGCACGACATCCTGCCGCACTCACCGAGGCCCGTCGTGGAGGTAGAGTCTGATCTTGATGCTCGTGCACCACCGCCTCAGGGGCCGCTGCACCACCTAGCAGATTTCCTCATCGCACGCCGGCGACCTGCGTGGCGGGTCACGCCATGGTGCCTCACGCCTTGGCTCGGGGATGATATCCTGCCTAGGAGGTGAAGGAGGCGCGCCGTGGGCCACGTCGCCCGTGAGAGGGGGCGGGGGAGGCAGCGAGCGAGACAGCGCAAGGGCCTCTCCCCCAGCGCTGATGATCTCGGCGATGCGGTCCAGCGAGTACTCGTAGAGGTCATCTGTGACGCCCCGAGACCGTTGCGCCAGGTGTCTTCCAGTTATTCGCTGTTGTTGCCTTGCCTTTCGCTTGCGTGTTGCATCTTGCCATGTGAGGGAGTCCTGGATTAGGGGGTGTTCGGATAGCCGGACTATACCTTCAGCCGGACTCCTGGACTATGAAGATACAAGATTGAAGACTCCGTCCCGTGTCCGGAAGGGACTTTCCTTGGCGTGGAAGGCAAGCTTGGCGATACGGATATGAAGATCTCCTACCATTGTAACCGACTTTGTGTAACCCTAACCCTCTCCGGTGTCTATATAAACCGGAGGGTTTTAGTCCGTAGGACAAGGTACACATCAACAATCATACCATAGGCTAGCTTCTAGGGTTTAGCCTCCTCGATCTCGTGGTAGATCTACTCTTGTACTACCCATATCATCAATATTAATCAAGCAGGACGTAGGGTTTTATGTCCATCGAGAGGGCCCGAACCTGGGTAAAACTTTGTGTCCCTTTTCTCCTGTTACCATCCGGCCTAGACGGACAGTTCGGGACCCCCTACCCGAGATCCGCCGGTTTTGACACCGACATTGGTGCTTTCATTGAGAGTTCCTCTGTGTCGTCGCCGTCAGGCTCGATGGCTCCTACGATCATCAATAGTGATGCAGTCCAGGGTGAGACCTTCCTCCCCGGATAGATCTTCGTCTTCGGCGGCTTCACACTACGGGCCAATTCACTTGGCCGTCTGGAGTAGATCGAAAGCTACGCCCCTGGCCGTCAGGTCAGATTTGGAAGTTTAAACTACACGGATGACATCCGTGGGGACTTGATCTTTGACGGATTCGAGCCACTGCCGAGCGCGCTGCACTGTCCCGACGAGCATGATCTAGCTCTGCCATCGAACAGTGCCCTGGAGGCCGCACCCGCATCAGCTTCGACCCTTCATTCGGAACCAACCACACTGATCGAGGACGGATGGTTGGACGCCGCCTCGGGGGCTGCGATCTTAACGGCGATTGAGCCGAACACCAGCCTCGCACTCCACGAAACTCATGATTCCAAGGAGCCGGACTCCTCTCCGGACTCTGAACCATTCGCGCCTCTGCCGATCGAATCGGATTGGGCGCCGATCATGGAGTTTACTGCCGCGGACATCTTTCAGCACTCGCCCTTCGGCGATATTATGAAATCACTAAAGTCTCTCTCTTTATCAGGAGAGCCCTGGCCGGACTTCAGTCAGCGAGATTGGGATACAGACGATGAAGAAATTCAAAGCCCACCCACCACCCACTTTGTAGCCACTGTCAACGATTTAACCGACATGCTCGACCTCGACTCCGAAGACATCGACGGTATGGACGCCGATGAAGGAGACGATGAAGAACCAGCGCCTATTGGGCCCTGGAACGCCACCTCGTCATATGACGTATACATGGTGGACGCACCGAAAGATGACGACGAGGAGCGGAAGGACGCACCGAAGGCTTGTTCCCTCGAAAAGCAGTCAAAGCGGTGACGCAAGCGCCGCCTCAAATCCCGCCCCGACAGAAATAGCGATCACACAGACCTAGCGCTGGAGCAGGGCGAACCACTACCGGACAACGGCAATCCGGATAATCAAACCGAACAAACAAATCCTATCAAGGATCATGGTCCGGACGACATAACGCCGGACAGGCAGCCGGAGCAGCAGACTGCCCGTAAAAGGCTTGTTGCCACCGCGAGGAGTCTGAGAAAGCAGAAGCAAAGGCTCAAGGCCGCGCAAGACACACTCCAAATCAGATGGAGTAAAATACTCAACACAACAGCAAGGTACGGCGACAATCACCCCTACAAGAGCTACCCAAAGCGGAAGCTGCTACCCGAATTCGATGAGGAGGCCTCAGACCCCCCACAACCAAATATCAAAGCAGCCACCTAGTCGGATGGACGACCCCTCTACCAACACAGAGCGGCATACAATGCCGCTCACCATACAGCATGCAACCAATGCGAGGGCTCGCACCCAAAGAACGGTGCAACAAGATCCATCTATGGACCATGCAAGCGCGCCCCAGCATACAATGCAACACAACAAACATCCGAACAACGCGGTACACCCAGCTACAGGGGTGCCGCACACCTCCTATGTTTCACCGATGAGGTGTTGGACCACGAATTTCTAGAGGGATTCAAGCCCGTAAACATAGAGGCATACGACGGAACAACAGACCCTGGGGTCTGGATTGAGGACTACATCCTTCATATCCATATGGCTCGAGGAGGTGATCTCCACGCCATCAATCTCAAAGGGCCAGCTCGTCACTGGCTCAAAGGCCTCCCCGAAAGCTCCATTGGAAGTTGGGAAGAGCTCGAAGATGCCTTTCAGGCAAATTCTCAAGGGACTTATGTCCGACCTCCGGATGCGGACGATTTGAGTCATCTAATTCAACAGCCCGGAGAGTCAGCCCGAAAGCTTTGGAACAAGTTTCTTACTAAAAAGAACCAGATTGTCGACTGTCCGGACGCTGAAGCCTTAGCGGCTTTCAAGCATAGCGTCCGTGACGAATGGCTCGCCAGAAACCTCGGCAAAATAAGCCGAGAACGATGGCTGCATTGACAAACCTCATGACCCGCTTTTGCGTGGGAGAGGACAGCTGGCTAGCCAGATGCAGCACCAGCGACCCCAGTACATCTAATGTTAGATATGGAAACGGGAAATCACGGCGCAACAGCAATAACAAACGCCGGAATAAAGAAGACAGCACGAAGGGCACGACAGTAAATGCCGAATTCAAAAGCTCTCGGCCAGGACAAAAGCCGCCCCCTAAAGGCACCAGGGATGAATTGTCCAGCCTCAACAAAATTCTGGACCAAGTATGTCAGATTCATAGTACCCCTGGTAAACCTGCTAATCATACCCATAGAGAATGTTGGGTCTTCAAGCAGTCCGGCAAGCTCAACGCCGTACACAAGGGGGAGGATACACCAAGTGAAGACGAGGACGAGCCCCCCAAGCAAGACACGGGGGAGCAAAAGCAATTTCCACCAGAAGTCAAAACAGTAAACGTGTTACATGTAATCAAGGGAAAAAACAAGGCGGCACTCCCAAGAAAGTATACCCATGTGCCTGTCACCACGAAGTCCTGCCACTTGTCATCTCAACCTATCACTTTCGACCATCGCGATTACTCAGCAAGTATCCGACACACAGGATGGGTTGCCCTGGTATTAGACCCAGTAATTGGCGGATATCACTTCACAAGGGTCTTGATGGATGGCGGCAGTAGCCTAAACCTAATATATTAGGATACAATCCGCGGGATGGGGTTAGACCCAACACAAATTCGCCATAGCAATACTACCTTTAAAGGAGTAACACCAGGCCCAGGGGCTCGTTGTACGGGCTCCCTCCTACTACAAGTTACATTCGGCTCCCCCGATAACTTTCGTCGTGAGCATTTAACTTTCCACATCGCTCCGTTTCAAAGTGGCTATCAAGCACTGCTCGGACGCGAAGCTTTCGCTCGCTTTAACGCAATACCACACTACGCCTCCCTCACACTCAAGATGCCCGGTCCACGTGGCATCATTACAGTGCACGGAAATATCAAGCGATCTAAAGGTGCTCGGACAAGCGAAAGCATCCAATAGGTCGTCAAGACCTCAGATACAACTAATCAAGTCTGGCGCCGCTATTTATACGGAAATAAGTGGTCACACCCCTATTTGTCAATACAAGGGGCTCAACGCGCGCAGACAAGTGGCAATTTCTTATCATCTTGAATTATACATGGTTTCTTTGAAAACCATCCTTTTGCACGACAACTTTTTCACTTAACTTCCTCTCTTTTACAGACGATCATTGTGCTACACCCGTCCAGGATACGGCACAACGGAGACACAGGCGCAGACATGCAGCAGGGACCCGCTCCAAGGATTCTTTTTAGATTAAGACCCTGCATAAACCTTTTTACTGTCTCTTGTTGATACATATCCACCGTTGAGAAGGATGCTGACGTCTTGGCATGTGGCCATGCCAGAACAATGCACGTACCTGGACACACGGGGCTTCTTACAAAGGCCACTATTAAGGCCCGGTTTATACCACAAAGACCGAATACCTTAGGGAGTGTTCGGCGTCGCGAGTTTGGCCCTATATGCATCAGCTTCGAATCATTGTCTTTGGTCAAATGTTGGGTTTGCCCGGCTCCTGTGTTTTGGTGTCTTCCATTCTACCAGGAGAACTGCTGCGATTGTGCCCTGGTTCATCCGGATGAGCACCTCAGTAGAGAAAGCCGAAAACTGACTGTCATGATATAGCGTGAGACTGGTCAACCACTCGATGACCTGTGGGAATTTTAGAATTCCTCCGCCTTAACGAAGGGCCGTTTCCCGGCCAGGCATGTATGCACCCCGAGATCGGGAGAGTGCGGAGCCACCAGGGGCTATCTAGTCGCCCCACTGTCAAACTCCTATGGCTAAGTGAAAGTGCTAAAGCATTATAGTCCGGTTGCCTCGCTCGCTCTGCTATCACCTCCTTAATAGGACCAAGACGTTGGGTTAAGTGTGAATGCGTGTTTTTCCGAGCACCTCCGCATCATATGTGTGAGGGTTGAAGCCGACGGCTGCAATCTTTCAGGTTATACACATGTATACATAAAACGGCCGCCCAGGAGGCATCATATTACTTTCAGGCAAAAGTATAAAAATAGCCTTATAAAAATTTATAAATGCATTTCTCTTACAATGAGATTACATATCACTCAAACATAATATTTTTTGAGCACTGGGTCTCTATCAAACGGGCACCCTCAAGAACTTCTTCGAAGTAGTGCTCGGCAGCCTTTCGACCTATAGTCGAATCCCACGCTGCAACATTGGTAGCATCCATCTCCGCCCAATATGCCTTAACATAGGCAAAGGCCATCTGTTCGCCCTCTATGCACGCCGACCTCCTCATCGCATCAATGCGCGGCACCACGTCAAAGACCTGTTGCCTTCTCAAGGTTCGATGCCTTCGCTTGGTTTTCCTTTTCAAGAACCCGGCAATGGTCGCCGGCGGCTTTTAATTCTATAGCCATGCTGGCCATCTTGTCTCGGGTCTCGCCATGCACGGCCTTCTCGGCTTGCAACTCTTCGGCTGCCTTCACAGCAGCCGCATTACCTAACCTCGCTTGTTTCTTGGCTCAGGCAAGTTCTGCCCGCAAGGCTTCAACAGTGGCAGCTCCATCTGCAGTCACAACATATTTAAGATACTGGCATCATGCTGCTCTTCCTATGTGGCGTTTACCAGATATTGACACTTACCCTGTGCCTCGTCAAGCCTTTTGTTAACAAGCTTGATGTCGGCGTCTGCCGCATCCAACTGCCGTTCTAAATGGGCAAACTCGCTAGTCCGGCTAGACACCGGAGCTTCCATCACCTGCGCATAAAGGCAGTATGGTTATTTCCTGGAAATATGATCCTCTGTTGGTCGCCGTTTCCGACGACAACCAGAGTCTCAGGGGCTACTATCTACACAGGGCACACCTAGCATGTGCAGGATTATGATACATTCTTTTACGTACCTCAAAGCCTGTCAGTAGACTCATAAAAGCTTCATGCAATCCGCTTTCAGCGGACGATATTCTCTCCATCACCGTATTCATCATCACACGGTGTTCATCTGAGATGGCCGCTCGCCCCACCAACTCCCTCAGAACATCCGATCGCACACTAGACGGGGCCGGACTCTTTTGTCTGCTCCCTTCGGGAGCCGGACACTGGGAGCCTCGGGGGTCAATGGGATTATCTTCTAGCCTCACCGGACTCGGAGAGGCCCTCCGCGACAACACTTCAGGGTCGCCCGCTTCTGGAGTGGAGGAGTCCGGAGGAGGCGTTTCACTCTCCATCATCTCTGGAAGAAGATCCCCCGAAGATGAGCTCATTTGAGAGGGGCTAAGGCCCAAACTGCAAAATATATGTCGTGGTTATTTTCTCAGAAGAAAAAATGGCATATCTGTACTATTAAAGGTATTTCGGGTCACTTACGACTCGTGGGAGAATTGATCCCCCCGCGGACTTTGTGCGGCAACAGCGCCCCCCAAGGTGGGACCCTCTGTGGGAGACTTCTTCTCCCGTTTGGAAGCTTCGGCTTCCGAATCCCTGGGCGCAGTCCTTTTCCTCTTCCGGTCGCCTTCCCTCATCGAGACGCTCGCTCCCTCGGCTAGAATGGGCAGCGTTGGGGGCCCGCGTCCGCCCGCATTATCCTCCATAGTATCTTCCTTCAAGGGCTCCGGGCAAGGTGCGGTCTCGAGCATCTTTTCCAATACCGGATTTTCCAAACCCTCAGGGAGGGGGGCCGAACATCGAATCAACTTCGCCTTTGTTAGCCAGTCCTGGTCAAAAAGCGAACTCTCAGAAATAACTTCGTAACAAAGTAGAGAAAGTATGTTCAGCCGGAAGATGCCTTACCTGTTCGGCGGTGCGGTTACTACTCAGGCCCACGTCCTCGGTGATTTCCGGACACTCCGTCTGAGGTCCGAAGAATGACTTGTACATCTCCTCGTGCGTCAGGCCTAGAAAATTTTGAATAGCATGCGGTCCCTCGGGATTGAACTCCCACAAGCGAAGAGGCCGGCGTTTGCAAGGCTGGACTTGACGAACCAGCATAACCTGTATCACCGCAACCAAACTGAAATCTCCATTGAAGAGATCTCGAATGCGGCCTTGCAGTACAGGCACGTCCTTGACTGGACCCCAGCTCAGACCTCTGCTGATCCATGACATCAGCTGTGGTGGGGGGCTCGAGCGGAAAACAGGGGGGCCGCCCACTTGGCACTTCTAGGAGCCGTGATGTAGAACCACTCCTGTTGCCACAATTCAGACACCTCTGGGATGGAACCTTTGGGCCACGGATCTCCCGTCATCTTGCGTATTGAGGCACCTCCACACGCTGCATGTTGCCCCTCGACCAGCTTCGGCTTCACTTCAAAGGTCTTGAGCCATAGGACAAAGTGAGGGGTAACCCGGAGGAAGGCCTCGCACACGATAATAAATGTCGTGATATGAAGAAAGGAGTCCGGAGCTAGATCATGAAAATCTAGCCCGTAGTAAAACATCAAACCCCTGACAAAAGGATCCAGGGCAAGGCCTAGGCCTTGGAGGAAGTGGGAAACGAACACGACATTCTCGTTGGGTTCGGGGGTGGGGATGGCCTGCCCTCAGGGAGGTAGCCGATGCAAAATCTCGATGGTCAGATATCTGGCCTCCGTCAACTTCTTGATGTCTTCTTCCGTGACGGTGGAAGGCATCCATCGGCCTTGAAGGCTAGATCCGGACATGACTGAAGGTTCGAGGCGCCTGACCTGAACTTCGGGCGTTTGAGCTTGAGGTGGGGGAAGGATTCGATTGAGCACGGGAGGGAAAAATAAAAGCCTTGTCCCCTTTATAAAGAGGGTGAATATCAAGCGTCCTCTCCGTGTCCGTTTGGACTTGCCTATAATCTAGGAGTCCTAGAAGCGGTTGGGTTACCCACGCCCGTATTAATGAGAATCCCGGGATAAGGGGACACGATCTCTGCTTTAACAAGACGTGCCAAGGAAACCGCCTCGCATGACGCGCTGAGGTGGGATAATGAAACGACTCGGATAAAGGCTTGAATGTGGTGTGACATGCTACGGAATACGTCAGCATATTAGATTGGTGTAAATATTATTCTCTCTATGCAATATGTGGAAACTTATTTTGCAGAGCCGGACACTATCTTCATGTTCAAAATCTTCTATGGAGTACTTGGAGGAGGAACCTGCCTTGCAATGCCGAAGACAATCTGCACGCCGGACTCGTCATCATTGAAGCCTGGTTCAGGGGCTACTGAGGGAGTCCTGGATTAGGGGGTGTTCGGATAGCTGGACTATACCTTCAGCCGGACTCCTGGACTATGAAGATACAAGATTGAAGACTCCGTCCCGTGTCCGGAAGGGACTTTCCTTGGCGTGGAAGGCAAGCTTGGTGATACGGATATGAAGATCTCCTACCATTGTAACCGACTTTGTGTAACCCTAACCCTCTCCGGTGTCTATATAAACCGGAGGGTTTTAGTCCGTAGGACAAGGTACACATCAACAATCATACCATAGGATAGCTTCTAGGGTTTAGCCTCCTCGATCTCGTGGTAGATCTACTCTTGTACTACCCATATCATCAATATTAATCAAGCAGGACGTAGGGTTTTACCTCCATCAAGAGTCCCGAACCTGGGTAAAACTTCATGTCCCTTGTCTCCTGTTACCATCCGGCCTAGACGCACAGTTCGGGAGCCCCTACCCGAGTTCCGCCGGTTTTGACACCGACAACGAGGGATCTCTTGGCAGCTCCTTTCTTGCTGCGCAGGGGCCGAACACGGAGGGTCTCGCCTCGGGGCTGCGCGCCTTGGAGCTAGGGCGCCTTCTTGGGGAGGAGGTGGCGGAGGCACCTCCTGATCCTCGCCTCCTGCGCGGAATGGAGGGCGAGGCAGCGAGAAGGACGGCCAGGGTGAGCCCGGGTTCCACAGTTCCGTCCGGGTTGCATCATCATGTTTTCAAAACTTGCATCCGTCCAGGTTCCCCCAGTTCCGTCCGTTCTCCGTTCTGAGCCCAGACACACTTGCACGCGCCCGCGGCATGCCCGAAATAGTATTTTCTAAGTGGCTAGAAAATGTTCTCGGAATGGGTAGAAAGTTGGCATGCGGTGTTGTTATGTTGTCGGTAGACCGCCTGCCAAGTTTCATCGCATTCGGAGTCCGTTTGATGCTCCAACGGATAACTATAGCGGCATTATAGTCGGTCTAACATCGGAGGTTTTCGGTCTCCGGAAACAGTCGTCGGGTCTCTCTCTCTTCTCTCCTCTCAGACCGAGGCCTTCTTCACAGCCCAAGTTCCAACTGACCCCTCGCGCGTGTCTGAAAACTTACCCGAACCCGACCCGGGCAGTCGTCACCGTTGGATCCGGATCATCCCCAAACGTCTACAGAACATCTCTGTTGTCTTTATTGGGCTACCTAACCTATTCATCTCGGACCGTCCGATTTTTATCGGAGGGACCAAATAGTCTAACATCTAATCCCCTACCTATATAACCAGACAAAACCCTAAAATTTAGGAGTCTTGTCCCATCCAACAAATCCCCTCACCCCCTGTTGTCAGTCCTCTCCTTCCTCGGGATCCCTCCAGATCTACTAATCTGCCCAACCACAGCGCCTTCCACTGATCTTCTCCGCAGTCCAGCCACGCATCGAGGAGCGCCTTGAGCTTCACCTCACGTGCCACCTCCTCGTCCTCCAGCAGCTCCTCCCTGTGCGCCTCCTCTGGTTCCCGAGGTCGGGCCGCCCCGTGCCCGCACCCCTCACGCGAGCCGGCGAGCTCTTCTGCCTGAGCCGGCGACCAACCCGCAGGTTGTGCCCTCTAGCAACCCTTCCATCGGCAACAACGTCCAGGGCCGGCCTTGTCCCGCTGCTCTCCTCCCCTGTCTTTCTCCCTTCCTTAACGCTCTCTCTCACATCTCTCTCTCCCTGTACTTGCCACAGAAGGAACCGCCGCCGCCAAGTTCTTGCCGGGGGCGACGCCGCTCGGATCTGGCTGTCTCCGCGTCGTCCGCGCCCCTGCCTCGCCATGGACACGCCTCCCTGCTGCCGAAGCCCCACGACCCCGCACCAAGTCCCTCGCCGTCGCCTCTGCTTCATCCGGTTCGAGCGAGCGTGGCCGCCCCCTGCGTAGACCCGTTCCATCGCCCGCGTCGCGCCATGGCCCTCTTCGCCCGGATCCCGCCGCCGCCAAGTCCATCACTTCATGAACCTCCCTGCTTCACTGCCTGGGGACTACGCACACAACCAGGATCAAGAGAATTAAACCATATCTTAGCATCACCCTTTAATGAGAACGGAAATATTTTAAGGATATAAAAGTAGCAAGTTCTCTCATCATTAGTGAACAGGGTGGCTATATCATTTAATTTAGTAAGATGTGCAACAACAGTTTCAGATTCATAGCCATGAAAAGGATCAGATTCAACCAAAGTAATTATATCAGGATCAACAGAGAATTCATAATCCTTATCAGTAACACAGATAGGTGAAGTAGCAAAAGTAGGGTCAGGTTTTATTCTAGCATTAAGAGATTGCTGCTTCCAGTTAGCTAATAACCTCTTGAGTTCATATCTATCTTTGCAAGCTAAAATAGCTAAAGCAGCTTCTTTTTCAAAAACATAACCCTCAGGAATAACAGGTGAGTCTTCATCATCACTTCCATCAATATTATCAGATTCAATATTCTCATTCTCTCTAACCCTAGCAAGTTGTTCATCAACAAATTCACCAAGTGGTACAGTTGTATCAAGCATAGAAGTAGTTTCATCATAAGTATCATGCATAGCAGAAGTGTCTTCATCAATAACATGCGACATATCAGAACGAATAGCAGAAGCGGGTTTAGGTGTCGGAAGCTTACTCAAATCAGAAGGTGAATCAAGTGCAGAGCTAGATAGCTGTTCCTTACCTCCCTTCATAGTTGAGGGATAAATCTTGGTTCTTGGATCTTTCAAGTTCTTCATAATGATAAGCAGATATAAATCCCAAGTGACTCAAAGCATAGAGCTATGTTCCCAGGCAACGGCGCTAGAAAATAGTCTTGATAACCCACAAGTATAGGGGATCGCAACAGTTTTCGAGGGTAGAGTATTCAACCCAAATTTATTGATTCGACACAAGGGGAACCAAAGAATATTCTCAAGTATTAGCAGCTGAGTTGTCAATTCAACCACATCTGGACACTTAATATCTGCAGCAAAGTATTTAGTAGCAAAGTAATATGATATTAGTGGTAACGGTAGTAAAAGGTAACGGTAGCAAAAGTAATGTTTTTGGTATTTTGTAGTGATGATAGCTATAGCAACAGAAAAGTAAATAAGCGAAGAACAATATATGGAATGCTCGTAGGTAATGGATCAGTGATGAAGAATTATGCCGGATGCGGTTCATCATGTAACAATCATAACATAGGGTGACACAGAACTAGCTCCAGTTCATCAATGTAATGTAGGCATGTATTCCGAATATAGTCACACGTGCTTATGGAAAAGAACTTGCATACCATCTTCTGTTCTACCCTCCCATGGCAGCAGGGTCCTAACGGAAAGTAAGGGATATTAAGGCCTCCTTTTAATAGAGTACCGGACCAAAGCATTAACACATAGTGAATACATGAACTCCTCAAACTACGGTCATCACCGGTAAGTATCCCGATTATTGTCACTTCGGGGTTAACGGATCATAACACATAATAGGTGACTATAGACTTGCAAGATAGGATCAAGAACTCTCATATATTGATGAAAACATAATATGTTCAGATCTCAAATCATGGCACTCGGGTCCTAGTGACAAGCATTAAGCATAGCAAAGTCATAGCAACATCAATCTCAGAACATAGTGGACATTAGGAATCAAACCCTAACAAAACTAACTCGACTACATGATAAATCTCATCCAACCCATCACCGTCCCGCAAGCCTATGATGGAATTACTCATGCATGGCGGTGAGCATCATGAAATTGGTGATGGAGGATGGTTGATGATGACGATGGCGACGGATTCCCCTCTTCAGAGCCCCTAACGGACTCCAGAGCAGCCCTCCCGAGAGGTTTTAGGGCTTGGCAGCGGCTCCGTTTCGTAAAACGCGATGAATCATTCTCTCTGATTTTTTTCTCCCTGAAAGCAAATATATGGAGTTGGAGTTGAGGTCGGAGGAGCTCCAGGGGGCCCACAAGGTAGGGGGCGCGCCCTAGGAGGGCAGGCACGCCCCCCACCCTCGTGGACAGGTGGTGGGCCCCCTGGTCTTCATCTTTTGCAAGGATTTTTTATTATTTCCGAATAGATGTTCCGTGAAGTTTCAGGTCATTCCGAGAAATTTTGTTTCTGCACATAAGTAACACCATAGCAATTCTGCTGAAAACAACGTCAGTCCGGGTTAGTTCCATTCAAATCATGCAAGTTGGAGTCCAAAACAAGGGCAAAAGTGTTTGGAAAAGTAGATACGTCGGAGACGTATCAGCCATAATTTCAGAAGATTTATGTAACGCCCTCGATGCGGCTATATCTCCTACGTGTCGAAGCACGACTTAGAGGCATAACCTCATTGAAAGCAGTGTCGCAAGTATGGTAATCTTCATAAACAACCCATGTAAATAGATAATAGGGGAAAAAGGTACATAGTTGGCTTACACTCACCACGTCACACAAGTACATAAATAACATTACAATCATCCAATGCACTCATGGTCCCACTACAGTACCAAAATAAAAGATCAACCCCAACATGCAACACGGTCCCAATCGCCACAACTGGGCACCACTACTGATCATCAGGGAAAGACACATAGTAACGGCGTGAGTCTTCGTCGAACTCCCACTTGAGCTCAAGCGCATCATCTGGAACGGAGTCATCGGTCCCTGCATCTGGTTTGGAAGTAATCTGTGAGCCACGGGGACTCAGCAATCTTGCACCCTCGCGATCAAATCTATTTAAGCTTATAGGTAAGGCAAGGTAATATGTGGAGCTGTAGCAAGCGACTAGCATATATGGTGGCTAACCTGTTCGCAAAAGAGAGCAAGAAGAGAAGGCAAAGCACGAACGAAGAACTATAGAACAACCTACGGCAAACATTACTCCAACACCGTGTTCACTTCCCGGACTCCGCCGAGAAGAGAGCATCACGGTAACACACGCAGTTGATTCATTTTAATTAAGTTAAGGTTCATGTTATCTACAATCGGACATTAACAAATTCCCATCTGCCCATAACCGCGGGCACGGCTTTCGAAAGTTCAAATCCCTGCAGGGGAGTCCCAACTTAGCAAATCACAAGCTCTCACGGTCAACGAAGGATATACCTTCTCTCGAGACATTCCGATCATACTCGGCATCCCGGTTCTACAAGACACCCTAGACAAGGGTAAAACTAAAATAGCAACACCGCCCGAATGTGCCGACAAATCCCGATAGGAGATGCACATATATTGTTCTCAGGGCACACCGGATTGTCCAAGGTACGGGTAGGCTAGCCCAGAGTTGCCCCTGGTGGCCACCGGCAGCTGACAGGTTGGACCAACACTCAGAGGAGCACTGGCCCGGGGGTTTAAATAAAGATGACCCTTGAGTCCGCATAACCCAAGGGAAAAAGAGGCTAGGTGGCGAATGGTAAAACCAAAGTTGGGCATTGCTGGAAGAGTTTTATTCAGGGCGAACTGTCAAGGGGTTCCCATTATCACCCAACCGCGTAAGGAACGCAAAATCCGGTAACATAACACCGATATGACGGAAACTAGGGCAGCAAGAGTGAAACAAAACACTAGGCAAAAGGCCAAGCCTTACACCCTTTAGCAAGTATATAGATGCGTTAAGATAAAAATATAATATAGTGGTATCCCAAAAATAAACAATGTTCCAACAAGGAACGATCTCCAATCTTCACCTGCAACTAGCAACGCTATAAGAGGGGCTGAGCAAAGCGGTAACATAGCCAATCAACAGTTTGCTAGGACATGGTGGGTTATAGGTTGGACATGGCAATTTGGGAGGCATGATAAGAAAGTGGTAGGCATCGTAGTATAGGCATAGCAAAAGAGCGAGCATCTAGCAATCAAACATAGAAGTGATTTCGAGGGTATGATCATCTTGCCTGCAAAGTTGTCAGAGTTGACTGGATCCTCGTAAGCCAACTCAACGGGCTCCTCGTTAGCGAACTCGTCTCTCGTCTCTGCCCAAACAAGAGAAAACAAGCAAAAGGAACACAATCAACCACGTGCAAGGCTCGAACAACATGATGCAAACATGGTATGCTATGCGGGATGCGATAAGTGATGCATATGCAAGATTTCACAAGGAATGATTGAACCTGGCCTCAACATGGAAATCCAAGAGTGCCACTGGAAAGGTGAGGTGATTTCGGTTGAAATCCATATAAAGATCACCGGAATCGGACGCACGGTTTGCAAATGGCAAGCAAAACAAATATGGCACCGGTCTGCGATAAACAGCAAGTAGCCATCTAAATGCATCAAGTTAAATATGCTACAACACTCAAACAAGACAAAAAAAATACATGGCAGGGATACACTCATAATGCTTGACAAAAGATGAACACTGATCTATGGCCAATTCATCCATTAACAGGTTCAAACAAGCATGACAAAAATGCGAATGATAAGCAGGTTTCAGACTTGGTGAAATTAACACAAGTCTGGAATTTCACATCAGGTAGCACACTTTGGAGCATGAAAACTATATGCTACAGGAACTTAACATGGCAAAGCAAGGCAGGGCAGGAAGCTACTCAAAGCACTTAACAAAAGTCCCTTAGTGATCTTGAGCCAAAATGGATCAGAAAATACAATTGCAAGCATGTCAACATGGCAAAAACATAATCAGATTACAGACTTAGTGAAAAATTGGAGCATGCAAATATGTTAACGAGTAGGCATGTTCATGAGCTCAATGCACTCACTACAGAGCAAGGCATGACAAACTAAGCTTACACCCATCAAGAATACATATTATAGAAGCTAGACATGGCAAGAACAACAGCATAGCATGCATGGATCAACAACAACATCCTCGGCAAAATCGCTAACAAGTAAACAATCTGCCAGGATTCACGAAATAGCAAAAGTAGAGCTCGATGGACTCAAGCTAGGTTGCTCCATAATTGCAAACAAAGACATGGATGGATAGAGCACCACAATGTTAACAAATCATCCTTGCAGATCATCCTCAAAAGAGGCATGGATCACTAGGAAACAACATGAACATATGGCATATTGATAAAATCAGATCAAGGACTTGTGAAATTCTAAGTCTCTGAAAACAGCATTAACGAATGCACTACTTTTCAAGCTTGTGCTAGTCAACCTCTGTAAAGATGGAATGGCATATAACAAAACTCATGTATAACTCAGGAGAATATCATGCACACATTAATCATGGAAAAAAATGACAAATAGCTATTTGGTGTAGCAGATCTGACAATTATCTCAAATAGCTCTTTTCCAACAGCATTTCGGGCATCAAGGCGAGCTCAAATGAAAATGCAATGAGATGAAATGATTTACTCTCTGAGACGAACATTTTGATATGCTACACGTGCAAAACGGAGCTACGGATGCGGAGTTACGACATGATGAACAATGCCAAAAAATATGCAGACTTAGGGGAAAAACGGGGTCAACCCCTAGGGTTTCACTGTAGCAGCGGATCTGGATCTGAGCGTGCACGCCGTTCGAGGTTCGTCGGCTGGAGTTCCTATTCACCGGGGAGGAGAGGTCACCGGACTTGGCGCGACGAGGAGGAGGAGAGGCCGGAGTGCACCGGGGACGAGGAGGCGGGGAGGAGGCGGACGGTGGCGGCGCGGTGGCACGGTGGAGGAGGCACGGGCCGGACGCGGCGGAGCTCGGCTCCGGCCGGCGAGCTGCGTGGCGGCCGCCGGCGATGGCTCGGGGCAGCTCGGTGGCCGGGCGCGAGGGAGAGGTGGTGCGTGCGGGATAGAGGCAGCGGGGCGACGTGGGCCGCGGGGGCCCCGAGCGGGCTCGGCGGGCCGCGGGCGCTGAGGCGGGGGTGTGGGGCGCCGCTCGCCACATGGCGCGCCCCGGTTGGCGGCGGCGACGTGTCTGGAGGAGGCGGATGTTGTCCGGCGGAGGAGATGGATCTTTTCTAGGGTTAGGGGGAAGAAGACCCGAAAATTTCGGGAGGGGATCTATATATAGGCATAGAGGGAGCTAGGAGAGTCCAAATGAGGTGCGGTTTTCGGCCACGCGATCGTGATCGAACGCTCTAGATTATGAAGAGGGTTTAGGTGGGTTTTGGGTCAAATTGGAAGGGTGTTGGGCTGCAACACACACGAGGCCTTCTCGGCCCCTCGGTTAACCGTTGGAGTATCAAACGAAGTCCAAATGGCACGAAACTTGACAGGCGGTCTACCGGTGGTAAACCAAGTCCGCTTGGCAAGTCTCGGTCCAATCCGGAAATGTTTAACCCCCACACACGAAAAGAGGTAGAAAGTACCACCGGAGGAGATAGGAGCACCGGAATGCAAAACGGACAACGGGGAAAATGCTCGGATGCATGAGACGAACATGTATGCAAATGCAATGCACATGATGACATGATATGCGATGCATGACAAAGGCAACAACACACGGAGGCAAAAACCCGAACCCGAGGAAATAAAATAACTTAGTGCCGGAAACGGCCAGAGTTGGGATACATATAAGGTAAATTACATCCGGGGTGTTACAACACTCCACCACTACGAAACGATCTCGCCCCGAGATCTAGGAGTGGAAGAACGCCGGGTACTCAGAACGGAGGTGATCCTCGCGTTCCCAGGTGGCTTCGCGGTCAGAGTGGTGTGACCACTTGAGTTTGAGGAATTTGATTGACTTATTGCGAGTCTTGCGTTCAATCTCTTCAAGAATAGCAACTGGGTGCTCACGATAAGAGAGATCTTCTTGGAGATCAATGTCTTCGAAGTTGACGGTGCGGTCAGGAGTCTTGAAGCACTTGCGGAGCTGAGAGACATGGAACACGTCGTGCACATTTGCAAAGTTTGAAGGAAGCTCGAGTTGATAGGCGAGATCACCTCTCTTGCTGACGATCTTGAAAGGGCCCACGTATCTAGGGGCAAGCTTCTCTTTGATACCGAAGCGACGAGTACCTTTCATTGGAGAGACGCGGAGGTACACATGATCTCCGATCTCGAAAGCCAAATCACGATGCTTACTATCATAGTAGCTCTTCTGACGCGATTGCGCTGCTTTGAGGTTATCATGAATGACTTTGCACATTTCCTCTGCCTCTGTGATCAAGTCATTTCCAAGAAGTTGACGTTCACCAGTCTCTGACCAGTTAAGAGGAGTATGGCGCTTCCTACCATACAGAATTTCGAATGGGGCCTTGCCCGAACTTGCTTGAAAACTGTTGTTGTAGGAGAATTCGGCATATGGAAGACAATCTTCCCACTTCATACCAAAGGAGATAACGCAAGCCCTGAGCATATCTTCAAGAATCTGATTGACACGCTCGACTTGACCGCTAGTTTGAGGATGGAATGCTGTGCTGAAGCGGATGTTGGTGCCCAGGGCCTTCTGAAAAGAATCCCAAAACTTGGAGGTAAAGATGCTGCCACGGACTGAAGAGATCAACTGTGGAATGCCATGCAGAGAGACAATCCGAGAGGTATACAGCTCCGCCAATTGAGCTGCAGTGATAGACTCTTTGATAGGCTGAAAGTGAGCCACTTTAGTGAGTTTGTCGATGACAACGAATATAGCATCATTGCCACACTTGGACTTTGGAAACCCAGTAACGAAGTCCATCTCAATGTGGTCAAACTTCCATTCTGGAATGGCAAGAGGTTGGAGGAGACCAGCTGGTCTTTGGTTTTCTGCCTTCACTCGTCTGCAGACATCACACTCATTCACGAACTGAGCAATATCGCGCTTCATTCGAGTCCACCAATAAGCCTGCTTGAGGTCCTGATATATCTTCGTACTCCCAGGGTGGATGGAGAGGAGAGAATTTTGAGCCTCATTCATAATAACTTTACGAAGGTCATCTTTGGGCACAACAATACGATCCTCGAAGAAGAGAGTATCCTTGTCATCAAGGCGGTAGCACTTGTACTTGGGTTGACTCTTGGCAATCCCAATCTTCACCTTCTTCACCATAGCATCAAGAAGTTGAGCCTCGCGAATATGAACTTCCGAAGTAGGAGAGACTTGAAGGTTGGCAAGGAAACCTTGAGGAACAACTTGCAAATTGAGTTTGCAGAAAGCTTCACAAAGCTCGGGTTGGTAAGGCTTGAGAATCAGACTGTTGCAGTAAGCCTTCCTGCTCAAACCGTCAGCAATCACATTGGCCTTGCCTGGAGTATACTCGATACTCGGATTATACTCTTGAATCATTTCGACCCAACGAGTCTGCGTGAGGTTGAGATTAGGCTGAGTGAAGATGTACTTGAGACTCTTGTGGTCAGTGAAGATGTCCACTTTTCTTCCAAGTAAGAGATGTCTCCAAGTCAAAAGAGCATGCACAACTGCCGCCAACTCGAGGTCATGAGTGGGGTAGTTCTTCTCGTTGGGCTTCAACTGGCGAGAGGTATAAGCCACAACTTTCTTCTCTTGCATCAACACTGCACCAAGACCTTGAAGAGAGGCATCGCAGAAGACCTCGAACGGTTTGGATTCATCAGGAGGAGTCAGAACTGGAGCAGTGACCAATTTCTCTTTCAATGTGTTGAAAGCGATGTCACATTTCGGAGACCAAACGTACTTAACGTGCTTCTGGAGAAGGTTTGAAAGAGGCTTTGCGATCTTTGAAAAGTTCTCAACGAACCTTCGACAGTAGCTTGCGAGACAAAGGAAGCTGTGGAGTTGCTTCACGTTCTGAGGTGGTTCCCAATTCACAATTGCAGACACCTTCTCAGGATTCACCGCTATGCCCTTGGCAGAGATGATATGCCCAAGATAAAGAACCTCATCGAGCCAAAACTCGCACTTTGAGAACTTGGCGTAGAACTGATGTTCCCTGAGCTTATCGAGCACCAAACGCAAGTGCTTGGCATGATCTTCCTTGTTCTTCGAAAAGACCAGAATGTCATCGAGATAGACCAAAATGAAGTCATTTGTGTAGGCGTTGAAGATGAAGTTCTTCATGCGAGAGAAAGTCGGAGGAGCGTTGACGAGGCCAAAAGACATGACAGTGTATTCATATGAACCATAGCTTGTTCTGAAAGCCGTCTTGGGAATATCTTGCTCACGGATTCGAATCTGGTGATAGCCCATACGGAGATCAAGCTTGGAGAATACTTGGGCACCTTTGAGTTGTTCGAACAGCTCATTGATGTTGGGAAGTGGGTACTTGTTCTTGATAGTCTTCTTGTTCAATGGACGGTAATCAACACAAAGTCGGTCCGTTCCATCCTTCTTCTTCACAAAAAGTACTCCACAACCCCACGGAGAAGAACTAGGTCGGATGAGACCCATTCGCTCTTGAATATCGAGTTGCTTCTTCAGCTCCTTCAACTCTTCAGGTCCGAGCTTGTAAGGACGTTTGCAAACTGGTTCCGTGCCACGCTCAAGATCAATGACGAATTCAACTGGCCGGTGCAGAGGCATTCCTGGAAGCTCTTCTGGAAAGATGTCTTGATATTCGCAAACGACTGGAATTTGGGAGATGGCATCCAGTTCACCTCTCTCATTGAGAGAAAACAGACGGATGGTATCATCCCGAGCGGCAAAGACAATTACATCCTCAAACGAATGAGTCAATTGAATCTACCTGGCAGCACAATCAAGCTGAGCCTTGTGCTTAGAAAGCCAATCCATTCTGAGAATAAGATCAATATCCGAGTCACCAAGAACCGTAGGAGAAGACAGAAACTTGTAGTCACCCAAAGTGATAGTAACATACAGAACGATGGAATTAGCATTCATGCGCCTACCGGGAGAGACAACTGCTATCGGTCTAGGCAAAACTTGCAAAGCCAACTCATTCTTAGATGCAAACGGTCTTGAGATGAAAAATGCGATGCACCGGTGTCAAAAAGAACTTTAGCTGGAATATCGTTAATAGGAAGGTTACCCATGATGACATCTGACGAGTCCTCTGCCTGAGCTGCATTCATCAAATTGACCTTGGCGTGCTTGGGGTTATGCTTGACCACAGCTGTACTTGCCGATCTCACAGGAGGAGGAGGAGGAGGAGGAGGAGGGAGACGCCTCTGATTGAAGCATTTGTTAGCATAGTGACCCTTCTGTTCGCACTTGTTGCACATGACCCCTGAAAGCAGACGGTGATATGGAGCACTCAATCTTGGAGCTTGAGACGAAGTCTTGTTTTGAAAGCCAGGGTGGGGTGGGTGGGATGATCCACTGCCACCTTTGCTGTTCTGCTGATACGGCTGACGGAACGGAGGAGGAGGAAGCCAAAACTTCTGCTGCTTGGCCACTTGAGTTGAGGAAGAAGGAGTAGCATCTCTGACTCGCTTCTTGGAAGCATCGCACTTCAGTTGAGCAGCCTCTTGCTTCAATGCCATGTTGTAAAACTCATCGTACCTCATGGGCTCAAAGATAACAAGAGCTAGCTGGATTTCTTCTCTGAGACCACCCCTGAACTGGTATATCATGCTCTTCTCATCAGGGACGTCCTGCTTAGCAAAACGGGCGAGCTTCTGAAACATCTTGTTGTACTCGTAGACAAACATAGAGCCTTGCTTCAGGTTGCGGAATTCCTCACGCATGCTTTCAACCATGCTTTGAGGAATATGATGAGCTTTGAAGTCTTGACGGAATTCATCCCAGGTAATCACACGGCCTCCTATGGAATCTTTGTACTGCTGAAACCATTCTGCAGCTTGGTCTTTGAGTTGGAAGGAAGCGAACTTGACAAAGTCGTTAGGCCTGACGTTACTGCACTCGAAATGCTTGCATAAGTCCACGAGCCAATCATCAGCGTCAGTTGCCTCAACACAATTGCTGAAAGCATTTGGCTGGTTAGCAAGGAACTGGTTGAGTGTAACAAAGTGATTCTGATTGTTGCCTTGGTTGCCTTGGTTCGCTTGGTTGCGCTCTTGAAGAATTTGCATGATCAGCTGCGTGTTTGCATTGGTAGCGGCCATCACAGCTTGCCATGCCTCCGGAGGAGGAGGTGGAGGTGGCGGATCAGGATTCAGAGTCGTGCGCGTTGGAGGAGCCATCCTGAAGAGGTTGACATCCATTAGCACATTGATAGACAAATATTGAAGCTGAACCAAACGGGTTGAAATTGCAACATATAGTCTTCACATCCAAACAAAATGAACGAATGCATTCCAACTGAAATTGTCACATATCCATAAATTGAGAAGCCACTTAGAATTGATGTAGAAGAATAAAATCAACAAGGTACGGAACAAGAATGAATACTCGGTAAGGATCACCCAATCTCAAACCAAATATCTGTGGAAGAAGAACTATAGCTACAAGAATTCCCACATATGAAACTCCCGAACCTTTCCGGTTATGCAATCAGGTGTTGGGGATACATGGGAAGCATAATATCTCACCCAAATCTAGCAAATCCTACATCCAGCTGTATCCATCCTTCAACACATAACCGAGAAAACTTCGGAAATCGTCTACCTCAACCTTCGAAAAGCATCCGTTATACAAGTTATGGCAATACTCCCGAACTCCCGCCCAAGTACTGGGTGGCGTCGAGGTTATCTCACCAACAACTGCATAAAAGAGATTTTCGATGTCGGCGAAACTAAACTCAGGTATTCCAGAACTGCAACGATAAAATTGTGACGACAACACCTCGGAGCTCAACTCCCCGGGACACTGCCACAACCCCTAAATGACAGGAGGCACCAAGAACAATGTTCTCATCACAAATCGATCGGAACGATTCCAAGATACCCGCGTGATCCTAAAAATAATTTAGTGAAAATTTGAGAAGAGAAGAGTCAAAACTCTACGTCAGGATGCCTTACCAGAGCGATGAAGGGACTGGGAAGTAAAAAGAATTCCTAAACTCTCCGATATATAATTCCTAAATGACTCAAAACATTTTTTTGTAGACTCAACTCGTCAACTAATTTGATCAAGCAGGGGGGATCCTAAGGTCGGGGAAGGATCTGATTACCAACTTGTAACTGTCGGATTTCGGGTTCCGGCAGACCCTTGAGGTTCGAACACCGGGGTGCGCGTAGAGATTTCGCCTTCTACCTACCTGCACCCCTCCGCCTCGCTAAGATATAAGCTATGGAAAGAACAACACAAGAGACACAGGGTTTATACTGGTTCGGGCCACTGTTGATGGTGAGGCGTTTAACCCCCAAGGCAGCTGCGGCCTTCATACTCCGCTATGTTGTTGGAGACCTTTTCACCTTGCTGGAAACAGAGCTGTACACCGTAGTAGAGCTTGTCCCGAGTGGGCGATATAAGCACCGCCCCAGCCCCAGCGCCATGCCTGGAGAACGCCCCATCGAAGTACATGACCCAGCCTTCTAGTGCCTCGCTTTTCGGGGAGAGGGACCGATCCTCGTCAGCCTTGAGGCCTGGTGCCTCCGTCCATTCTGCCACAAAATCCGCTAATGCTGCTCCCTTGATGACTCTGGTCGTGCTGAATTCGAGCTGAAACGCTTGCAGTTCTATGTTCCACTCAGCGACCCTTCCAGCTAAGTTAGGGCTCCTGAGCACTCTCTCCAGGGGGTATGACGAGACGACCTTGATGGGGTGACCCTAAAAATACTGCCGCAGCTTGCGTGAGGCCACCAGTAGCGCGAGGAGGAGCTTCTGAGGCATGGGATACCGTTCCCTCGCGTCCCGCAACACCGTGCTGACGAAGTACACTGGGTGCTCAACGAGGTTGGGTGCGTTAGTGCTGGTGGCGCCCTCCGGAGACCATGGCGCCTCCTGAGGCGATGAGGCCTCCTAAGGCTAGCCGTCTGGGAGAGGGGCCTCTTCCGCCTCCGGTGCACTCCTCTGCGGCGGCCAATCCTCCTTAGCCGTGGTGGCGGTTTCTGTGGGCCTTCCTGGTTCCTGTTTTGCCTTGTCCCTGGATGCTGCTGTGGTTTTGATTCGACACTCCTCCCTAACGGCCACCAGGGCTGCACTGGCGGAGTAGGGAGTGGCGGCGAGGTAAAGCACCAGGGGCTCTTGAGGGCGCGGAGCCACCATGACCGGAGGGCTGGTCAGGTATCTCTTGAGATCCCGGAACGCCTTGTCGGCCTCTTCAGTCCATTCAAAGGGCCCCTTTTTCTTCATTAGCTGGAAGAAGGGAAGCGCTCGCTCTCCCAACTTGGAGATGAAGCGCCCTAGCGCGGTCACTCGCCCAGTGAGCTTCTGCATTTCTCTGAGGGTCTTTGACGGGCTCATGTCCTCGACCGCCTTGACCTTTTCCGGGTTAGCCTTGATGCCTCGGTGGGACACGAGGAAACCCAAGAGCTTGCCCGAGGGGACACACACTTCTCTGGGTTGAGCCGCAGGTTCACTGCGTTGAGGCTCGCGAAGGTTTCCTCCAGGTCTTGTATCAGGGTCCTGGCCTCCCGAGACTTCACCACAATGTCATCGACGTAAGCCTCAACATTCTTCCCGAGCTACGGGCCCAAGGTGATGTGCATCAGCCGTTGAAAGGTCGCCCCTGCGTTACGCAGCCCGAATGGCATGCATGTGTAGCAGTACACCCCACACGGGGTTAAGAAGGCTGTCTTTTCGACGTATTCTACCGCCATCTTGATCTGGTGATACCCAGAGAAGGCATCCAAGAAACATTGCAGGTCGCATTCTGCGGTGGAATCGACGATCTGGTCGATGCGGGGGAGCGGGAACGGATCTTGCGGGCATGCCTTGTTGAGGTTGGTGAAGTCGACACACATGCGCTCCTTCCCTCCCTTCTTTGGCACAACGACAGGGTTGGCCAACCAATCCGGGTATCGGACCTCGCGAATGACCCCAACGGCCTCTAGTTTGCGGGTCTCTTGGACGATGAAGGCCTGCTTTTCTGTGGACTGCCGCCTTGCCTTCTGCTTCACAGGGCGCACGTTGGGGCACACGTTGAGGTGATGCTCGATTATGCTCCTTGGGATCCCCGCTAACTGGTCAGGCTCCCAAGCGAATACCTTCTTGTTTGTGCGCAGGAACCTGACCAGGGCCTCCTCCTGCTCGGGCTCGAGGTTGGCGCCTATGGTGAAAGTGGCATGGGTGGACCCGTCCTCATCGACGGGTATCTGCTTGGTTTCTGCCTTGTCTTGGGTGAACAACTGGTTCTTCTTGGCGGGTGCAGCCCGCTTGGGCTCGGGGGTCTCCGAGTCGGCGGGCTGTGCCGCCGCCGCCGTCCTGAAGGGAGCTTGAGCACTCGCAGCGCGTCTCCGGTGTCCTCGTGCACGGTGAGGACACCGCTGCTCCCGGGCATCTTCATGAGGTTGTATGCCGGGTGCGTCGCGGCCATGAACTGGGCCAGCGCTGGGTAGCCGAGGATGGCATTGTAGGGGAGGCCGATGGGGGCGATGTCGAAGTCGACCAGCTCCGTGCGGAAGTTGTTGTATGTGCCGAAGGTTACTGGGAGCCGGATCTGTCCCAAGGAGCTGGATGATCCGCCCCCAACGCCTGAGAAGGGCTGGCTGGGTTGTAGCCGTTCCAGGGGTATGCAGAGGCGGTTGAAGGCCTCAACCGAGAGCACGTTGAGGCCCGCACCGCCATCGATGAGAGTTCTGGTGACGGCCACTTGGCAGATGGTGGGGGTGCACAGCATGGGGAGCGCACCCGAGCAGGCCGAGTTGGATGGGTGGTCCTCCGAGCTGAAGGTCAGGCCGGCCTTGGGCGCCGCCCGGTCCGGAAGAGCCCCCTGCCGCATGGAAGCGGCGCTGACCCGGTGGATGAACGACTTGACGTGGTGACTTGTAGGCGGCGCCTGCGAGCCGCCCAGGAAGGCCGCGACGACAGGAGGTTGCGGAGCTCTTCCCAAGAGGCCACGGAGGCTGCCGGCAGGTGGAGCAGCCATGCGCGTGGAGCGCCGGTGAGGGCCATGGGGAGCCAGTTGTCCATGACCCTATTGTCACCTCCAGCTTCGAGGATGGCCTCCTCGTACGCCAGCAAGAAGGCCAGCGGATCAGTCACGCCGCTGTAGCGCGGCGGCGTCGCTGGCTTGAACTTGTCCGGCCACCGTGCCCGTTGCAGGGCTGGGGCCAGGCCTCGGAGCCCCCTGGCCCCCGTGCTGGCGCCGGCGGCCGGAGCGGGCGACGCGCTACTCATCGCGAGGCAGGCCGTGGTGGTGGTGGAAGGGAAAACTCCGGTGCACCCCTACCTGGCGCGCCAAATGTCGGATTTCGGGTTCTGGCAGACCCTTGAGGTTCGAACACCGGGGTGCGCACGGAGATTTCGCCTTCTACCTACCTGCACCCCTCCGCCTCGCTAAGATCTAAGTTATGGAAAGAACAACACAAGAGACACAGGGTTTATACTGGTTCGGGCCACCGTTGTGGTGTAATACCCTACTCCAGTGTGTGGTGTGGTGGATTGCCTCTTGGGCTGATGATGATGAGCTATACAAGGAAGAACAGCCTCGCGAGGGTCTGTTCCTGGCTGGGGCGATGAACTTCTAGGATGAGTTCAGTCACCCTTCTCTCTCTCTCTCTTCTCCGATTTTTCCCCCTGCTACCCTGGGGGTGGCTAGTCCTATTTATAGGCAAACGCCCTGGGCCTCTTCCCAAATATTGAGCGGGAAGGGCGCCAACAATTGGCCATTTTGAAGGGGGACATCTGGTACACTTATCCTGACTAAAGTTGGTCCTCGCCTGCCAAAGGCTCTCATGGTGACGATGGCTTGGGCTCCACAATTACTTCGTCCCTGCCGTTGGGCTGGTCTTGGTCTCGTTGCACCGAAACGGGTGCCTTTGCTTGATGCTCTCGCCTGCGCTTGCTCCCTTTGCAGCAAAGAGGAAAGGAGGACACTGCGCGGGCTGACGCCCGCCTGGCACCCTTGGTCGTCAGGGCTTGCGTCACGGGCACATCGTGAGGTACCCCACCTTGATCTCTTCGCCTCCTTGCGAGCCAGCCTGATGAGGCCGCGCCTGAGGAAGCTCTGTGTCATCCGCCCCGCGAGGCTTGACCCCTCGCGAGGGTCTTGGGTTTGTGTTGATGAAGATGGGCCGTGATGGGCCCCTCCTCGAGCCACGCCGCAGGCCGCAGGCAGGCAAGTCTACGGACCCCCGTTCCCAGAACACCGACAGTAACGCCCTCGATGCGGCTATATCTCCTACATGTCGAAGCACGACTTAGAGGCATAACCGCATTGAAAGAAGTGTCGCAAGTAAGGTAATCTTCACAAACAACCCATGTAAATAGATAATAGGGGAAAAAGGTACATAGTTGGCTTACACTCGCCACGTCACACAAATACATAAATAACATTACAATCATCCAATGCACTCATGGTCCGACTATGGTACCAAAATAAAAGATCAACCCCAACATGCGACACGGTCCCGATCGCCCCAACTGGGCACCACTACTGATCATCAGGGAAAGACACATAGTAACGGCGTGAGTCTTCGTCGAACTCCCACTTGAGCTCAAGCGCATCATCTGGAATGGAGTCATCGATCCCTGCATCTGGTTTGGATGTAATCTGTGAGCCACGGGGACTCAACAATCTCGCACCCTCGCGATCAAATCTATTTAAGCTTATAGGTAAGGCAAGGTAATATGTGGAGCTGCAGCAAGCGACTAGCATATATGGTGGCTAACCTGTTCACAAAAGAGAGCGAGAAGAGAAGGCAAAGCACGAACGAAGAACTATAGAACAACCTATGACAAACATTACTCCAACACCGTGTTCACTTCCCGGACTCCGCCGAGAAGAGACCATCACGGTAACACACGCAGTTGATTCATTTTAACTAAGTTAAGGTTCATGTTATCTACAATCGGACATTAACAAATTCCCATCTGCCCATAACCGCGGGCACGACTTTTGAAAGTTCAAATCCTTGCAGGGGAGTCCCAACTTAGCCCATCACAAGCTCTCACGGTCAATGAAGGATATACCTTCTCCCGAGACATTCCGATCAGCAAGTACCCATCTAAATGAATCAAGTTAAATATGCTACAACACTCAAAAAAGAGAACAAAATACATGGCAGGGATCCGCTCATGATGCTTGACAAAAGATGAACACTGAGCTACGACCAATTCATCCACTAACAGGTTCAAACAAGCATGGAAAAAATGCGAACGGTAAGCAGGTTTCAGACTTAGTGAAATTAACACAAGTCTGGAATTTCACATCAGGTAGCACACTTTGGAGCATGAAAACTATATGCTACAAGAACTTAACATGGCAAAGCAAGGCTTGACAGGAAGATACTCAAAGCACTTAACAAAAGTCCCTTAGTGACCTAGAGCCAAAAGGGATCAGAAAATACAATTGCAAGCATGTCAACATGGCAAAAACATAATCAGATTACAGACTTAGTGAAAAACTGGAGCATGCAAATATGTTAACGAGTAGGCATGTTCATGAGCTCAATGCACTCACTACAAAGCAAAGCATGACAAACTAAGCGTACACCCATAAAGAATACATATTATAGAAGCTAGACATGGCAAGAACAACAACATAGCATGCACGGATCAATAACAACATCCTCGGCAAAATCGCTAACAAGTAAACAATCTGCCAGGATTCACGAAATAGCAAAAGTAGAGCTCGATTGACTCAAGCTAGGTTGCTCCATAATAGCAAACAAAGACATGGATGGATAGAGCACCACAATGTTAACGAATCATCCTGACTGATCATCCTCAAAAGAGGCATGGATCACGAGGAAACAACATGAACATATGGCATATTGATAAAATCAGATCAAGGACTTAGTGAAATTCTAAGTCCCTGAAAACAGCATTAACGAATGCACTACTTTGCAAGCTTGTGCTAGTCACCACACATATCACAAAAATATATGGTAAGAACCTATGTGAAGATGGAATGGCATATAACAAAACTCATGTATAGCTCAGGAGCATATCATGCACACATTAATCGTGGAAAAAATGACAAATAGCTATTTGGTGCAGCAGATCTGACAATTATCTCAAATAGCTCTTTTCCAACAGCATTTCGGGCATCAAGGTGAGCTCAAATGAAAATGATGCAATGAGATGAAATGATGTACTCGCTGAGGCGAACATTTTGATATGCTACACGCGCAAAACGAAGCTACGGATGTGGAGTTACGACATGATGAACAATGCAAAAAAATATGCAGACTTGGGGGAAAAACGGGGTCTACCCCTAGGGTTTCACTGTAGCAGCCGATCTGGATCTGAGCGCACACACCGTTCGAGGTTTGTCGGCCGGAGTTCCTGTTCACCGGGGAGGAGAGGTCGCTGGACTTGGCACGGCGAGGAGGAGGAGAGGCCGGAGTGCGCCGGCGACGAGGAGGCAGCGAAGAGGCGGACGGTGGCGGCGAGGTGGCGCGGTGGAGGAGGCACGGGCCGGCCGCGGCGGAGCTCGGCTCCGGCCGGCGAGCTGTGTGGCGGCCGCCGGTGATGGCTCGGGGCGGCGCGGTGTCCGGGCGCGAGGGAGAGGCGGCGCGTGCGGGATGGAGGCGGCGGGGCTACGTGGGCCGCGGGGGCCCCGAGCGGGCTCGGCGGGCCGCGGGCGCTGAGGCGGCGATGTGGGGCGCCACTCGCCACGTGGCACGCCCTGGTTGGTGGCAGCGACATGTCCGGAGGAGGCGGACGTTGTCCGGTGGCGGAGATGGATCTTTTCTAGGGTTAGGGGGAAGAAGACCCGAAAATTTCCGGAGGGGATCTATATATAGGCATAGAGGGAGCTAGGAGTGTCCAAATGAGGTGCGGTTTTCGGCCAGGCGATCATGATCGAATGCTCTAGATGATGAAGAGGGTTTAGGTGGGTTTTGGACCAAATTGTTAGGTTGTTGGGCTGCAACACACACGAGGCCTTCTCGGTCCCTCGGTTAACCGTTGGAGTATCAAACGAAGTCCAAATGGCACGAAACTTGACAGGGGGGTCTACCGGTGGTAAACCAAGTCCTCTTGTCAAGTCTCGGTCCAATCCGGAAATGTTTAACCCCCACACACGAAAATAGGTACAAAGGACCACCAGAGGAGATAGGAGCGCCGGAATGCAAAACGGACAACGGGGAAAATGCTCGGATGCATGAGACGAACACGTATGCAAATGCAATGCACATGATGACATGATATGAGATGCATGACAAAGGCAACAACACACGGAGACAAAAACCTGAACCCGAGGAAATAAAATAACTTAGTGCCGGAAACGGCAAGAGTTGGGATACATATAAGGTAAATTACATCCGGGGTGTTACAATTTATTCGTTCTAAACATTCAGCTCTTATTCCCCAATTCTACCGGTGCATCATTCAAATATCCTCTAATCACTTAATGATCTCTTCGTCCTCTCATATCGGAATTCACTAAAGTATCTTTGTTCATTTTCGAGTTCCTCCCTGTGTTTTTTTATCTTTTGTTCGTTCGTTTTTAACTTCTTATGGTTGTTCATTCAAGATTTATTTTCCCTAGTGTTCATATCAATTCATTCGTTATTTCCAAAATTCTAATGGTGGTTCCTTGAAGACCTTCCCAAGTGTGCGCTATATCTCCCCTCAACCTTTGCAAGAAGAATAAGTAGCATGCCCATCTGTTTCTTGCCATCAATTTAAATTGATGAAGGGTAAGCATGACATAATTCTTATTCTTGTTTCCTCGAGGTGATTTAATTCCTTCTTCTAGAGTTTGTTCATGAGGAAATAATTTCTCGGTTCCGAGTTGTTGATCATTCTTTTTTGGAGTTCCAAGTTTTGTCGGTTATCTCGTCACGAAGCTACATCTAAATCATTGCAAGCATTCAATTCTTGTTCTTGCAATCTTTGCTTCTTTCCCATCATCCTTTTTTATCTGGAGTTCTTCCAAAGTTTCTTCATGGTGGTTCATTAAGGATTTAATTCATCCTTCAAGTGTTTTGTCAAGATTCTTTTGAAGGAGCTCATATATTCTTATTCTTGCATTTCGAATTGCAATTCTTTCTACTTTATCTTATGAGGTGGCGTTATGTAATTCTTGGCAATTTCCCTTCGTGTTTCATGATTCAAAAGTTGTTAAGAATGAGGTATATTAAATCCATCAATCGCTTCGTTGGAGTTATCTTGGTAAAGATTTCACCTAAAACCTTCCCTAAGGAAAGTGGCTAATTGTAGTGCCTGTCAATGATCCAAGCTTTCTCCATATCCTTCTCGGTAAAAGAGGCTTTTCATATTTTTGTTGATCTGATCCAATAAATTGTTTCCGTTAGTGGCAGAATTCCACCTCATGTCTTGAGATGTCGCCATAAGCCCACGAGTATCATATTCTATTCATTGTTGATTTTCCAACAACTATGTTCAATCCTTATTTGCAAGGATACTTTCCAAGTTCAACTATGGTAGAAGTTGCCATTTTTCTAATCCGTTCTTTTCTTTCTAACGATCTAGCTTTTACTCTTTTGTTCCGGAGGCTGTGTGGTATTGTTCTTTTTGATCCATCATCTCGTTTCGTCAAGACCATGTTCTTTTCCTTGCTTATCCATTTAACAGGAGTGTTGTCTCCTCTATTCAATTTGTTTTCATGTTATCAAGTCTTGCCTCTCTTTTCAACTGGAGTTCTGCACAAATTCTTTCGTATCCCTTGCTTCTCTTTTCAACTGGAGTGTTTTCGTTCGTCTCCATTGTATCCTTTCTTTCAAGTTTTTCATCCTCTCAAGGTTCGTGGTTTCACTCGTTTGTCGAAGAAGCAACTTAGTTTCACCTCTTCTCTTCCTCTTCTATTTGTCATCCCTAGATCTTGGGGTGAGATCTCTTGTAAGTGGAGGAGAATTGTAATGACCCGAGACCGACGCTATAGAAGCCTTCCAGTTATTTGGTTGTCGCCGTGTGATTTATTTCGCATGTTGCATTTCATCATGGCATCAGCATGTGCATTGCATCCGCATATTTTCATAAAACTCGCAGTCATTTTTAGTTGTCGCTTCTCTCTTATTCGCCGTTGACCTTTTGTCAGGCCTTCTTGTATTGTCGACCTCTCTCAGCCCCCTCGTGCGCGTCCGAAACTTTCCCGAACCCGAACCGGGTTGTCGTGACCGGTGGGTCCGGATCATCCCCAAACATCCCTAAAGGATCTGTGGTTCATTGTTTTTACTTCCTAACTTATTTTTCCCGGGCCATACGATTATGATCGGAGGGACCAGATAACCCCTACCCAAATCCAACGCTATAAATATTAGTCTGACACTAGAAACTAGGGATCCTGTCCCATCCATTCACCCATTCCCAAGGCCCCGCCATCGCTGGTCTCCAACTCAAAATATGCAGCGAGCCAACCCCCTTCCTCCACCTCCCCCTCTGATCCAGCCAACTCGCGCTCTGAACCATCAGATATGTGATACAACTACCGAGGCACAACCATCTGTCCAGCCAGCTGCCGAGGAGACGCACCCCCTCCTCTACTCGCTCGTTCTCGAGCACCTCGCTCCACCAGCGCCGCCTCGCCAGAGTACCGAACCAGGCCGGCCCTTCTACAGTTCGTCGTCGCTGGAGCATCCCTCCACCAGCAGGAGCACACCGGCGCCGTGGTGCTCCTCTCGAGCTCCTCCTATGCATGCCTCCACCTGACCCCCTCACCTCCATCTTCATCGGAGCACCGCCGGGCCAGCAGCACCGCCGCGCTGGTGCTACCACTTGCGAACTGGCAGCCGTCCCCGCACCCGAGGAACCATGGCGAGGAACTCCCGTGCCTCCTTGTGCGGCTCTACAACGAGGCACTAACCCCGCCGAACACCTCCGTCGTTGTTGCCTGAGCAGGTCCCCGATGCATCCCTCCCTCTCCTCCTTTCACTCAACCTCACCCGGATTTTGCTGCCTCGCTGCCGCGCCACCTTTTACTTCAGGTACTGGCTCTGCTTGATGCCATGGATGGCTCAGCCCCGCGCTCGAGCTTCATCCGCCGCCTCCGTTCAAGCACCCCATGCCCGGATCCGGCCTCCTCTGTCGCGGATCCGCTCCTTCCCCCTCCTACAAGCTTCCGTAGCCAGCGCCAAGTCCGTCGTCATGAACCTGCTGTTACCTCTATTCTTCAGTAATGAGCAACAGCTCGCTCGCCCGTGCCTCGCATTGACTGCTCCTCTACCGTGCCTGGGCCACTAGCGACCGCAAGCTACAACCGACGTCTCCAAGGCCCAGCCCGCGTTCAGCCTCCACTACAAAAAATACACTTCCTTGATGTTACGTGTTTGTCACAGTAGGTATGTTTTCTGTCAAGCATGTACATCCATGATGATTTTATGACAGAATCAAGATAGTCATACATGTGCTGTCGTAGAAGTGTTCCATGACATTACCAAAATTATCATCACGGAAGTGTCCACTCCGATGATGATAAATCGCGCGTCATAGAAATGCTTTCATCAAGGATGACCGACATGTGGAATCCACCGTAACAGGTCACCGTTAAGCTATCGGGTCCAGTTTTGGATCCGATAACCCGTTAACAGCCCGGACCAATCGGGATTTTCCACGTGTAAAATTCTCATTGGCCAGAGCAAACACGTGTTGGCTCACCGTTGGGATAGAGGTCATCCACTCATTGGACAGGAGGCACCTATGATACGTCGACATGTCGCGCAGCCCAACAAAGGCCTATTTCGGTGAAAAGGACGACCCGTTTGACTTGGTCAAAAGGTAACGGGCCGGCCCACGGAAAGCCTGTTAATGGCATATTCGTATATAGCCCATTTACGGCCTGCTATCTACCTGCCCGTTACGGCCTATCGGAATTAAGCCCAGTAGCTTCATCTGGGGCCGTCCAATATGATTCCAGCCCATTGTAACTTCTGGCCCATGTATGGCCCATGATGTCTTTCGGCCCATATGAGGCCCTTCCTAACTCTCGGCCCATTAAAGGCCCGAGATGAAACTGGCCCATAATGAACAGTGTATCACCTTATACCCATTACACTACAAAAACAATACACTTCTGTGATGATACGTGTTTGTCACAGTAGGTCACGTTTTCTTACATGCATGTACATCCATGACAAATTTATGACAGAATCAAGATAGTCATACCTGTGTTGTCGTACAAGTGTTCCATGACATTGCCAAAATTATCATGACGGAAGTGTCCACTTCCATGATGATAAATCGCGCGTCACAGAAGTGCTTTCGTCAAGGGTGAACGACACGTGGCATCCACCGTAACGGAACACCGTTAAGCTATCGGGTCGGGTTTTGGATCCGATAACCCGTTAACAGCCCCGACCAATGGGGATTTTCCACGTGTAAAATCATCATTGGCTGGAGGAAACACGTGTCGCCTCACCGTTGGGACAGATGTCATCCGCTCATTGGACCGAAGGCGCCTATGATACGACGCCACGTGGCACGGCCCAACAGAGGCCCATTCTTGTGAAAAGGCTGGCCCGTTTGACTTGGTCCAAAGGTGGCGGGCCGGCCCACGGAAAGCCTAATAATGGCCTATTCGCATATAGCCCATTTACAGCCCGCTAACCCAGGGCCTGTTATGCCCTATCTGAATTAAGCCTAGTAGCGTCATATGGGTCGTCCAATATGATTCAGCCCAATTTAACTTCCGGCCCATGTGTGGCCCATGACTTCTTTTGGCCCATATGAGGAGCTTTGTAACTCTTGGCCAATTAACGGCCTGTGGGGAAACTGGCCCGTAATGAACAGTGTATCACTTTATACCCATTAACGGCCCGTTATTCCATAGGGCTGTTTCCAGCCCAAGTTATCTTTCGGCCTTTTTAGGGCTCATTGATTCTTGGGATCATTTGCAGCATTCGGTTACATACGGCCCGTTACTGTCATTTTCTGCTTATGGGCCAAATTCAACCCGTCGTTACAGTCGGCCCATTTGCGGACCGTTAATACGTTGGGCCGTTTTCATGTCAAAAAAAATCCGTTGGGCTGTTTTCATAGAGTTATCAAATACGGCCTATTAACGGCCCGTTATGGTCCACGAATAGTATGGCCCATGATTTGTGAAATGATGATACGCCCCATAGAAGGCCCATGGATCCTACGGCCCATATGAGGCCCACGGATAGTACGGCCCGTAGAAGGCCCATGGACCCTACGGCCCATAGAAGGCCCATGGACCCTAAGGCCCGTGTAGAAGGCCGATGGATCCTACGGCCGGACGAAGGCCCATGGATCATACGGCCTATAGGAGGCCCATGGTTACAACAGTCCGTCTGTTGCGATGATTATTTTGGCCTAGTTACCAAAAATAGGCTATTGTGGCCCCTAGAAAAAAAACAGAAAAATAACTGAAGTGACTACAAGCAAACAACTAAACAAGACAATAAGGAAATAAATAAGAAAGCAATTAACGCTAGCCTATTACCGCTATTACACATATTACATCCACTGGGCATCAAAGTTCGCCACCAGTGCAAATATAGGGAACAAAGCAGCACATTACATACACTGGCCGTCAAAATTGGCCACAAGTGCAAGTAAACGCAGCAGCAAAACAAGAGCATAACTGAAACAACTTCAGAAGAGCTCAAGAAACGTTATCCTGGGTATCCACCATGCTGGCAATAAGCTTAGAAAGCTGATTAGCTTTGTCCTGTTTGGCGCTAAAATCCTCCAACGCTTGCTGTTGCACCAGAAAGTATGCATCTGAATGCTCCAGGGACTTCCGCAGTCCTTCCGCTTCTTGTCGCAGCACAACTGATCGATGTCTTTCAGCTTGTAGTTGAGACTCAAGAAACCGAACTGATTCAGACAGTGAGTTTGAATAGCTTGTGCAAGCGGTAGTGGCCAGTAACTCGAACACTAAACCAAGACATGACTTTGGGGTTGTCTCGCTGTCTTCAATATAGTCTTCCTTAGCTATTTTATCATCTTTGTTGGAGACCAACAAGGATGTGTCACTATCCTGAACCTTATATGCATTGCTACCTTTACCATTGCTTAATAAGGCACTCTTCCCCAATATTTTCTCAGCATTCTAAAAGAAGAAACAAGCAGACACATAACAAGTTTAGCATGTACTAGTATATGAAACTCATTTCGGTTAACCAGTTCATTAGTAAGGTGGACAGGATTAAACTACAAAGTCTTGTATTGCCAAGTACTAGTACACTAAAAGCATCAAACAAACATATATCTATGTCCTATGGTCACTGCATTGTCTTGCCAAATCAAAATAGAGACACGGTTCAAATCATATCAGTTCAAGACAAAGCAGTAGTGAAAGAATACAAAGCGTGGGAAACTACACGGCACAACAAGATTTCAGATGGGTACCACGGGTCTACATGTACAACAACACGATTTGCTCTATTGTGATGCTAGTAATGTGCATGATATGAAAGTCAACTATATACACAATTGAAATTGAGATCAACAGAGCTATTGATTAGAGGAAACCTGTTAAAGAAACATGTGTGAACATACCTACTGTGCCATTGGAGTTTCGACTGGATCCTTCAATTTAAAAATAAGTTTGTATGAGTAAATATAGTGATACAAGAGCAAAGCAATCATAGTTAAAAAAGGCGCGCCTAAGCGAGCGCTTAAGCGCGCCTAGGCTCTAGGCGTTGGCAAAACGCATTGCGCATAACTACACATAATCTGTGCATAACTGCGCATAAGCATGCGCTTTGGTCAGTAAAGCGCAAGGCGGTGGCAAAATGCACAATTAACGCCTAGCGCTTTTTTGAACTATGATAGCAATGGAATCTTAAATTAGAACAGTTGTTCTTCGGGTTAGGCACTTGTTCTACATGAACAGAGTACAGTAAGACGCAAGAATATAATACTTAAAAATAGAAAATGAGCTCATAGACCTTACCACATTCTTGGTTTGGGACCAGTACAGAACAAGGCGTTCCCAGTCATCGTCCAGTAAATGTGTCTCAGGAGAACGTAAGGGAATTTGATGAGTTTCTTTGCCGGTGAAGTACGTTTTCTTCAGGTAATTCCGATACTACCACCAAGAATTCTTGAAGATAGCAGAGGTATTAGCACAGGTTACCTCATCCTAAGTTTCCAAATCGGTCCTTCTCTATAGAGAAAATGGGAAAATTTGCTGTATTATAACCATCATGGAGGTATGATATATGGGACGAAGCAAAGTAATTACCATGAATAACATTACTTACACATAACTCCTGGACAAACACCTACAACTGGCATTTTCCTTCATCTTCAGTATAATATTTCCAACATGGGAAGATACGCACATATGATTTAACAACATCAAATGTGATAGATGCTAAACTACGACTAGCTGGTTGTGCTTCCTCCACAGGAATAGGCGTACTAACTGGTGGAGTTGGGGTTCGCCGCGATAGTACTGGCCCTTCAGGCACTGGAGCTGCCTTACTAACTGCTCTTGTTTGGGAGCTCTGTGGTGGAGATGGTGTTGTGTCAACAGGAACTGGGTTACTATCGGCTAGGGTTGGGGTTACATTGGGTGAAGCTGGTTCTCTGTCCATCGCAGTAGGGGTACAATCTGCGAGAGTTTGGGTTATGTGTGGTAGGGCTGGTTCTTGTGCATGTACAACCGGGGTGCTATCTCCACCAAGAGGTAGCACTGTTTTATTTGAAGACCATGTTTTTAGTCCGCTAGATACTGGCATCACCCGCTCCAATTCAAATGGCTGATAATCAGGAAACATAGTTGAATGTACAGACATTGTATGAGAGACAGATGCAATAGATAGTGTGGCAAAAAGAGGGCATGAAATAGTTGACATGTATATTTTTTAACTAAAATGGATAGCATGACATAATTTCACATATATGATGTCTATCTAAACTGGATAGCATAGCATAACATAATTCAAAGATATGATGAATAACTAAGCAGGATCGCATGACATAATTCACCTACATGTTATGTAAGTAACTAGGATCGCATCATTTAATTCACATATGTGATTTATATGCTAAACAGAGGGCATTCGATATGATGACTAAACTAAGAACATGGTGTTCAATATTGTGTATATGATGTCTAAACTATGCAATGCAAGACACCGTATGCATGATATGAGCAGTATAACCGTGCCAAGTTAGAGCATACACCTCAGTGGGGGAATAGGATTGCTCATTTGTCTCTGAATCCATCTCTGAGGAGCTATCGAGACCCAACAAGAGATCTTCTTCAAGAGGTAGAACTGTCTGCTCTGAAGGCCTTGTTTTCACTCCATATTTTTCCATCTCCCACCCAAATGGCTGATTCATAGGAAGAGTAGTTTAATGTACAAACATTGTCGACAAATGGAAATGTAATGAAGAAAAGGATGGGCAAGATATCATTCAAATATATGATGCCTGGTTAAACAGGATGGCATTGCACATTTCACATATATTATGGCTGGCTAAAAGACATGAGACTGCATAATTCCCATATATGATATAGAAACTAAACAGGTGGCATTACAGAACATGTCTAAACTAAGCAGATGACATATATGATGTCAAAAGTAGGCACTGCAAGGCAACATATGTATGATAAGACTAACATCATCATGCCAAGGTAGAGCAAACAACTTGGGGGGGGGGTAAATAGGAGTGGTCAGCGGCGTCTGAATCCGCCTCAGAACAGATATCTTCCTCTGGATTACAATCTGGAGAGGGGTGGGGAGGGTTTGCCATTGAACCCACCATGGAGCGATGTCTGCATGACATTGTATTGCCGCGCAAAACTCTTCTCTTTTTCTCTACGAGTTCAGCATGACTGTGTACAATATCCGACATGCATACAAAAAAATATGGTGAGATTATGTAAGGAGAGCATGTAGAAATGTAGAGTGATGGTAACAACCAGTGGATCGACGTTTTTCCATTGAACCAAAATAGCCCTAATGGATCGACGTGAATGTACAGTAATAAGTGATGCAACAAGTGTACAACCTCTTTGTCGTAGCCGTGTCAACCTCGGCATCATTGGGCAGAGGTGGCTGTTGGAGGTGTGTAGGAAGATCTGAGGAATCTTTAGACGACGTCCAGGGCACTGCTCTGTTGTGATGGATCGTTCTGTCGTTGGAGCAGCTCCGGTGAGCCGTAAGACGTCAAGGCTGAAGCAGCACAAGACAGACATCGTCAATCTCAAGTGGGATTCTAATAGCATCTCCAATAGATGATGTAAAATGGATGTAAAATTAACATCACCAAAAACCACCTGACTACAACAGATGAGGTAAAAACTGTTGACTCTGAACTTAACTGTCGAAACTGAAATTTACTGTGGAATCTGAATGCTACTGTCGAAACTGAATGCAATGGTAGCAGAGAGGCACTTGACATGTAGTTTAGAGAGGGCATGCAGTTCATCTTCAACCTGCACCCCCTTGAGCCGCCAGCCACCACCGGCCGAACCGCCAGCCCCAGCGCCACCTCGCCGCCCCGGCCAGCCCTCTAAGCCCCCCGTCCCCCACCCTGAACCGTAAGATAGATAGTGGGGTACCTCTCCGGCGAGCTCCCGTCCCCGCTGCTGGTGGTTCTTCCTTAACTCCGGCGACCCCCCCAACCCCTGAAAATCGACTGACCCAAAAGTCGATTCAGTCGACTGAAGTGTGGCTTAATCGGAGCAGAGCAGCAGCATGAGCGAGGGGGAGAGCAGCAGCAGCAGCAGCAGCTAGGCGAGCGAGTGATCGAGCGAGAGCCGGAGCAGCAGATCCGGCTGGTATGGCCGCCGCCGCCGAAGGGGCCTCGCACTGGGGGAGAGCTGCCGTGGAGATGGGGGTGCGGGATGGAGCACCATCGGCACCGGGCGGTCGAGTTAAGGAGAAGGTGCGATGCGATGAGTGTACAACCTCTTTGGTGGCGCCGAGTAGGCCTCGGCTTCGTCCGAGGAGTTGGTGAGGATGCTGCGGTTCCGGTGGAGCAGGTTAAGGCGACGCTGTGGGGATGGAGCAGCCGCGATAGACGAGGCGATCGTCGGAGCAGCTCCTTGGAGGTGGAGGACGGGGCGGCTGAACCGGTGGGACGACGAGATGGACGACGGATCCTTATCCGGGGAGGTGGACGAGGGACGTCGAACTGTTGCGGTGGACGACGTCGTCGGCAAAGAGGCTCCGGCTGGGCAGCGGTGACGTGGCAGACGGAGGAGGGGGGGGTTTCGCGGCTGGACCGGAGAGGTTATGGCGGCCTGGGATTTCAAATGGCGAAAAGGGGGCGATGGGAGGGGGTGAAGCATGACTTAGGGACGCTCTTGTCCAAAATGTAGGGTATGTTACAAAAGTCCCCCCCCCCCACCGATTTGAACTAGCGGCCCTTTCGGCTCAGGGTTAGAAGGGGGATTTCGCGTGTCGGGATTTGGCAGCTGGAGGGAGTTTTCACGCGCGTTGTAATTTCGGGATAGCAAGGCGCAGGTTGTGAAGGCGCCAGTTTTGGGAGCATGATATCTGAATTTTCAGGATATAACAAGACGCGGGTTGAATTTTAGGGACAAAACTAATGTGTAGTAATATTGTACTTGTACGTACCAAATCAATTCGCACTTCCCTCAACCAAAAATAAAACGAAAAAACCCTATTCACACCACACAAAGAGAGAGTCTTGCCCCGTTTACTATACAAATGCTATTCAAAGCTACTCCCTCCTTCCATCTATATAGGGCCTAATGCGTTTTTCGATGCTAACTTTGACCAAATATTAGAGCAATGATATATGACATGCAACTTACACAAAGCACACCATTAAATTCGTCTGTGAAAGGTTCTTTCAGTGATATAATTTTCACATTGTGCATGTCATGTACTATTAATCTTGTCAATAGTCAAAGGCGGTCTTAAAAATCTCATTACGCCCTATATAGATGGAAGGAGGGAGTATGAATCCATGTTATGTCCGATTAAATTTTTTCGCTTGCTGCATAATGCATGTAACCTACTCATACCAACATTTAGTGCATTCCAAATGTCTATACTACCGCTGCAATTCGAACTAAATTTGAATTCGTTTCTCTATTTCAATAAGAATCTATAATCATGATTGTTGCCAACTTCAACCATCATATTTTCCTTGCTATCCGCCAGATATAAATCGGATGGCCTATAATGCAGGATGGTAGGCACACCATTATCAACAACTCTGGTTTTTTTATAAGAGTAGAGATAAAATATATTAAATGTAGTATAACATGTTCATAACCACACCATTTGTATCACCGTTATATATATCCACACATGCGTCGGTTTGAAACACTATGATAAATTCTTCAAATATCCGAATTCTCTTTTTATAATGAAGTATATATGATCTGTATTCATCTTTTCCACCCACACAACCCTCTTATCTTTGTAGCTAGCGCTAACTTTCTCTTGTGCATGCACACGCCCGCATCCCTCTCACCCTCCCTCAACATTCTCTAGCTCCACCACGCAAATTCATCTTTTCACTTTAGGTTTCACCCACGGTGTGTGTAGGCCCCCCAGCTCCTTCTTTACGGCACACATCGATCGATATGCCTCTCTAGCCAGGTGTGCCTAGCACAAACACAAGCTTCCCCTCTTCTCTTGTCACCATCCATGCCTCACTCCCACCACTCTTTTCATCGTTCTCGTACTCGCACACTCCTCCCCCCTCGATATAGTATGCCTCTCGTACCACCTCCTACATGCATCCCTCTCTCTCTATCCTTCTCCTGGTGCCTCATTTGCTTCTAACACACACATGCATGTATACCGATCGATCTCCCAACATATACCTACATCGACTTTAACTACCCGCCCCCCCATCGATCGACGCACCTCACAAGTTATGTCTCTCCTTTCTCTAACAAAGGGCGATTGATCTTCCTATGTAGTTACGTCTGCTTACCACAGCCACATCGTCCCCCATCATCATTCGTGCATGCCTCCTGACCCGTCTCTCACACGTACGTGCACAGACAATAAGCAGCCATCTCCTCTCTTATTGATATTGCTGGCGTGCCCTCCGTTTGTCTAGCAAGTCTATCCCACCATTCGTTAGAAGCAACTCCACTACCACCCCCTCCAATACTCTAGCTCTGTCTCTCTCCCAACCTTATTCCTCTCCTGCACATATGCATGGATGCCGATCGATCTCCCTTAATACATGAGGCAGATCGATCTCCTTAATACATGAGGTAGGCCTCTCTCCTCCTCCACACATATACCTGCCATTGTACCTCTATAGTTAATTGGGCCTCCCTCTTCCCCCACCACACACGGATAGTCGAGCGCTGCAGGTAGGTATCCATGCCACAGAGACAAACTGCACATGTCCCATCTCACGTTCCAGTAGGCCAGCCACTCTATACCTTTGACATGGGCACACACAAATTCGATGGCACTCTTTATCGATCGCGCGCGCGCACAAACACACACATCACCCCTCTCTTCGATTCTATGGACCCCTCAAGCCGATGATACCTCCACTCTCTTCTCGTGGATAGCCCCCTCTAGGACTCTATTTCACACACATTGCATATGTTACATTTTTTGATTGACCCCCCCCCCCAAAAAAACTCTCAAGAACCCACACACTACATCTCTCCGGGTTTGTATCTCTCTCATACAACCCCACGTAGGTGGTGTACATATACAAGAAGAGGATAGGTGCACCGTGCACGTACTCACGCTTCATGCCCAGCCACACCCGCGCGGGTACACAGTGGAGCTCATTATTTTACGAAATGGCAGCCGACGTGCTAATTTGAACGCATGTAGCGGTTGTTTACCAAGGGAGGTCGTGTACCATGCATGCATGAAACAATGTTAGACTTGACGCGTTGCTGCGTTATTTTTAAATAAAGTTATAGTGCTCAATGGCACGTACACAGAATATAAAACGATTTTTTTGGAGAAAAAGGTAGTCCGCTCACTATATACAATGGAGCCTGCCTGCCTGGTTTGTCGCTCTTCAGAGTATCTCACACAAGGCTGCGGTGGCCTCTCTCTCTCACCGTTGGTCACTGATCCGGCCGCATCCCGTCCGTCAGGGGAAAGGGAGTGCGGTGGTATAACACCCTCGATGCGACTATATCTCCCACGTGTCGGGGCACGACTTAGAGGCATAATCGCATTGAAGGCATATGTCGCAAGTTAGGCAATCTTCACAAACATCCCATGTAATATAATTAATAAAAGGGGAGATAACATAGTTGGCTTACACTCGCCACGTCAATCAAGTACATAAATAACATTACATCATCCAAACACTCATGGCCCGACTACGGTGCCAAAATAAAAGATAACCCAACATGCGACACGTTCCCGATCACCCCCAACTGGGCACCACTACTGATCATCAGGAAAGGAAACATAGTATCGTTGAGAGTCCTCGTCGAACTCCCACTTGAGCTCAAGCGCATCACCTAGAGCGGAATCATCAGGCCCTGCATCTGGTGTAATAGTAATCTGTGAGCCACAGGGACTCAGCAATCTCGCACCCTCGCGATCAAGACTATTTAAGCTTATGGGTAAGGCAAGGTAAAATATGGTGGAGCTGCAGCAAGCGACTAGCATATATGGTGGCTATCCTGTTCGCAAAAGAGAGCGGGAAGAGGAGGCAAAGTGCGAGCGAGAAACTAGAGAACAAACTGCGCAAACATTACTCCAACACCGTGTCCACTTCCCGGACTCCTCCGAGAAGAGGCCATCATGGTAACTCACACGGTTGATTCATTTTAATTAAATTAAGGTTCAAGTTATCTACAACCGGACATTAACAAATTCCCATCTGCCCATAACCACGGGCACGGCTTTCAAAAGTTCAAATCCCTGCAGGGGAGTCCCAACTTAGCCCATGACAAGCTCTCACGGTCAACGAAGGAATAGACCTCCTCCCGAGACGTTCCGATCAGACTCGGTACCTCGGTTCTTCAAGACACTTCGAAAGGTTAAAACTAATCCAGCAACACCGCCCGAATGTGCCGACAAATCCCGATAGGAGCTGCACATATCTCTTTCTCAGCGCACACTCAGATTGTCCTAGGTACGGGTAGGCCAGCCCAGAGTTGCCCCTGGTGGCCACCGGCAGCTGACAGGTGGACCAACACTCAGAGGAGCACTGGCCCGGGGGGGTTTAAATAAGATGACCCTCGGGCTCCGAAAACCCAAGGGAAAAAGAGGCTAGGTGGCAAATGGTAAAACCAAGGTTGGGCATTGCTGGAAAAGCTTTAATCAAGGCGAACTATCAAGGGATTCCCATTATAACCCAACCGCGTAAGGAACGCAAAAATCCGGGAACATAACACCGATATGATGGAAACTAGGGCGGCAAGAGTGGAACAAAACACTAGGTGAGAGGCCGAGCCTTCCACCCTTTACCAAGTATATAGATGCATTAAGATAACATGGCAATATAATGATATCCCAACAAGTAAATAAATGTTCCGACAAGGAACGGTCTCCAATCTTCATCTGCAACTAGCAACGCTATAAGAGGGGCTAAGCAAAGCGGTAACATAGTCAATCAATGGTTTGCTAGAACATGGTGGGTTAGAGGTTTGACATGGAAATTTGGGAGGCTTGAAAGCAAGTGGTAGGCATCATAGCATTGGCATAGCAAAAGAGCGAGCAATCTAGCATAGCAAAGATAGTAGTGATTTCGAGGGTATGATCATCTTGCCTGCAAAGTTGTCAGAGTTGACTGGATACTCGAAAGCAAACTCAACGGGCTACTCGTTAGCGAACTCATCTCCCGGCTCTACCCAAACAAGACAAACAAGCAAACGGAATACAATCAACCACGTGCAAGGATCAAACAATATGATGCAAACTCGGTATGCTATGCGGGATGCGATGCGGGATGCATATGCAAGATTTAACAAGGGTTGCATGAGCGTGGCTTCAACTTGGAAATACAAGTGTGCCACTGGAAAGATGAGATTAAATCTCTTGAAAACGATATAAAGAACGCCGGAATCGGAGTTACGGTTTGGAAATGGCAAGCAATTCAAATATGACACCGGTCTGTGATTTACAGCAAGTAGCCATCTAAATGCATTGAGATGAACATGCTACAGGACCCAAACATGGCAACAAAATACATGGCAGGGATGCATTCAAGAAGCTTAACAAAAGTCTAGCACTGAGCTACGGCCAATTCCTCCATTAACAGGTTCGAACAAGCATGAAAAAAATGCATATGGTAAACACATTTCAGACATGGTGAAATTAACACTTGTCTGGAATTTCAGATCAGGTAGCACTCTTTGGGGCAACAAAACTACATGCTACAGGACCTGAACATGGCAAAGTAAAACATGCCATGGAGCTACTCAAAGAGCTTAACAAAAGTCCCTTAGTGACCTTGAGCCAAAAGGGATCAGAAAATACAATTGCAAGCATGTGAACATAGCAAAAGCATAATCAGTTTTCAGACTTAGTGAAAACTGGGGCATGCTGAAAACAGATATCAAGTAGGCATGTTTACGAGCTCGATGCACTCACTATGGAGCAATTCATTACCAACTAAGCATACACCCATCAAGAATACACAAAATGCAAGCTAGACATGGCAAGAACAATAGCATAGCATGCACGGATCAACTACAACATCCTCGGCAAAATCGCTAACAAGTAGACAATCTGCCCAGATTCACGAAGTAGGAAAAGTAGAGCTCGATTGACTCAAGCTAGGATGCTCCATAATTGCAAACAAAGACATGGATGGATAGAGCACTACAAGATTAACAAAACATCCTTACTGATCATCCCCAAAATAGGCACGGATCACTAGGAAACAACATGAACATATGGCCATATGAGATAAACAGCTCAAGGACTTAGTGGAAATGCTAAGTCCCTGAAATCAGCATTACCAAGTGCCTCACTTTGCAAGATTGTTCTAGTCACCACACATCGCAAAAATACATGGGTTGCACCTCTGGAAAGATGACAAAACCCTTAACAAAACAGGGATATTTATTCAACTTGTTGCTATTGCGACATTTTGCTTCGCTACGCGAAAAACTTTGCTTGATTTCAGTGCAACTGCACAAAACGAGATTGGATTTCCTATTCGTGTTGGCATATTCGTATTTTATCTTGTATGTCTCATGAAAGGTCAGTACAGGCCTTCATCCACATGATTGTGCAGTGTGCTTTGAGATGTTGTGCTACTTGTATTGGTACTGTCTTAAATAAATGTTGAATTGAAGCTATTGTATTGCTGTCTTTTCCCATTAAGTAGTGAACAAAAATGGGACCAACCCAGACATGATGCTTTTTGCTTTGTTACAACAAACTCTGCATCACCCCCTTTATAAGTAGATGGAAGCACATACTGTTGTTGCGCCCACTCTCCCCTAGAACTGTTTATGCTTTTCGTTAATCTAATGCCTCTGGTAAAATTAAGCAATGCCACTCTCAAAATTAATCAACTACAGAATCTAAGTTCAAAACTGCAACACTTGTTAGGAATGGTACTATCCTGCTTTGTAGTTCTTTCTACATGTTTAACCAAGGTATTGTTAAGATAATGTCTCTGTTAAGATGAATCATTTGCATTGTTTTAGGAATGGTACTTTTCTGCTTTGTCGTTCTTTATACATGTTGAAACAAGGCATTGTTAAGATAATGTCTTAGTCAATATGAATGAATCAGACTGATGGAGAATTGCTACTCTCCTGCTTTGTTTCCCATTAAGATAAAGTAGATCAGTAGATGCTTTTCTTCTGGGAGTACAAGTCATCAACCGTTATTTCTTAGTAATTGTTTCCCTTATACCTATTGTTGCTTACAGGGATATCAAAATTAAAGCTCGATTTTATTCTGACTTTGATTTTAGTTGAACTACACAAAAGGAGCCAATGTGTCCAAGGCAAACTACTGCATTATTGGGTCCAGTTGGTCATTCCACTTTGCAGAAGGAAGCAGTCACTATTTGCGCTACATTACAGAAGGAATGACCGAGAAGCTTTACAGAGTATTATTAGACACCGGTGACATGACTAGTCTGCAGAGACCATTGGCAATTTAACAACACGTGGAGTGCCCTGGGCAAAAAGTGCCCAAACAAGTACAAGAAGCTACGACGGGACGATCATAGGCATTACATATTTTGAATGGGAAAAGCTTGTCAAAGTTTAATCATTGATGTTAGCAAGAAGACGTTAGTTTAATATATTGGAATTGGAAAACCTTGTCAAAATTTGTTCATTGATGTTATCCAGAAGACATGCATTTGATATTTTTGAGTGGGACGCCCTCGATGTGAGCAGCGTCGAGTGTTTTTTCCTATTCCTGTGTTCAGTTTGGAAGTAAATAGTTACTCTGGTGAGATATTCCTGTGTTAAGAGTTTGTTCTGAATATTGTCTATGTAATGCCAGGCCTTGTGTTTGATTGCAAAGTTGAGCTTGGAATGTTGTGGCATGCGGCATCACGAGTTGTTCACCGTGCCTCCTGAGAATAATGATTCGTATTGTTTTGCATGTCGATCTAATGCCAGTGATTTGCCTGTTAAGAAGATCACCCTCTTCTGTTGTTTCCGTGCTTAAGAAGTTCATCGTCTGATGATTCATTCATAGCCTATACGACAAGTCGGGTAGGTTAGACGTGAAACCATATGATCTTCCGACCAACTCATGATATTAGGCCATGATTGGATCGTCCTTTTCCAACCAAAACTGCTTGTAAATCTGACGCTTGTAAATTAAAGCAGATGGTCTCAGGCGAAGGCGCTTGGTTGGTCGATTTCGACTAGTAAAATATCGGAAGTACTTCACACACGATAAAAACTCTGAACGACACTCGGGCGATTGCTAATCTAGCCATTAGCTGTTGTTTCAGCCTTGCCCATGGATGGCATGATACGCACGTCATGCATGTATCGTCTGGTAATGTCGTCCATATAGCAGTGCTCGTAAAATATACACTGGTCTCTCAAATTACACGCGTAACCCACCGGTTTTACTTATAGACCTCGGGCCCTCGGTTTCATTACGCCTGTATTTTGCGCGTTGTTTCCGATGACGAGTAAATTACACTTGTATGTTAATACATGTTTGAAATAAACCAGAGCTCCCAAGCGCGGCCTTACCGTTTCATGCCGTCTCAGTTTCTCGAAGGTGCTCATAGGTGTCTGATGATCCTGGCTTCCTGAATGAGCAGTGGGCGCTGTAGCAGACCATCTGTAGGGCCCACGAGGCCCTCTCCGTTGTCCTTCGAGTTGTTGCGCTTGCCGTGGCGCCGAGCATTGTTAACATTGTCAACGAACATGAGGATTCAGGAGATGACTTTATTTTGACTGGATGACACTAGGGACCCACTAGGGCCAAAGCCATAAGTACGCAAGTGCCTCCTTATTATGTACAACTATTTTTTTTTGCTTTCTCCTGGTTTCCTAACATCATGGTCCCACACCATTGTCAACCTATGTAGTCAATATAAACGAGAGAATTGCACAAGGTGCGGCCGACAGCTGGGACCAAGCAGCTCGAGCAGTATTTGTGTTTTTGAGGCGTGAGCACTTGAGAGTTTTTCTTGGCGATGATTTCGTTGTTGTTCAGAGGAGAGGAGGGTATTAACTGGGCGGGCTGTGGCCCATCTAGCCCAGGCCAGATATCCAGCCCAAATACTAATTTTTTCAAGATGAAAATGGCTAGCCCAGCCCAAATACTAATGTCTTTTTGAGGAATACCCAGGCAAGGTCAACTTGTTATTCTCCGCCCCGCTGGGCTGCAAATCTTTCCTAGGAGGGATGCATTAGGCTTAACAGGAAAATGGGCTTTAAAAATAATAAATGGGATGTAATTATAAAAACTGGGCAGTAACTATAAAAAAATGCACCAAACACGAAATTAGTTTATAAAATATTATTTATGGATTTTGAAAATCTTAAATTTTCATTGTTGCGCGCGCAATGTTTCGTTGGATTTTTACGTAATACAAATTTATATTTAATCTTACTAGAAATTTCGGGATAAAAATATTTCGGATCCCATCAAAATGTGGGAAATTTTATTGAATTCTGTCTTCGACGGTTGGTTGAAATTATTAATCATTGTCCTAGCTAGAAAATGGGATGTACGTTTAACAAACTGTAAATGGGCTGTTGTAAATTCCATTAGAATTCAAAAATGGGTTGTACATTCTTACAAAACGCAAATGGGCTATAAGTTCTCTGCCACACACTCGTGGGCCTACTAAGTGACGCGTTCCCTAAAAAAATAAGTTGACGCGTATGCAAGGCTTTGTCAACTTATTATAGTGAACACAGGGTTCTAGCAGTAGTGGCTGTTGGAGGTCTATCCAACGGATGTCGTGCTTCTTCTTCAATCTCGGATATTCTTAGCTTCGGCCGCCCAAAAAAGGTTCCTCACCCTGACATCTGGGGCGCACCGTTTCGGAGGCTGACCTGTGGGCCTACTAAGTTGGAGCGTACCAAGGGCTTTGTCAACTTAGTCAATATAAACGATTCTAGTTTCAGTGACCGTACGATGTCCATCCAACGGCCGTAGTGCTTCTTCAACCTCTAGTCTTCTTGGTCCAGCCGCCCAAAGCAGCGCCGGTCGCGCCGTCTGCTCCTGCCTCCCATGGCCGGCTGTGCTGCCGCGGAGGCCTCACCGCCCCCATACTACTCCCACCGCTAGTCAGGCCATCCATCCACTCACCCACACCCCCTGTTATTCTGCGGCGACTGCAGCCTCACACCGCAGCCGAACCAGTGAACGCTCGTACTCCTATCTGCGTGGGCATCCACTGCCACGTCTTGCCCGGCTCCGCGTCGTCCCCCTCCTAGGCCTCGCCGTCATCCACTGTCGTGGTGCTCTCGGCGCGGCGTGGTCAATGTGGTCAACAACCGACTTCCATCGGAAGAGTACTGTACGTGGAGAGGCTGACAGCTGGGTCCACGGCAGCCGCAAGGAAGTGCCTCCTTATTACGCGGAAAATAATTATTCCTCCACCTGACAGCGCGGACCCACCGGACGGGCCACCAGTATTTTGCGAAAAAAATCATTTCCCCCTGACTGCTGGGACCCACCGGACGGGCCACCGTATTTCGCAAAAAAAACGTTCCCCCCGCTATCAGCTCGGACCGACCGGAAGTGCCTCCTTATTACGCACAAAAAAATGAATACTCCCCCGGCTAGCTAGGGCCCACCTTGGTGGGAGGCTGACTTGTGGGCCTACTAAGTTGACGGGGACTAAGGGCTTTGTCAACTTAGTAAATATGAATGATTCTAGCTCTAGTGACCATATGATGTCCATCCAACGACCGTAGTGCTTCTTCAACCTATGGTCTTCTGGCTCCAGCCGCCCAAAGCAGCGCCGGTCGTGCCGCATGCTCCTGCCTCCCGTGGTCGGCTGTGCTGCCGCAGAGGCCTCACCGCCCCCTACTATTCCCACCGCTGGCCAGGCCCTGCGGCGACGGCAGCCTCACACTGCAGCCGAACCAATGAACCCTCGTACTCCTCTCCGCGCGGGCTTCCACTTCCGCGTCTTCCCCGGCTCCGAGTCGTCCCCTTCCTAGGCCTCGCCATCGTCCACCACTGTGGCGCTCTTCGTGCGGCGTGGTCAACGTGGTCAAGGAACAACTTCCATCAGAAGAGTACTATACGTGGAGAGGCTAACAGCTGGGTCCATGGCCACAACCCAGTTTTTTGTGATTTGCCAAGTAAGTCGCTTTGTCAGGCCTGTTCGGCTGCAAATCTCTCAAGACGAGGAGAGCTTTCATTCGGCTGGCCGAGAAAATGGCCCATCAATAATGAGAAATGGGCTGTACATTTTTAAAACACATCAAACCGGCAATTAGTTTCAAATATCTTTTTTTTCATTTCAAGATTTTAAATTACATTAATTTTTATGCGTGGAGAATTTGTTGGATTTTATATTGATATACATTTATTTTTAAAATCAGTTTTAATGTGAGTCGAAATTTTGGGATTAAAAACAGTTCGGACTGCACCGAAATATGCAAAATTTCGTATAATTTTTTAACCGTGGCCACAATATGGGCTGTAATGCTAACAAAAAGAATATGGGCTCCAAAAAAACCTTAAGAATTAGCAAATGGGCTGTAAATTATTAGAAATAATGGCAGATGGGTTGTATGTTGTTTTCCACAGATTTGAGGCTTTCCTAAAAAAAGTTTGACACACAAGCACTGACTGTTGGATGTCCATCCAACGGCGGTCACGCTTCTTCAATCTCTGCTCTTCCTGCTCCAGCCGCTCAAACAAGCGCCGGCGGGACTACCTGCTCCCTCCTCCCCGCGGCCGACTGTGCTGCCGCGCAGGCCTCACCGGCCCACCGTACTCCCATCGCTGGCGTAGCCATCCCTCTACTCACCCACACCTGCTGTTATTCTCCGCGACAGCAGACGAACCAGTAAACCCTCGTACAGTTGTACTCCCCTCCGCGTGGGAAACAACTGCCGAGTCTTCCCTGCCTCCGTGTCGTCCCCTTCCTAGGCCTCGCCGTCGTCCAGCGCTGTGGTGCTCTCGGCGCGGCGTGGTCAATGTGGTCAACGACCGACTTCCATCAGAAGAGTACTGTGCATGGAGACGCTGATAGCTGGGTCCACGGCCGCAGCAAGGAAGTGCCTCCTTATTACACGCAAAATAATTATTCCTCCACCTGACAGCGGGGACCCACCGGACGGGCCATCGTATTTCGCGAAAAAAACATTTCCCCCCTGACTGCTAGGACCCACCAGCTACACATTCGCACGCAAGGAAGTGCATCCGAGCAAAAAAAACGATTCGCCCCCCTGACTGTTGGGACCCACCAGGTACATCTTCGCACACAAGGAAGTGCCTGACAGTCGGAACCCACCTGGTCGAAGCGTACGTAGCATTGTCATTCTGGTCGCGAACGTGTACGTACATATAGACTGGTGCGCACATGTCGTAGAAGAGGCAAGCACGTAACATGTACATGTACATACAGCGGCCAGGGTGCAAGAAAGAAAATACGGCCACGTATGTGTACATACGGGCGGGGTATCGAACGCCTATTCGCGCATACGTATGGCGAGGGCTCGTTGACATGGCTGGGTCAGAACGGAGAAACAGCGTCGTCGTCGTGTTCATGGGGAGGCAACAGAACGCGTCGTGTTCATGGGGAGGCAACAGAATGCATCGTGTTCATCGGGAGGTAATGAAACACATGGGAGCCAACCGGCTGGGTCGGAACGGAATGCATGGTCATGTTCATCAGGAGGGCTTGGACAGAACAGGCGATGGAAACAAGGCCTGGCATACCGTAGAACGGAGGAAACGGCCTTGTGTTCGACCGGCCACGTTCGAAACGGGATCCTGTTCATCGGGAGGGGTGTCGCGTACCGCAAAACGGACGAAACGGACCTCCTATGGTCGAAACTGGGGTCCTGTTGATCGGGAGGGGTGTGGCGTACCGCAAAACGGACGAAATGGACCTCCTACGGTCGAAACGGGGGTCCTGTTCATCAAGAGGGGTGTGGCGTACCACAAAACAGGACTCCACGGGATACTGTTCATCTCCACCATCGACCTCCTGCAGCCTCCACGGGCTCCTGTTCATCCAGCCTCCACTGCGCGCTACTCCACCGGCTACTGTTCAACCACCCCTCCACCGTCTACTGTTCATCCAGCCCTCCACACCACGGGGTCCTGTTCAACCACCCCTCCACGGGCACCCATCCACCGTCTACTGTTCATCCAGCCCTCCACACCACAGGGTCCTGTTCATCCAGAGGCAACGCCACCACTCACTGTTCATCCAACCCTCCCTGCAACACTCACTATTCATCCTAGAGGGAGCATCGATCGGCTTCAGTTAGCAGCAGTAGCGAAGGAATTGCTCGACCGGGTTCAGTTAACAGCCATCGATCGATCGCTCGGGTTCAGTAACGCGTTGCATGCAGTGCAATCGCTTAGGTTTAGTTAGAGCCCAACGCCTCGCTCGGGTTCAGTTAGAGCCAACACCTCGCACACAGGCTGAAAGTGCAACTATCCCTAGGTGGTTTTGGTAATTCATAACAACATATAGCTCATTGAGCTAATGCTATTCCAAGATGATTATTTCAGGAAAGCTCAATGATTGGCATGGCATGGATATGAAAGTGGAACCCTCAAAATGCTAAGAACAAAGGATTGGCTCAAGCTCAAAAGCTCAAGACTCTTCATTTTATATTTTAGTGATCCAAGATCACATTGAGTCCATAGGAAAAGCCAATACTATTAAGGAGGAATGAGGTGTTGCTTAATGAGCCTCTTGCTTCATGTGCTTAGTGATATGCTCCCAAATCCTCAACTACTTTCCCATATCCACATATGACCTAAACTCTAAGCCAAACTCGGTCCGACCGATTCTTCCTATCCGGCGCCACCGAGTTTCACTTGTCATTAGCCACTGCCAAACCCTAGCAATTCGGTTCTACCGATAAGGATCTTGGTCCCACCGAGATGGGGTTGCAAACTCTCTGTTTCCCTTTCGTAACTTTTCGGTCCCACCGAAAGAGCAAATCGGTCCCACCGAGATTGCAATGTAAACTCAGTGTTTCCCCTTTGTAACTTTTCGGTCTCACCGAGTTCCACTAGGTCCCACCAAAAGAGCAAATCGGTCCCACCGAGTTTGCCTGACCAACTCTCTAGTTAGCTAATTACCAAACTCGGTCTCACCGAGTTTGTGTAATTGGTCTCACCGATATTACGTTATGCCCAAACCCTAACCGAATCGGTCCTACCGAGTTGCATGTCAGTCCCACCGAAATTCCTCACGGTCACTAGGTTTACTACTTCGGTCAGACCGAGTTTATTTATTCGGTCCCACCGAGATTGGAAAACTGTGTAACGGTTGGATTTTGTGTGGAGGCTATATATACCCCTCCATCTCCTTCTCATTTAGTGAGAGAGCCATCAGAACACACACATCATTCCAACTCATTTGTTCTGAGAGAGAACCACCTACTCATGTGTTGAGACCAAGACATTCCATTCCTACCATATGAATCTTGATCTCTAGCCTTCCCAAGTTGCTTTCCACTCAAATCTTCTTTCCACCAAATCCAAATCCTATGAGAGAGAGTTGAGTGTTGGGGAGACTATCATTTGAGGCACAAGAGCAAGGAGTTCATTACCTATACACCATTTTTTACTTCTTGGAGAGTGGTGTCTCCTAGATTGGCTAGGTGTCACTTGTGAGCCTCCGACAAGATTGTGGAGTTGAACCAAGGAGTTTGTAAGGGCAAGGAGATCGCCTACTTCGTGAAGATCTACCGCTAGTGAGGCAAGTCCTTCGTGGGCGATGGCCATGGTGGGATAGACAAGGTTGCTTCTTCGTGGACCATTTGTGGATGGTTGCTTCTTCGTGGACCCTTCGTGGGTGGAGCCCTTCGTGGACTCGCGCAACCGTTGCCCTTGGGTGGAGCCCTGTGTGGACTCGCGCAACTGTTACCCTTCGTGGGTTGAAGTCTCCATCAACGTGGATGTAGGATAGCACCACCTATCCGAACCACGGGAAAAACATCCGTGTCTCCAATAGCGTTTGAATTCTCCAAACCCTTCCCTTTACATTCTTGCAAGTTGCATGCTTTACTTTCCGCTGCCAATATACTCTTTGCATGCTTGCTTGAATTGTGTGATGATTGCTTGACACTTCCTAAAATAGCAAAAATCTGCGAATAACTAAAATTGGGAAAAGGTTAAGTTTTTATTTGGTCAAGTAGTCTAATCACCCCCCCTCTAGACATACTTTCGATCCTACAAGTGGTATCAGAGCTCTGGTCTCCATTTTCTTGATCTCCATAGCCTTTGGTGGTCATAGCCTTGGTTTCACAACCTAGGAGAGTATGGCGTCTAGCGAGGGAAATTATCACCGTAGAGGTCCTTACTTTGATGGTACTAATTTTGCTAGTTGGAAGCATAAAATGAAAATGCATATTCTTGGACATAACCCCGCCGTTTGGGCTATTGTGTGTGTTGGTTTGCAAGGTGACTTCTTTGATGGGAGAGAACCAAACCGTGAAGCTACCGCGGATGAGTTGAAGATGTTGCAATACAATGCTCAAGCTTGTGATATTCTCTTCAACGGATTGTGCCCCGAAGAATTCAACAAAATCAGCCTCCTTGAGAATGCAAAGGAAATTTGGGACACTTTGATTTATATGCACGAAGGTACCGACTCCGTCAAGGAATCCAAGTTGGATGTGCTTCAAAGCCAACTTGACAAGTTCAAGATGAAGGATGGTGAAGGTGTCGCTGAAATGTACTCTAGGCTTGCTCTCATCACAAATGAGATTGCCGGCTTAGGAAGTGAAGAGATGACCAATAGATTCATCATCAAGAAGATCCTAAGAGCCTTGGATGGAAAATATGATACCGTGTGCACATTGATCCAAATGATGCCCAATTACAAAGATCTCAAGCCAACAGAGGTGATTGGAAGAATTGTTGCTCATGAGATGTCACTTAAGGATAAAGAGGAACTTCACAACAAATCAAGTGGTGCCTACAAAGCCTCATGTGAAGCCCCTACATCATCAAGTGAGAAACAAGACTTCAATGAATAATTGAGCTTAATGGTGAAGAACTTCAACAAGTTCTACAAGAGTAGAAGAAAACATAGAAGCTCCAAGTCAAGGTCCTACAATGACAAAAGATCTTCTAGTCGAGAGCGAAACTGTTACAATTGTGGAAGACCCGGACACTATTCCAATGAGTGTACGGCTCCCTACAAGAGAAGAGAAGATTCTCCAAAAAGAAGAAGCAAAGGATCACCACCAAGAGAGAGAATGAGTAGAGATGATCGAAGATACTCACGGAGAAGCAAGGATTCGGAAAGGAAGGAAAAATCATCAAGGAGCTACACAAGACGAAGACATCAAGCTCATGTTGGTGAATGGGTATCCGGCTCCGACTCCGACAGCCACTCCGAGAGAAGTTATCACTCCGACTCCGAAGATACTCAAGATGAAGGTGTTGCCGGTCTAGCACTTGTGTCAACCAACTCCTACGACATATTTGACTCACCAAATGAAGGAATTGGAAGATGCTTCATGGCCAAAGGTCCTAAGGTAACACACCCTGAGTATGTTGATTTCAATAGTGATGAAGATGACTTGTTAGGTGATGATTTGATTGGTGACAACTCTAGTGATGAATACTATGATGAAAGAACAATTAATCATGCTAATCAAGATAAAACGAATGACAATGATAAGGAGAATATTGAGGCTCTAACTAAAGAACTAAAAACTCTTAAGTTAGCTCATGACACTATCTTCGAAGATCATCGAGAACTTTTAAGGGCTCATGAGAAGCTATGCTTTGAAAAGCTCAATCTTGAGCAAGAGCATGAGTTCTTAAAGGCAATCAATGATGATCTCCGCAAGAAAAGTTCTTCTTACATTGCCAAGCGTTTACTCTTATCCACTTACATGCCTCAAGTCACGTCTAACAAGAAAGATTCTTCCTCTACTAGTAACAATGATCATGCTAAATCCAATATTGTTGCTTCTAGTAGTTCTCTTAATTCCACTAATGATTCTCTTAGACAAGTTACACTTGAGCAAGAAAATGGCTTATTGAAGGGAATTATAGAGAAAGGAGTGTACAAGAGCCTTGCCGGGAGTAAGCAATTCGAGGAAATTGTGCGCAAGCAAGGAATGCACCAGAAGAATCAAGGTGTTGGTTTTCAACGAAAGTTCAATGCCAATGGAGTTGAATGGGAAGAAGATCAATACCCCAAGACAAAGTTTGTCCCTCAACAAGAGAAGTATACTTATTTCAAGGGGACACAAGCTCAAGATGATCATCCACCACAAGACTACGAGCAAAAAGGCAAGGACAAGCTTCAAGAGGAAATTGATGCATTTGAAGAAGCTCCTAAGACTTAGTCAAGTGGATTCCCAAGACTTCTTCAAGTTCCACTTCATCAAGTACGACTACAACTCCAAGGGTTCCCATCAAGATGATGTGGATCCAAAAGAAGAAGAACTAGAGAGTTCTTCAGGGTGACTCCGCCAACATACTTCATTCTTATCATTTTGGCAAGAACAAGTGGAATCAACTTCCACATCTTGCACTAGTTCAAGGAGTCACAAACCCTCTTGTTGGTAAGACAAGGGACAAGGTAACCTAAAGCTTTCATGGACATCATCTTGTGTGTGCACCACTCTACGTCTATGGATATCCTTGTGTGTTCCTTGTGGGACTAACCCATGTAGGTATTGAAAGTGAAATTCACTCAAATGGATAGCTCCAAGAGATCTACATCAACATTGAGCATCCACATCTTCAATGTCTACATGAAGTCATCATCGACAAAACCCAAGGTTAGTTCATCCCTCTTAGGGGGGATATCACATCTAGGGGGATCTTTACTCTAAGACTTGAGCTAAAGCAACTCTAAAGACGTGAACGAAACAGTGCTTTATGTAAAAGTGGTAACCCCACTTGAGCTTAAACGATGAGTATGACCTACGATCAAGTGTTCTCACTTGACTCCTAAGTCAATATACTCATATATAGATGACCTAGTCATCGCAAATTGCTTGATAGATGCTAGAATTGGTTGTGCATGCTTTGCCACATATTTCATTTGCTATCTTATTGTGTGAGCATGCTGATTGCATACTTTACTCATTCGAGGACATCCACTTGTTGTTTTGATTGTTTGGCTTTATCTTCTTTTGCCAAGTGGATGGACAAGAATGCCTAAGAATCTCCTCTAGCTATCTATGCTTTTCTCGTCTCAAACTCTATTCATGCTGCATCACAAAATTTGATCAAGTCAGATTCGAACCACTCTGTGTGAGGAGCGCTCGGAGTCCCCGATTCTTCATAGACTTAAACTTCCAAAACCTCTTTATGAATCTCGGTCTAACCGATACTCCATTTTCGGTCCTACCGAGTTCATTAAGTTGATCTAGGTTTTTGATCTCGGTGCAACCGATTTGAACGTTTCGGTCACACCGAGTTGCAATAACTGCACACAGTTTTGCATCTCGGTGCCATCGAGTTGTTCCACTCGGTCACACCGACAGGGTCGGGCTATATATAGTGATGGGCAGAATTTTGGAAATTTCTCTGAAACCTCCTCGCCCGCGCGATAGCCTGCTCTGCCTTCGTGGTCTCCGGATCGTCTTCTCGCCGCCAGCAGCCTCCAGTCGCTGGTCTCCGCCGCCGTCAACGGAATTCTGCCCCGCCGTTGCCGCCGTAGCAAGTCTCCGCCGAACTAGGGCATGGACTCTATCTTTGTGCTATTCTCCACTCCGATTCCTAGCACATTGTGATCATCATGATTCTTGCCACGATTGAAACACTCCTATCCAGTCAATGAACTCGTAGATTAGGCTTAATTCGAAAATTTTAGGGTTAGGTTTCCGCCGAAACCATCTCGGACCCACCAAGTTGAAAAACTCGGTCCCACCGATCTGGCCTTTGCCATTGCGCAAGTGAAACTCGGTCTGACCGAGAATAACTTATCGGTGCGACCGATTTTGGAATTCTGTGAAACCCTAGCAGTCTCGGTGCCACCGAACTGTGACTCGGTCTGACCAAGTTCACCAGTTCTGGTGCCAAAACTGCTTCGGTGTCACCGAGTTTGAAAATCGGTAGATCCGAGATGCTTTCTGTGGAAAACTAAAACTAAGTTTTTGAATTAATCTTTTGCAAAAATCTCTGCTTTTTGTGATGCTCATCCACTCTATCTTATCCATAATCTATTCACAGGGTCAGCAGTCAGTTTGCAACATGTCTGATCAAAGTGACAGTCAGAATGTGTCTGAGCAGCAAGTTGTGATGAGTGAGGGCACTAGCCCCTCAAGTTCTTCTGATGATGGCAGCAGGAGCACACCCAGCAATCTGCCTAAGGCTGCCACATGTCAAAGGAAGAAGAGAACGTCTGATTCTGAAGATGAGGACTATGTGGCAGAGGAGGAGGCCACTTCCAAAAGAGTTGAGCCAGCTCAAGGCTCAAAGCCAGGCCTGAAAGTCAAGAGGCCAGCAGGCAGGCAGCCAATGTCAAAGGCTAGAGCCTCCACTGAGAAGCCTGCTCCCATTGAGCCTGTTGCAGCTGAGGGCAAAAAGAGGAAGGAGAGAGTAAAGAAGACTGTAGCCAAAGTGCTTGGGAGAGCCTCCATCATGGTAGAAGAGGAGGAGGAAGAAGAGGCAGCTGCACCAGCGCCCAAGGCAGCCAAACTTATGGGAGATGCCATAAGGTCAGGAACAGCTGCATCCAAGCCCAAGGAAGCACCCAAGGCTGCACCTAAGCCTAAGACAGCACCAAAGAGAAACACAAGGAGTATACCTGCCGCAGAAAAGAACAAGGCCCCAGTGCTTGAAGCTACTGAAGAAAAGGAAGAGAGTGTTCTTAGAAAGCTCAAGCCCAAGATCCCAGACCACAACGATGCTCATCCTGTGGCTGAGGATATGAAGCTCAGGAGAGATTCAGGGCTAAGGAAATGGAGAGAAGCAGATCCGTATGCTTCTAGGAGAAGGACTGCCGTGGATTACAGGTTTCATACAAAGGAGCAACAAGATTTTTATGAGACTGTTTTGCTTGACAAGAAGCCAATCGTTTGTGACATGAGATGGGTCGACTGGACCTACATCAAGGAGAATGAAGAGTACTACCCAGGAGTTCAGGACAGCTTCAGAGCGTGTGGAGTAGAGGACTTTGTTGGGCAGAAGCTCACAAAGTGGAACAAGGAACTCATCATGCAGTTCTACTCCACAGCTCACTTTTATCCAGATGGGAGGATTACATGGATGTCTGAGGGTACAAGGTACCAATCTACAGTGGATGAGTGGGCACAGATCATCAATGCCCCAGAAGAGTAAGATGAGGACTTGGATATCTATGCCAAGAAGAAGATGGACCATAACTCCATGTCCAACATGTACAAGGAAATTCCCAATGAAGCTCTTGACACATTCAAGTTTGGCTCAGTGCATTATCTACTATCAGGATTGCCTACGATCAATTGGATACTAAGGCACACCTTACTGCCCAAGTCTGGAGATCACAAGATGATCAGAGGCCATGCTATCAACTTGCTACATGTGTTTGATGTGCCTCAGAAGTTCAAGGTGATGAGCCTCATAGTTGAAACGATCAAAAGGACAGCTGCAAATCAGAAGAGGAGCTGTGGATATGCCCCTCAGATTCAGGAGCTCATCAACTCCAAGATGGGCACGGGCGTATATTTGTTGGATAAGGAACACCTGCCCATCCGTCTAGATTTTGAGAACAATGAAGTTGTGATGACAGAGAATGAGCTATCGTCTGCACAAGCATATGCAAAGAAGGAGAAGGCGAGGAAGGAAAAAGCTGCCAGGATGCCTACTCAAGCAGAGGCATCTGAGTACTTCTTGAAGACCAAACAAGAGCAGCTCGGTTACTTGATTGCATCTACGCTGAGAATTGAGCAAAGTCTGGCCAACCTCACTAAAAATCAGCAGATCCTAGAGAGGATCATGGAACAGAAGTTCTATGACTTGGATGTCAAGGTAACAGAAGTTCAGTCTGCAGTGGAGCAGCTCCAGGAGGACATGAATGAGAGGAGAGGAAGGACTACCACTCATGCTTTTTCTAGAGTGCCACGAGGCCCGAGGTCGTCTGCCGTGCCAGTTGCTGACACCAGAGCCACCACCTCAGCACCAGCTACAGCCTCAGCTCCAGCATCTACCTCAGCTCCAACTCCAGCGACTACTTCAACATCTACAGAAGCCTTCGTCCTTGGAGTGATCCGGACTCCACCACCACCTGAAGATCAAGCCTGAGCGTCGATCTAGTGCTATGCATTTTCTAGGAACTTTTTGGTAACTTGTTGCCAAAGGGGGAGAAGATGTATAGATCATAGGCTTCAAGAGAGAGAGTGTTTCTTTTCTCTCTTGCTTTATTTGGTGGTTTTTCGAACTTTGTTTGCTTGTGTGTGAGATACTACGTCCTTATGTTTGTGAGACATCGATGATCATGTGTTTGATCATAAGCTACACTTAATGTTTGCTTGATGCTTGCTTAAATATTATCATTCTATCTATTGTGATCATTCACTATTCTTGGTGATGAGTGCATGTATTTCATTCTTATCATTTTGAGCGCTCCACCAATATTTATGTGACATGGAAGAGTAACCCATGACTCTAACTCTTCGTGCATTTGCAGTCCAAAGCAAATTTTAAATATGCACAAATTTAGGGGGAGCTCTTACTTATCACATACTTCTCAAAGCGACGATATATTTCATGCTTATTATCATTTGTCGAAGCTTTGATCTATATGTTGTCATCAATTACCAAAAAGGGGGAGATTGAAAGTGCAACTATCCCTAGGTGGTTTTGGTAATTCATAACAACATATAGCTCATTGAGCTAATGCTATTCCAAGATGATTATTTCAGGAAAGCTCAATGATTGGCATGGCATGGATATGAAAGTGGAACCCTCAAAATGCTAAGAACAAAGGATTGGCTCAAGCTCAAAAGCTCAAGACTCTTCATTTTATATTTTAGTGATCCAATATCACATTGAGTCCATAGGAAAAGCCAATACTATTAAGGAGGGATGAGGTGTTGCTTAATGAGCCTCTTGCTTCATGTGCTTAGTGATATGCTCCCAAATCCTCAACTACTTTCCCATATCCACATATGACATAAACTCTAAGCCAAACTCGGTCCTACCGATTCTTCCTATCCGGCGCCACCGAGTTTCACTTGTCATTAGCCACTGCCAAACCCTAGCAATTCGGTTCTACCGATAAGGATCTTGGTCCCACCGAGATGGGGATGCAAACTCTCTGTTTCCCTTTCGTAACTTTTCGGTCCCACCGAAAGAGCGAATCGGTCCCACCGAGATTGCAATGTAAACTCAGTGTTTCCCCTTTGTAACTTTTCGGTCTCACCGAGTTCCACTCGGTCCCACCGAAAGAGCAAATCGGTCCCACCGAGTTTGCCTGACCAACTCTCTAGTTAGCTAATTACCAAACTCGGTCTCACCGAGTTTGTGTAATCGGTCTCACCGATATTACGTTATGCCCAAACCCTAACCGAATCGGTCCTACCGAGTTGCATGTCAGTCCCACCGAAATTCCTCACGGTCACTAGGTTTACTACTTCGGTCAGACCGAGTTTATTTATTCGGTCCCACCGAGATTGGAAAACTGTGTAACGGTTGGATTTTGTGTGGAGGCTATATATACCCCTCCATCTCCTTCTCATTTAGTGAGAGAGCCATCAGAACACACACATCATTCCAACTCATTTGTTCTGAGAGAGAACCACCTACTCATGTGTTGAGACCAAGACATTCCATTCCTACCATATGAATCTTGATCTCTAGCCTTCCCAAGTTTCTTTCCACTCAAATATTCTTTCCACCAAATCCAAATCCTATGAGAGAGAGTTGAGTGTTGGGGAGACTATCATTTGAAGCACAAGAGCAAGGAGTTCATTACCTATACACCATTTTTTACTTCTTGGAGAGTGGTGTCTCCTAGATTGGCTAGGTGTCACTTGTGAGCCTCCGACAAGATTGTGGAGTTGAACCAAGGAGTTTGTAAGGGCAAGGAGATCGCCTACTTCGTGAAGATCTACCGCTAGTGAGGCAAGTCCTTCGTGGGCGATGGCCACGGTGGGATAGACAAGGTTGCTTCTTCGTGGACCCTTTGTGGGTGGTTGCTTCTTCGTGGACCCTTCGTGGGTGGAGCCCTTCGTGGACTCGCGCAACCATTGCCCTTGGGTGGAGCCCTTCGTGGACTCGCGCAACCGTTGCCCTTGGGTGGAGCCCTGTGTGGACTCGCGCAACTGTTACCCTTCGTGGGTTGAAGTCTCCATCAGCGTGGATGTAGGATAGCACCACCTATCCGAACCACGGGAAAAACATCCATGTCTCCCATAGCGTTTGAATTCTCCAAACCCTTCCCTTTACATTCTTGCAAGTTGCATGCTTTACTTTCCGCTGCCAATATACTCTTTGCATGCCTGCTTGAATTGTGTGATGATTGCTTGACACTTCCTAAAAGAGCAAAAATCTGCCAAGAACTAAAATTGGGAAAAGGTTAAGTTTTTATTTGGTCAAGTAGTCTAATCACCCCCCCCCTCTAGACATACTTTCGATCCTACACACGCGCGTACGTGTATGAGAGAAACACGCATCGCTCGGCCCCGACCTCCCACCGTAACCGGGAACTCCCCAAAATTTTCCTCGCCCTCGCTTCTACCACGGTTTTTTCCGTCATGGACGGCCCAAAGAATGTCATGCAGCTACGTCTCCGGCCCGCCCAGGACGAAAAGCCCATTTTCTATCATGATTTTTTTGTCATAGAAGTAGGAGCCCACCACATCTATGATGGTACCGGGTTTTGTCACAATTATCGTCATAGAAGTGTCATATGTATGACAGAAAAAAAATTTGTTTGGCCCAAAATGTCATGGATGTGTCTTTTTTTGTAGTGTTAACAACCCATTATTCCGTCGGCCGTTTCCAGCCCGTGTTAACTTTCGGCCTTCTAAGGGCCCATTTATTCTTGGACTCATTTCTAGAATTTGTTTAGATGCGGTCCGTTAATGGCTTGTTCCGTTTGTGGGCCAAATACAGCCCGTGTTTACATTCGACCCGTTTGTTGCCCGTTAACCCGTTGGGTTGTCTTCATAGCGTTATCAAATACGACCTATTAAAAGCCCGTTATGGTCCATGAATAGTATGGCCCATGTTTGGCGAAATGATTATACGCCCCGTAGAAGGCCCATGGATCCTACGGCCCGTAGAAGTGCAATGGATCCTACGGCCCGTAGAAGGCCCATGGGTCATACGGCCCACAGAAAGTCCATGGATCCTACGGCCCGTAAAAGGCCCATGGATCCTACTGCACGTAGAAGGCCCACGGATCCTACGGCCTGCAGGAGGCCCATGGTTACAATAGTCGGTGCGTTGCCATGATTATTGTGGCCTAGTTACCAAAAATAGGTTATTCTGGCCACTAGAAAAACGTGGAAAAAGAACTGCAGTGACTACAAGAAAACAATTAAACAAGACAATAATGAAATAAATAAGGAAGCAACTAATGCTACCCTATTACATCTATTACACATATTACATCCACTGGGCATCAAAGTTCGCCACCAATGCAAATATAGGGAACAAAGCAGCATATTACATACACTGGCCATCAAAATTAGCCACCAGTGCAAATAAATGCGGAAGAAAAACAAGTCCATAACTGAAACAACATCAGAAGAGCTCAAGAAACGTTATCCTGGGTATCCACCACGCTGGCAATAAGCTTAGCACGCTTATTAGCTTTGTCCTGTTTGGTGCTAAAATCCTCCAACGCTTGGTGTTACACCAGAAAGTATGCATTTGACTGCTCCAAGGACTTCCGCAGTCCTTCTGCTTCATATCGCAGCACAGTTGATCGATGTCTTTCATCTTGTAGTTGAGACTCAAGAAACCGAACTGATTGAGACAGTGAGTTTGAATAGCTTGGGCAAGCGGAAGTGGCCAATAACTCGAACAGTAAACCAAGGCAGGACTTTGTGGTTGCCTCACTGTCTTCAAGATAGTTTTCCTTAGCTATTTTATCAGCTTTGTTGGAGACCAACAAGGATGTCTCATGATCCTAAACCTTATCTGCATTACTTCCTTCATAATTGCTTAATAAGGCACTCTTCCCCAATATTCTGTCAGTAGTCTAAAAGAAGAAACAGGCAGAAACAGAACTGGTTTAGCATGTACTAGTATATGAAACTCATTTCGGTGATCCAGTTCATTAGTAAGGTGGACAAGATTAAACTACCAAGTCTTCTATTGCCAAGTAGTACATTATAAAACCATCAAACAAACATATATCTATGTCCTATGGTCACTGCATTCTCTTGCCAAATCAAAATAGAGACACGGTCCAAATCATATTAGTTCAAGAGAAAGCAGCAGCGAAAGAATATAAAGCATGGGAAACTAAACGACACAACAATATTTCAGATGGGTACCACGGGTCTACATGTACAACAATACTATTGGCCCTGCTATGATGCTAGTAATGTCCATGATATGTGAAGTCAACTGTATACACAATTGAAATTGAAATCAACAAAGCTATTTAAAAGAGCAAACCTTTTAATGAAACATGCCTAAACATTCCTGTTGTGCCATTTGTGTTTCTATTGGATAGTTCAATTTAAAAATAAGTTTGTATGAGTAAATACAGTGATAAAAGAGCAAAGAAGTATGCACAATAGCAATGGAATCTTAAATGATAACATTTGTTCTTCAAGTTTAAGCACTTGTTCTACATGAACAGAGTACAGTAAGACGCAAGCATATAGTACTTAAAATAAAATGAGCTCATAGACCTTACCACATTCTTGGTTCGGGACCAGTAAAGAACATGGTGTTCCCAGTCATCGTCCAGTAAATCTGTCTCAGGAGAACGTAAGGGAATTTGATGAGTTTGTTTGCCAGTGAAGTACGTTTTCTTCAGGTAATTCCGATACTTGCACCAAGCATTCTTGAAGATAGCATAGGTATTAGCACAGGTTACCTCATCCTGAGTTTCCAAATCGGTCCTTATCTATTGGGAAAAATGGGAAAATTTGATTTATTGTAACCATCATGGAGGCAGAATGTATGGGACAAAGCAAAGTAATAGTCATGAACATTACTTACAAATAACTCCTGGACAAACACCTGCAGCTGGCATTTTCCTTCATCTTCAGTATAATATTTCCATGATGGGAAGATACACACATAGGATTTAACAACATCAAATGTGATATATGCTAAACTATGAATGGCTGGTTGTGCTTCCTCCACGGGAATAGGTGTACTAACTAGTGGAGTTGGGGTTCGCCATGGTAGTACTGGTGGTTTGGGCACTGGAGCTGCCTTACTAACTGCTCTTGTTTGGGAGCTCTGTGGTGGAGATGGTGCTATGTCAACAGGAACTGGGTTACTATCTGCTAGGGTTGGGGCTAGATTAGGTGAAGCTGGTTCTCTGTCCATCATAGTAGGGGTAAAATCTGCGAGAGTCCGGGTTATGTGTGGTAGGGTTGGTTCTCGTGCATGCACAACCGGGGTGCTATCTACACCCAGAGGTAGCACTGTTTTATTTGAAGACCAGATTTTTACTCCGCTGGATACTCCCATCACCCGCTCCAATTCAAATGCCTAATAAATAGGAAACATAGTTGAATGTGCACACATTGTATGAGAGACAGATGCAATAGATAGTGTGCAAAAGAGAGAGCATTAAATAATTGACATGTATATTGTTTAACTAAAATGGATAGCATGACATAATTTCACATATATGATGTCTATCTAAACTGGATAGCATAGCATAACATAATTCAAAGATATGATGACTAACTAAACAGGATCACATGACTTAATTCACATACATGTTATCTAAGTATCCAGGATCGCATGATTGAATTCACATATGTGATTTATATGCTAAGCAGAGGGCATTCGCATATATGATGTCTGAACTAAGAACATGGTGTTGAATATTGTGTATATGATGTCCAAACTATGCAATGCAAGGCACCATATGCATGATATGAGAAGTAGAACTGTGCCAAGTTAGAGCATACACCTTGGTGGGGGAATAGGCCTGGTCATTTGTCTCTGAATCCATCTCTGAGGAGCTATCGGGATCCAGCAAGAGATCTGCTTCGACAGGTAGCACTGTCTGCTCTGAAGGCCTTGTTTTCAATCCAGATTTTTCCATCACCCACTCAAATGGCTGATTCACAGGAAGAGTAGTTTAATGTACAAACATTGTCAATAAATAGAAATTTAATGAAGAAAAGGATGGGCTAGATATCATTCAAATATATGATGTCTGGTTAAACAGGATGGCATTGCACATTTCAGATATATTATGCCTGGCTAAAAGACATGAGACTGCATAATTCCCATATATGATATTGAAACTAAACAGGTGGCATTACAGAACATGTCGAAACTAAGCAGATGACATATATGGTGTCAAAAGTAGGCACTGCAAGGTAACACATGCATGATATGACTAACATGATCATGCCAAGTTTGAGAAAACACCTTGGGTGTAAATAGGTGTGGTCAGCTGCATCTGAATCCGCCTTAGAACAGAGATCTTCCTCTGGATTACAATTTGGAGAGGGGGGAGGGTTTTCCATTGAACCCACCATGGAGCGATGTCTCCATGACATTGTATTGCCACATGAAACTCTTCTCTTTTCCCTACATGTTCAGCATGACTGTGTACAATATCTGACATGCATACAAAAAAATATAGTGAGATTATGTAAGGAGAGCATGCAGAAATCTAGAGTAATGGTAACAACCAGTGGATGGATCCAAAAATAATGATAGCAGGCTGATGATTTCTTTAATTTAATAAAAAATAGATGATGGTTGCTTTACTATTTGCTTCCCACCCAAGATGAACAACATAGGCATACCCTAGGTGAACCAGATATTAGACAGAGATACTATTCATTGCTGCCTCGATATGTGCCCCACAACTAATTTAGAACTCAAGTTTGAACATCAATTTGGTAACTTGGAGTCTAAGAGGTGAATAGGACAATAAAGTAGCAGGTAATATTAAGCAATGCATAACATAAGCAGAAACAAAAGAGTGTGACCTCTCTTGTGGACCCATGTACTCCTCAGGTTCATCTGCTGAGTCGATGATGGTGATGTTGTTGTGGTGGGTGCCTGCGGCAAGGAAGGAGATCTGAGGCAGCAAAAGATGGTCAGGAGTTGTGATCTCTGGTTTGGTGGATGCTTCTATTGATGGAGCAGCTTAGGTGAGGTGGACGACGTCACGTCAGGAGCAAGACAAACCACACAAAGTTTTCTTCGACACCTAGCTGTAACTGAAGTAATTCTGTAAGGGCTCATTTGGCTTGCAAGATTATAAAAACGTAGGGATAGGAAGGAAAACACTGGAATAAGATCGGAATGCACATGGGAAACAGAGCATTTGTGAACACAGGATTTCTGTCAACTTGGGTGTTTGGTTCACAGGAATTGGAGGAGTAGAGGAATAAAAAGAAACATGGCCAAAATAAACTGAAACCATATGAAAGCGTGTACAGTTAGAATGTTATTCTGCCACTAATGCACTTGGTCTTGTTTTCACGCATAAGATTGGTCACTGAAGAAGTTGAGGCAGAGGTGGCTCTGAACTTGACATGAATATAGAGTAATAAGTGAAGTGACAAGTGTATAACCTCTTTGCCGTAGCCGTGTCAACCTCAACATCATTGGGTTGGTCGCTGAAGAAGTTGAGGCAGAGGTGGCTGTTGGAGGTGTGGAGGAAGATCTGAGGAATTTATAGACGGTGTCCAGGGCACTGCTCTGTTGTGATGGATCATTCTGTCGATGCAGCAGCTCCGATGAGCTGTAAGACGTCAAGGATGAAGCAGCACAAGACAAACATCGTTAATCTAAAGTGGGATTCTAATAGCATCTCCAATAGATGATGTGAAATGCATTACCAAAAAGTTATAGATGTAAACTTTACATCACCAAAAACCACCTAACTACAACAGATGAGGTAAAAACTATTGACTCTGAACTTAACTATCGAAACTGAATGTTACTGTGGAATCTGAATGTTACTATCGAATGTGAACGCAATGGTAGCATAAGAGGTACTTCACGTGGGATAGTTTAGGGAGGGCCTGCAGTTCATCTTCAACTTCATAAGAGGTTCCAACACTGGCCGAACCCCGCACTACCGCGCCACCCCAAAACAACTCCCCACCGCCGGTCCGCCGCCACCCCGAAAACAACTCCCCACAGCCGGTCCGCCGCTGCCTTACCGCCCCGAAATAACTCCCCACCGCTGGTCTGCCGCCACCTCGGCCAGCCCTCTAGCCCCCTCCATCCCCCCTCGCGCCAAGCTTTTTCTCTGGAGATTCCCACGCCACCACCCCACCACCGCGCCCCCCACAGTCGGCGAGCAGCACCCCACCCAAAACCCTAAGATAGATAGTGGGGTACCTCTCCGGTGAGCCCCCACCCCACTGCGAGTGGTTCTTCCTTAACTCCGGCGAGATCCCCCACCCCCTGAAAATCGACTGACCCAAAAGTAGATTCAGTCGACTGAAGTGTAGCTAAATTGGAGCAGAGTAGCAGCACGAGCGAGCGAGAGCCGGAGCAGCAGCAGCTAGGCGAGCGAGCGAGAGCGGGAGCAGCAGCAACTGGGCGAGCGAGTGAGAGCCGGAGCAGCAGCAGCGCGAGCAATCGAGCAAGAGCCGGAGCAGCAGCAGTAGATCTGGCTGGTATGGATGCTGCCGTCGAAGGGGCCTCACACTGGGAGAGTAGCCGTGGAGATGTCGCCCGCGCCACCGGCTTTGAGGTAGCCGCTCCATGGGCGTGCGGGATGGAGCACCATCGGCGCCGAGTGTACAACCTCTTTGGTGGCGCCGAGTAGGCCTCAGATTCATCCGAGGAGTCGGTGAGGATGCTGCGGTTCCGGTGGATCAGGTTAAGGCAGTGCTGTGAGGATGGAGCAGCCACAAAAGGACAAGGCGGTCGTTGGAGCAGCTCCTTGGAGGTGGAGGACAGGGCGGCTGAACCGGGGGGACAACGGGATGCATGACGGATCCTCATCTGGGGAGGCGCATGAAGGACGTCGACCTATTGCGGTGGACGACATCGTCAGGGAAGAGGCTTTGGCTGGGCAGCGGTGAGGTGGCGGACGGAGGAGGGGGGGGTTTCGCGGCTGGACCGGAGAGGTTATGGCGCCAGATTTCGAATGGCGAAAAGGGGGCAATGTGTCAGGACCTCGATCCAAAGTCACACCGATCTAGGATGTAACACACCATATCACTTTGCGGCCTCATGCATGGTATTCCCACGGGTGCCACCTTACCTGGCCCGGGACCGTTTGCGCCTTTTGGCTCACGTATATGATAGTGTCGCTAGCATCCATATGAAAGAGAACCCGGGCCGACATGACTAGTCGTGAATCCAAAGTGCACTAACTTACAGGGACAGACATACATGACCCAGCAACGAACATGTCGGTCATCAACGTATGAACCCAAGTCGTAGCAAGCTACAAGGACTTAAAGGAACAACACGTGACATTTCCCCGAAGGGACAGACACAGGAACGAAGAAGGACACATGCCGGCCAGCCTAAGTGTTCCGGAGCAGTAGCAAGCTACCATGGCTCAGTGCAAGCACTAGGAGACATTTCTCGGTAATAGAGGCTACCAAGAATAAACAACTAGGTTGTCGGATCCCACACATAACAAGAATTTCAATAACATACACACAATATTCTCAAGATGTGCAAATACAGCATGGCATCACAACAAAACTCTACGAGTCAAAGTGTTTAGTCATTAGGCTTCGAGGAGCCAGATATTACAAACATGGGTCTGATGACCCAACATTCAAGTCATACAAGCAATAATCACAAGCGGAAGCTTAACTTGTCTAAGTACAGACAACTACAAATGAAAAGGCTGAGAAGCCTGACTATCTACAAGACCCTGCAGAGGGCACAAGAACGTAGCTGAGGTAACAAGCTAAACGTCAAAGTACACACGGAACTACTAGCGAGACTGAGGTCTCTCTGCAAAAACATAAATTAGGCAAACATGAGTACAAATGTACCCAGGAAGACCTACATCAGAACTAGCTACATATGCATCAGTGTCAACAAAGGGGGGTGGTGGAGTATAACTACAGCAAGCCAACTTTGACTCGGTGGCTATCCTGAACTACGACTGCAAGTAACTCTCTTGAGGTGGCGCACACGAGTCCACATATTCACCAATCAATACACCACTATCAATCCGCTCCCGTCTCCCTATGAGAACGCCATCCATCGCACCCACGCTTATCTTGCGCATTTTAGAGTATCCACTTTCACTTGTCTATGAACTATACAGGCAACCTAGAAGTCCTTTACCATGGACGCAGCTATTCGAATAGATCATTTATGACCTTGCAGGGGTGTACTTCTTCACACACGCTCTCGTCATTTATAACCCTGCAGGGGTGTACTTCTTCACACACGCTCTCGTCATGTATATCGGCAACCTTCAAGCGAAAGCCTGGCGAGGGAGTCGGCCATGACCTAACTAACCACACAAGTCTCTTGTCCAGGTTTATCGCCTATTCGGGTTCCATCCGCAAGGAGATCCGGCCGAGGTGTCGCTCACGGCCCCAAACGATGTGAGAAGGGTTCCCAAGCCCACCAAATGGGCGACACTTGGTACACCGTGCCACTGCACCTAGTCTGTCCCAAGCCCACCTGTACTGGGTGCCACTTGGTAGACTACTAGCACTACCTACAAACACCAGAAACTAGTTGCAACTCCTGGACAGAGATCAGGTTGATTAATAAGTTGAGAGTGCTTGGAGTGCCCAGAGCCCAATGTATGGTAGTATCTGTTCATGGATCACAAACACAGAACTCAATTCCTGAGGACAACTACAATGAGACAACCCACCTTGTACTCCTACATGGCCTCTCACCACTACCTTCACCAAATCGTGTTCACACACTTAGCTCTCAACAGCAGGACATGTTCACCACATTCCAATTCATCCCCAATGAATCCTACCTGACTCAACTCTAAGTAGTAGCAGGCATGACAACAAGCATGAATGAGTAGGCACATCAGGGCTCAAACAACTCCTACTCATGCTAGTGGGTTTCATCTATTTACTATGGCAATCACAGGTCATGCAAAGGAAATGTGTTCACCTACCGCGGCATGTAACAGTTGAATCGTTGTTGTCCTAATGCAGTAAAAGAGAGTAGGAGCGAGAGAGTGGGATTGTATCGGAATAAACAAGGGGGTTTTGCTTGCCTGGCACTTCTGAATATAGTGTAGCTCTTCATCGGTGTCGTCGATCTCATCGTCGGAACTACGTACACTTAGAGGGGACAAATACCGACAAATAGAGAAAGAACACAATCAATGCAATGCAACAATATGGTGCATGATCATGACATGGCAATATGCTGTGATTTGGGCTAATGCAACAGAAAGTCATTTTGATTGAAGTGGAATTCAAAGCTAGATCAAATTCCAACTCTAAATCTATTATCAAATTTGTCCTAATCGTGTTTCATCCTAAGTAGTGAGGTTAACTTGCTCAAACATGCATGAAAATGCCATAAACAGATTCTTTGGATTTTCCTAGTAATTTTTCATATATAAATTATTTCATTTCGAGTTACACATTATTTTCTATGATTTTTAGAAGTTTAGGTTATTTTTTGAAATTCATAAATCATTTCTGGTTTATTTTAAATTCCAGAAAATAGTTACAATGTTAGCATGGCATCGAGACAACGTCAGCAGGTCAATGGAGCTGACCGGGGTCAAACCTGGCGTGTGGGGTCCACACATCACTAACACAGGGGTTAACCGGGTCTAATCCCGCATTGACTGGGGTTTGACTTGCTGCGGGACCTGCTGTCAGTGGCTGTGGGGGCGTCTAGCTCACAGGGATTAGCACTAATGATAGTGCCACGTCAGCTCGCCAGAGTTTGGCCGGTGGCGACCATTTCGCACGGCGGAGGGCGTCGGGATGGAGCTACGGTCGATGGTTTCGAGCGCTGTTTGCGGCTATGCGTTGCTGGCGCACACACGCATCCAGCGGTGGCCACGGGAGGGAGCGATGTGGACTGTAGCGGCGGTGGTGTCGAGCTAGGTGGCGGTGGTGTCGAGCTAGGCGGCAGCCAGAGTTTGGGATCGGTCATGCGTGAGGCTACGGTGCATGGAGGGGCTAGGTGAAGTACCCTACAGGCTCCTGGGAACTCCAGGAGTTCAACGGTGTGCTCAGACGTGACCAAATCAAGCCATGGCTGTGATGGCGACATGGCCGACGGCAGCAACCTTCAGTTGTGGTGGGACGGCGGCTATGGCATGAGTTTGAGCAAGGGAAAGGGGGAATAAGGAGCGGGGCTCACGGGGAGGTGGATGGTGAAGACAGCAGAGTCGGGGAAGCGATGGTTGTCGCCAATGGACGGCGGCGATCCACGGTGGCCGAGGGAGAAGATGACGATGGTGGCAATGAAGCCGGGCCTCCGAGCGTCGCGTAGGTCAGTGGAGTGGGCGAGGAAGATGTGGCGGAGCTTCTGGACCCAGCGGCAGGGCGAGGGTTGGCCGGTGGCCAAGGGTACGGCGGCCGGCGTTGGCGAGCTCGCTTGGTCGAGCTCGTCTTCTTGCGGGAGAGAGGGGAAAGTGGGTGAGTGTAACACCCACGATGCGGCTATATCTCCCACGTGTCGGAGCACGACTTAGAGGCATAACCGCATAGTAGGCATGTCGCAAGAGGGGTAATCTTTACACATCCCATGTATTGAATAAGAAAGGGATAAAGAGTTGGCTTACAATCGCCACTTCACACAATACATAAATATAGCATTACATCATCCAGAATACAATCAAGGTCCGACTATGGAACCAAATAAAGAAAGGTAACGCCAAATGCATAGATCTACTACAACAACCTTGGAAAAATTGATTAACACGTAAACAATCTACCTGGAACATTTTATAGCAAAAATAGAGCAAGATTGAGTCATGCTAGGGCACTCCATAAATGCAAACAGGGGGATGGATGGATAGAGCACAACCATATGTCCAAATCATCCTTACTGAACATACTCAAAATAAGCATGGATCTCTCTAAAGCAACATGAATACATGGCATAAAAATAACAACAGGGAAATGACTTAGTGAAATTCTAAGTCCCTGAAAACAGCAATATTATGAGAGCTACTTTGCATGGTTGTGCTAGTCAGCACATTGATCACAAAAATACATGGCATACACCCCTGTAAATATGGCATGGCATAGCCCAAAACACATGTAGAGCTCATGCCCATATGCAGCACACAATAAATGTAGCAAAATTGACAAATACTCATAATCTGCTAAGTAACAGGAACTAACATTTTATAGCACTCTTGCATCAACAATTTGGGCATCAACATGGACTCAAACAAGCAGGTCACAATGGAACAAAATGAAGAGCACATCATGTTGAACATTGTGACATATTGCACGCCCAAAACGTAGCTATGGAGACAGAGTTATGCTAGGTCAAACAAGTGCACACGAGATGAAAAATACTGGGACTTAGTGGAAATTTCGAAGTCAACCTCAGCTTCAGATCAGATTCTAGGGTTGGCACGGACAGTGAGGTCCGCCGGAGTTCCCACCGAAGAAGGACACGAGGATGAGCCCGGGGCTGGGGAAGAGGCCGGCGAGGTCCGGGGAGCTCGCGGAGGAAGCATTTCTGGCCGGATCTCGTTAGATCTAGTACGGCGGAGGCTGGGCGACGAGGAACTTGCCGGGGCGAGGTGGCGGACGGCGACCGGAGCTGGGCGGCGCGGCGACCAGCATCGTACGAGCAGCGGTGGAGCGGCAGGGTCACCCTCGGGCAGCGGCGGTGGGGAGCGGGCCCGCGGGGGGCGGATCTGGGCCCTGCGGGCCTCGGTGGCGCGCGGGTCAGCAATGGACACGTGGCGTGATGCCACTAGCTGCGGGCGGCAGCGCGGGCGTGTCCGGCCTGGACGGACACGTCCGGGGGCGGCGGGGAAGGATTTTTAGGGTTTGGACTGCGAATTTCAAAGGGGGTGTTTATATAGGTAGAGGGAGCTAGGAAAATCCAAATGGAGTGCGGTTTTCGGCCACGCGATCCTGATTGAATGGCCGAGACGATGGAGGGGATTTGGATGGGTTATTGGGCCACTTTGAAGGGGTGTTGGGCTGCAACACACACGAGGCCTTTACGGTTCCCCGGTTAACCATTGGAGTATCAAACGAACTCCAAATGGCACGAAACTTGATAGGCGGTCTACCGGTGGTGTACCAAGGCCGCTTGACAAATCTCGGTCCATTCCGAGAAATTTTAGCACCCGCACACGAAAAGAGACAAAAGGGGATGCTGGAGGACGTAGGAGTGTTAGATCGCAAAACGGACAACGGGGAAATGCTCGGATGCATGTGAGGAACACGTATGCCAATGCGATGCACATGACGACATGATATGAAATGCATGACATGGGCAAAATGCAAAACGAAGACAAGAACCCAACCATGAAGGAAAATCGTAACTTAGACCCGAAAATGGCAAGAGTTGGAGTACAAATATGGTAAGTTACATCCGGGGTGTTACAACACTCCACCACTATGAAAGGATCTCGTCCCGAGATCTAGGACTGAAAGAACTCCGAATATTCGGAACGAAGGTGGTCCTCGTGTTCCTAGTTGCTTCTCGGTCGAAATGGTGTGACCACTTGACTTTCAGGAATTTTATAGACTTATCGCGAGTCTTGCGCTCAGTTTCTTCAAGAATAGCAATGGGATGCTCATGATAAGACATGTCTTCTTGGAGATCACTCTCTTCGAAGTTGATGGTGCGGTCAGGGGTCTTGAAACACTTGCGAAGCTGAGACACATGAAACACGTCGTGCACATTTGCAAAGTTGGGAGGAAGCTCAAGTTGATAGGCGAGGTCGCCTCTTTTGCTAATGATCTTGAAAGGACCCACATATCTAGGGGCAAGCTTCCCTTTGATACCGAAGCGACGAGTGCCTTTCATTGGAGAGATGCGGAGGTAGACATGGTCTCCGATCTTGAAAGCCAAGTCACGATGCTTGCTATCATAGTAACTCTTCTGGCGCGATTGCGCGGCTTTGAGATTTTCATGAATGACTTTGCACATTTCTTCAGCTTCTATGATTAAGTCATTGCCAAGAAGTTGGTGTTCACCAGTCTCTGACCAATTAAGAGGAGTATGGCACTTTCTGCCATAGAGAATATCGAATGGGGCCTTGCCTGAACTCGCTTGGAAACTGTTGTTGTAGGAGAACTCGGCATATGGAAGACAATCTTCCCACTTCATACCAAAAGAAATGACACAAGCCCTGAGCATATCTTCTAGAATTTGATTGACTCGCTTGACTTGTCCACTAGTTTGAGGATGAAAGGCTGTGCTGAAGCGAATGTTGGTGCCCATGGCCTTCTGGAAGGAATCCCAGAACTTAGAAGTAAAGATACTTCCACGATCTGAAGATATCAATTGCGGAATGCCATGCAAGGAGACAATCCTAGAGGTATATAGCTCTGCCAACTGAGCTATCGTGATAGATTCTTTGATAGGAAGAAAATGAGCCACTTTAGTAAGCTTGTCGACGACGACAAAGATAGCATCATTTCTGCATTTGGACTTGGGAAATTTAGTCACGAAGTCCATCCCAATATGGTCAAACTTCCATTCTGGAATGGCAATAGGTTAGACCAGCTGGCCGTTGGTGTTCCGCTTTCACTCTTCTGCAGACATCACATTCATTCACGAGCTGAGCAATTTCTCGCTTCATTCGAGTCCACCAATATGACTGCTTGAGGTCATGGTACATCTTTGTCCTTCCAAGATGAATAGATAGGAGTGAATTGTGAGCCTCGTTCATAATGACTTTACGAAGGTCACCTTTAGGAACAACAATTCCATCCTTGAAGAATAGAGTATATTTGTCATCAAGGTGATAACACTTGTACTTGGGTTGCCTCTTCACAATCCCATTCTTCACCTTCTTCACCATTGCATCAAGAAGTTGCGCCTCACGAATTTGATCTTCCAAAGTAGGAGAGACTTGGAGGTTGGCAAGAAAACCTTGAGGAACAACTTGGAGATTAACTTTGCGGAAAGCTTCACAAAGATCCGGTTGGTAGGGCTTGAGAATCAAACTGTTGCAGTAAGCCTTCCTGCTCAAAGCGTCTACAATGACATTCTCCTTGCCTGGAGTATATTCAATACTCGGATTATACTCTTGAATCATTTCGACCCAACGAGTCTGCCTGAGGTTGAGGTTGGGTTGAGTGAAGATGTACTTGAGGCTCTTATGATTAGTGAAGATGTCCACTTTCCTTCCCAACAAGAGATGTCTCCATGTTAACAGAGCATGGACAACTGCCGCCAACTCAAGGTCATGAGTGGGGTAGTTCTTTTCGTTGGGCTTCAACTGACGAGAGGTATAAGCCATAACTTTCTTCTCTTGCATTAACACAGCACCGAGGCCTTGCAGGGAGGCATCAGAGAAAACCTCGAATGGTTTGGATTCATCAGGAGGAGTCAGAACTAGAGCTGTGACTAGCTTCTCTTTCAGGGTGTTGAAAGCGATGTCACATTCAGGCGTCCAAACATACTTAACATGCTTCTGGAGGAGGTTGGAAAGAGGCTTTGCAATCTTAGAGAAATTCTCAACGAATCTTTGACAATAGCTTGCAAGCCCAAGGAAACTGTGGAGTTGTTCACATTCTGAGGCGGCTCCCAATTCACAATTGCAGACACCTTCTCAGGATTAACAGCTATGCCCTTGGCGGAGATGATATGGCCAAGGTAGAGAACCTCATCAAGCCAAAACTCGCACTTTGAAAACTTCGCATAGAATTGATGTTCTCTGAGTTTGTCCAGTACCAATCTCAAGTGCTTGGCATGATCCTCCTTGTTCTTGGAAAAGACCAAAATATCATCGAGATACACCAAGACGAAATCATTTGTGTAAGGGTTGAAGATGAAGTTCGTCATGCGAGAGAATGTTGGAGGAGCGTTGATAAGGCCGAAAGACATGATAGTATATTCATAAGAACCATAGCTTGTTCTGAATGCTGTCTTGGGGATATCTTGTTCACGAATGTGAATCTGATGATAGCCCATACGGAGGTCAAGCTTCAAGAAAACTTGAGCACCTTTGAGTTGCTCGAAAAGCTCATTGATGTTGGGAAGTGGGTACTTCTTCTTTATGGTCTTCTTGTTCAATGGGTGGTAGTCGACACAAAGTCGGTCCGTGCCATCCTTCTTCTTGACAAAAAGAACACTACAACCCCATGGAGAAGAACTCGGTCGGATCAGACCCATACGCTCTTGTACATCGAGTTGTTTCTTCAGCTCCTTCAACTCTTCTGGTCCAAGCTTGTAAGGACATTTGCCAACAGGTTCCGTGCCAGGCTCAAGATCGATGACGAATTCAACTGGCCGGTGAGGAGGCATTCCTGGAAGCTCTTCTAGAAAGATGTCTTGATATTCACAAACGACTGGAATCTGAGAGATGGCATTCAACTCGCCCTTCTCGTTGAGAGAAAATAGTCGAATGGTGTCATCCCGAGCGGCAAAGATGATCACATCTTCAGAAGAGTATGTCAATTGAATCTGCCTGGCAGCACAATCAAGGTGAGCCTTGTGCTTAGAAAGCCAGTCCATGC